>NC_044036.1:264964040-265272711 GCF_901765095.1 Microcaecilia unicolor | reverse complement strand
AAGAAAAAGGAGACAAGAGCACAGTGCTGCACCAAGTTGTGAAGCAGAACATAGAAATGATGCAGCTTAATGTGTTTTCCAAGTCAGCTCATGTTACCTTGAGCTAAGTGAACACAACTGAAATATTTATTGGGAGCTTCCATACAGAGTAAATTAATTAATGGATTTAATTCTATAAGGATACCAACAAAGTGATAAAATCATATCAAAGACCTAGGCTGCAGACTCAAAAGAAATGAGACACTTAAATTGGAAATTTTGGGATTTTCAATATTTCATGCTACCAGAATATATCATTTGTTCATAGTTGCCTCATAAATTTATTTATTTTTCTCACACCTTTTCAAATAGCAGCTTGTTAAGCTACATTTAGGTACACTGTATATTTCTCTGTCCCTATCTAATTTTGAACCTGAGGCAATGGAAGGGTAAGTGACTTGCCAAAGATCACAAGAAGCAGCAGTGGGATTTGAACCAGGCACCTCCAGATGTCAAGACTGGTGCTCTAATCACTAGGTCACTCCTCCACTACATTGTCGTTTCTATTCCTGTATCAGTAATTCATATATATATTGGTTTCAATAGGTCTGTACAACAGTGTACACCAACAGTTATAGTGGAAAGCAAACACATCCGCCTACTGCAAGTAACTCTGTCTTCCTTCCATTTATATCTACTCCCTTCAGCAACTTCCAAATTTATCCACCAGATCTGTGTGCGAACTCCCTTGCTTCTGCTCCCACGAGATCTATTCTGGCTCCTTGGATCTAGATGGATGATTTACTGCTTTGGAAACAACTCTGTTTTACTGCTTTTGCATGCTGTGGTCCCTCCCACCTGGATACACTATGATTTACTTCTCACTATGTTCCGTCCAAGTTGCCAATCAAATTCTTCCCTTTTCTGGTTTAGTTACTTTTTTCATGCCCTTTTGCTGGAACTAGCTCTCCCTTCACCTCTGTTCTTCTACATTCCTATTGATCAGTCTTTCTTTTCAGGCTTGCATTCTTTGCCAAGCCTGTCCTGACTGATAATCCATCACATCCATCAACTTTCTCAAGCCTACAATCCTCACTTAGGTAATACTTCCCATGGTATTTCCCTCAGACCATTAAAATCACAATTCTTCTGTAATTTGGTACTGTGGCCTTGACTTTCAAATGGATTTGGCATTGCTCTGAATTGTGTTTGTATATTTCATTAAAAAATTTTACATCATCATAACAGTGTCACAGCATTATATGGGGAAAGACAACATTATGATGAGAAGGGTAAGAAATTGGAAATACAGTACTCCAGGGCACAGATTCAGTCTAGTCCTCATTAATTGAAGGTTTCCTTTTCTTTTACCCCTCCTTGTAAATCCTTTAACAAAGCCCAAAGAGGTACAGTGTCCAGTGAAAGGTGAGGTCAGCCACAATAGTGTCTGTCTGTTCAACTGCCTTCATCAAAAAGCAGATGGAAACTAGACAATGATCTCAATAAGCATACTTTGGAAGAAAGCAGGGGAGTGGGAGCTATATGAGAGACATTTAGGGAGAGATTCTATATATGGTGCCTAAAAAAAATCAGAACAGAAATCAGGGCCAACTAAGCATATTCTATAAACAGCACCTAGAGTAGAGTGGAGGAGTGGCCTAGTGGTTAGAGCACTGGTCTTGCAATCCAGAGGTGGCTGGTTCAAACCCCACTGCTGCTCTTTGTGATCTTGGGCAAGTCACTTAACCCTCCATTGCCTCCAATACAAACTTAGATTGTGAGCCCTCCTGGGACAGAGAAATATCCAGTGCACCTGAATATAACTCACCTTGAGCTACTACTGAAAAAGGTGTGAGCAAAATCTAAATACATAATAGATAAGCACAGTATATAGAATATGCTTACTTGATATCTCAGCACATAAATCTACATGCATCCATTTACACCAACAAAAATGTGGCATAAACCTCAGCACCTAGACTTAGGTGCACTAGGCCATATTCTATAACTACATGTGTAAATTTCAACCCATTTCCTTGCCTACAACCATGCCCCTTTTTTCCTGTGAGTGTAAGTTCAGCACACTTCATTACAGAATACACTTAGCAAATTGTGTGCATAAATTCTACTTCATGCCAACTAGTGCTCATTATTGCTTGTTAAGTGCTGTTATCAGCACTCATTAGCTTGTTAAGCTTGTTAAGTTACAGGCATTGTTATAGAATCCAAGGAAGGGGTTGTAAGAGTACGGTGAAAGAGGATGGACTTCAAAGTAATCAAAAGAAATATTTCTTCACAAGAAGTGTAGTGAATGTGGCAAGTCTTCCCAGTAGAGTCTGTGGAGATGAGAACAATATCTGAATTCAAGAAACCATGGGACAAGCACCAAGGATTTCTGAGAGAGAGAGAGAGGAAGAGATTGCAGAGCCTGGGTTGTTGGTTTGGATAGGCAAACTAGATAGACTATATGGTTTTTCTCTGCCTTATCGTTCAATATTGTGACTCCCATGGTTAGCTGATCTTAACAATAGGCATCATACCTGGGTTTGAGAGCACACACAATGCAAAGAAATATTGTGGATGACGGAGAATAGTTAAACAACAGGGCAGTGGGAGGATTAATACTGATTTATCTAAAGAGTTTTCTAAATCATTTTAGGGTGGCACTCAAAGTAATTCATTTAGGGGGTCTTTACAAAGACATGCTAGCATTTTTAGCACACGCTAAAAATTAGTGTGCATTAACCATGTAGATGCCCATAATATTCCTATGGGCATCTATATGGTTAGCGCACGCTAAAAATGCTAGCACACCTTTGTAAAAGGAGCTCTTAGCCTTTTTATGAAAGGTTGACCATTCACCTCCTAGCTACTGGGAATTCCCTCAAATATGAGGAATATGAAAAAGTTTTCCTTAACACATCACATTTGAATAAGGGGATTAAGAACCCCAAGTTTCACTGGTTTCCATTGAGTCAGTCTTATCATTTTGGCAAAACTCAATGGAAACCAGTGAAACTTCCCCAGAGGGGAGCTGGGGTTCTTAATCCCCTTATTCAAATGTGATGTGTTAGGGGGAACTTTTTCATTTACTGGGAATCCTCAAAAGGGGACTTCAATAGGTCATCCAAGTTACTCTTGCTTTGAAAGACTTCAGTGCAAGTGTAGTTTAATGCTTTGGAAATATATTCCTACCACATCTGTTCCTTTAACACTTGTTGCATTTAAGTAAACTTTGTGATTTACAAGTCTTGTATCCACATAGGTTAAATTGTGTTCTTCATAATTCAGGTTAGTTGGAAGTATTTGGAATAAAAGTTCTTCAAAATGCTTAAACAAAAAGGAATTAAGGGACATATTTTTAAAAATTATTTTTTTTTTAACTCTGCTGTGTCTGTGGAAAAAAATCTTTATTGAATGTGTCTTAAAGTCTTCAAAGTCCTGCAGAAACCACCAATATTACATAGAAAAATATTTGTTTTTAAATCACTGTTTTTAGAGGGTTCTAAGTCTGTAGAAATACAAACGTTTCTACCAGCCTAAATCTGTCTAAGTAGACTTTTCAGACATTAGCACATGACAAACAACAACTCTTAAAAATGATGTATTTAGCAGGTAATGATGATTCCCTACGTTCACAAAAGATGACTGAGAAATTTAAGGGGGAGGGAGGGGCTTCACAAGAATGATCAGCAGATGCAAAACAACTCTTTTCAAAATATCTTCCCTCTCAAGCCTTATAATAGAGTTAATTTAATGTGATCATTTAAAGTCCGCTTTACCTGAAAAAGTTTAAGGTGGATTACAGTTAATAAATAACAAACGGTCCTTAATTACAACAAATTCAATTATGGTGATATGATCTAAAACCAGCAATAAATTCTATTATAATCATATCAGTCAAAAAAAACGATAACAAGCTATCTCCAGGTAGAACATCTATTCTTAAATAATGTATTGCTCTAAATAACCAGATTTTCAAGGCATGTATAAATGAACCACAAGATGAATTCTGTGTACCATGTATGCACAAATACTTTTGTGGGTCATTAATATATTTTTTGCTTTCCTCTTTGGTATTATGTGCTCTTCATTAGAGCTAAGAATCTAACTCTGAACAACCTGTTTGCCTCTCTCTACCATAATACTCAGTTTACATAAACCAGACCATCTTCAGAAAGTGAGAGAGGAGAGGGAATTTTATTCCTGGAAGTCGTGCCTTTTAAAAGGTGAAATCATATTGCAGTTTTGGAACCTCTTTCAACAACTCAATTTTTTTTTAAATTTAGAACACTGACTAAATGAGAAAACCTAATGCCATTTGAAGTAGCCTTTTGATAGAAGCAGTCTTGGCAGAATATCAAAAGCACATTTATTAAAAACAAGACGGCTTCCAGCTTCTCCTCAGCATGGTTTTCTCTGTTCAATTTAAAAAATATATTTTAAAAACACAAATTTAAAGCCAAACACTCTCTAATATCCTTGATTACATCTTCATTGATGGCATATACCAGCTTCCAACCGGCAAGCATTCTGGATGCTGGTAGTTAGCACTAAACAAGGGGTAAGGATAACCAAACTAAAATTTGAACTCCAATCTATAAGTAGTAGAATAAGGCTTCAGATATCACAGAATGAAAGTGATTATTTTACTAAAGGGCATTAAGCCTTTAACACGCAATGACAGGCTACTGCAGGGCATGTAAAAGTGATATGTGATATTTTGCCTATTTGCATGTGCTAACCAGCATATTACCAGGGGGCATGTGATGGGCAAAGGATGGGCGATCCCATGTTATCTGGCACTAATTCCAACATTAATTCTTTGCAGCTACCACATGCTAATGGGAACATTAGCACACGATCTGCAAGCAACACTATAGAAAAAAGCCTAAGAAATCCCATGTTCAGTATGGGTTTAGCCCAGATTTTACCTCAGCTTAGTAAAACTATCCCAAAACAAGGCAGTCCCTGAATTTCTTCAGAGAAATCAGTCACTTATTTCCTAGACCAGATCTTTTTGGCCTATTTTAGAGTCTGCTTGTAGCCCCCATTCTCATTGTAATTCAATTTTCTATCTAGGACTGCTTCCCCCATCCCCAACTTTTACAGATCATCCACAGGTTTGTACTTATGTTCCAAGAGGCATAATATATTCCGAATTTCAAACGTGTGAAGCTGAGCAGAAGTTCACAACCAAACTGACAAAATTCGGATTTAAATTAATAACCTTATCTTATTTAAGGACCCTTTTACAAAGTGGCGGTAAGCCCAACTCAGGATTACTGCATGCTAATCTGGAGCTACTGCCAGTCCAATATGGGTGCCAGCAGTAGTTCCCGCCCTGATGCATGCCATTTCCCCATGCTAGGGAAAATTGGCCCATATTTTTTAGCATGGAGCTAACTCAGCGGTAATCAAGAAGCTCCATGTGCTACCCGGTTACCGCCAGGTTAGCGCGGGACCCCATAACTAATAAAAAATCCCTATAACTAATAAGAAATCCATGCATAAGCATGATAAAAACACAAACTTTCAAATTTGACCAACTGTCTTCACTCTTATTGGAGGAATGCCATTTTCAAAATAGGAGGTATCAGGCCTATACTCCAATTTTCCTCAGTGGCAGTAAGTGATCCCCCTCACATGGCCATGCAGTAAGAGCAACCTTACAGCATGGCCATGGCTATTTTCAGCCTTTTTTACCTGATGCAATAAAAAGGGCCTCAGCACCAGTGGCGTAGCTAGGTGGGGCGCAGGGGGAGCGGTCGCTCCCCCAAATAGATTTCTAAAAAATACGGCGCTTATGCTGATGCATGCACCTCACCTTCCCACTTTCACACGGTGGCGCCGTGCGCACGCACTGCACTTCCACCTTCCCGCTCTTTGGAAACATTGCAGATGATCATCGTCGTCGCCTGCCTGAGCCCCAAAAGCGAAGAACAACAGACTGCCCACAGCGCACACTCCCCGCCTCCTGTCCTGCAGAAGTTCTTGAAGCCAGGAGAAGGACAACGTCATCCAGAGAGCCGCTCATCCAGATCCACAGCGGCCATTGTGGTAGTAACTTAATCGTTGTTACTTACTACATGGCCGCTGTGCTGAGGTGAGCTCTCTCGACGATGTTCTTCTCCTCCTGGCTTCAGGCAGCACTGTGGGGGCGCGCGGGGCCTAGCCAGGGTCCTCCTCTTCTTCACACGGTCTGCGTCGCCCCTGGTGTGTGGTCGGTGCAGGGCAGTTAGCTGTTTGGCACGGTGTTTGGCCTTGGCTTGTTGACACTGTGATGGAAGTGAGCTCTTCTTTGACTGCTGGCTTGGCTGGGGGTAAGGTAAGAAGGGTCCAGGGACTCTATGGCGCGTGCTGTGTGAGATTATTAAAAATAAATGCTTGGTCCAAGGTCTAAAGCTGTGCCAATGAATTGGATAAGCATTAATGGCAGTGTCTTAAAAGGTGGAGGACAAAAGATTTTGCTTTCTTTTTTACTTATTTGACAGCCTTTTAATTTACTTGAAAGCTTCCCATAGCTAGATTTAAATAAGAAATAAAAATTGAACATCACTAAAACAGCTTAAAATTATTATAGCTGGTCGAAACAGTAGTTATAATCTCTGTATTTTGTGCTAATTTTTCTACGTTGTTCTATACAATACAGTTAGAGAAATTTCAGTGAGAATACCCTGTTTTTTCATCTTAACTGTTCATCTGTTTCTGTAATCTGCCTTTGGGAAGCTTGGTGTTATAAAGATGGAATATATTGAAATTAAATGGAAGTAGAATTAAACTCTTTTCATTGGGGCACATGGAATCTTCACATTTGCATCTGATGTCTGTTTTGGTCACTTGGTGGCCCATTACTAGATGAAAACATCTTCATGAATACAGGGGGAGTCCCATAGCCAGCCCCTCCAAATGACACTGATTTAAAATGTAGAACAAATTAGTACTCTAATCGAGTAAACCAATACTTCCTCTTTGTACATCCGTATGCTGCACAAGCCAGCATGTTTGAAAATTAAGTAAGATTAAATAAAAATGCTACCAACAATAAAGAATGACAACAAGGATATAGCAAGCTCATAGGTTTGCTTGCTTTGTTTTGAATGTATTAGATGGCTGGGGGAAACATAGACTAACTAAATTAATTGGCTTCAACTTTTTGATGTCATCATCCCATTTCCAGTTTTCTTCAAACTTCTTGAGGTTGGACTTGATGGGATAGAAGGAGGCAAGGGAAACAAGGAGAAGATACACCTTGGGAGGGCAAGGGGAGGAATGAGGAGATGCCGGATCAGGGCATAGGGAAGGAGCAGAAGATGGATGGGACTGGGAGAGGTTGGGGCAGAGGGAAAGAGTAGGAGATGGATGGGACTGGCAGGGGTGGTGAGCAGAGGGAAGGAGCAGAAGATGGATGAAACTGGGGGGGGGGGAGAGGGGAAGAAGTAGGATGTGAAAATGGGGATATGAGAAGAAGGGCAAGAAAAGGGGATGATGTGGGGAAAGGTTGAGAATAATGTGAATGATCTGGAAGACTGGAGTGAGGATAAGAGGCATTGAAAAGGGATTGGGGTACTAGTGAGGGGTATAGGAGAAGGGGATGAGTCTCTGAAGGGGGTTGAGTTAGGATAGAAAGGGGTTAAAAGATGGTGAAAGAGAAGCTATTGGGAATGGGGTATAGGGTAACAGACAGAAGAGTGGCCTTGGAGGCAAAGGAAGGAAGGAGAGACATGGATGGAGCTGGGACGATAGGGTGATGAGGTGCAGTGGAGGGTAGATGAGGGCAAAGAGGGTGAGTACAGAGGATGGGAATGGGGGACTAATGAATTTGGTGAAAGATGGGAGGAATGTAGGAGACTGGGTAAGGGAGAGAGAGAGGGGGAAAGGGAGTGCTGGGAGATGGTCAAAGCCAGTAGGTAGATGGATACTAAATACTAAAGAGTGAGAGAAAAGTAGGGGGGGGGGGAGCGTAAAATGAAAGATCAGTGCCAGACAGATGCAGAGAAGGACAGGAAGAAGACAAGAGCAAAGAAATGGAAAAGCCAACCTGGAAAAGAATTTAGAAGACTGACACATGGAAAGTGGAAAAGAGAGTGGGACCAGCTTAACTAGAAAAATAGAATGCTCAGACCACAAAGGTAGAAAATAAAACATTCTTTTTATTTAATGCTTTTTAAGGACTAAGATATGCCTGCTTTGTGAAATGTACATTTTTTTTCTATTGTTGTATTTTGCAGAGTACAGGAGAAAATATATTTCTATTTCTCTTTTACCAGTATTTGCACTGCTTACAGTCTGGCTTTCTTGATGAGATCTATATTTCGGTTTTTCTGGGCATGTTTTTTGTGGTTCCCTATTTTGTATCACATGAGGGTTTGTCCATGTTCTGCATTTGTGACTGATGTGACGGATCCTGCTAGCATGTAGTGTTTGTGTAGGAATGTGTAACAGTTCAGCTTGTTCCAGTTTTCCAGTAGCACGTATATTGGTGGTCTAGGGTCAGTGTAATATTTATAGCTATGTCTTTTCATAGGTAGGTTAGGGCTGTTGTGTGTTAAGTTTTATGTGAAGGTTTTGTGTTATTTCATAAAGTGTCTGGCCCTATTGTTTTTGATATACTGGTATCATATTCAGCATTTTAGTCTGGTGCGTGTGGGTGTTTGTTGTTGTTTAAAAAAAAATACCCATAATGAATATGTATGAGATGTGCATATGCAAATGAATATGCAAATGTCCAAGCCACACCCCCCCCAAATGAAAAGGTCAAACTACGCCCATGTCTGGCGCCTATTTTACAAAAGTCTGCTCCCCTAAACATCAAAACCTAGCTACGCCTCTGCTCAGCACATAGCAAAAACGGTCCCCGCCACTTGCACAGGGCCCTTTTTACTGCAGCTTGGTAAAAGGACTCCTTAGTTCTTATAACCCACAGAATATCTATTCAGTTCATCACATATAACAAACAAAGAGGAACTAGGACTAAAACAGTCCTGAAAATTACAACATACTTTAGTTTATTCAATAATACAAAAACAGATCGAGAGTTTGATAACAGATGCTCCTGAAATAAAACAGTTTTAACTGCTTTCCTAAACACTAAATATTCATTCTATATAACTGTAATGCTTGAACTACTAAAATAAACAAAGATAAATCAAAATATTTTCTAACCCTCCTTAAGTTTTTCAGCAAACAGAACAAACTTTTAACCAGGAGGTTAACTTGAGATTCCATGGTTAGCTATCAACCTGTATTGCTAAAATTTGTGCAACTGAATCAAATTGATAGGAATGTTTGTCTGCATTAAATACACAATTAATCTAAGGATGTTTTTTTTTGGAGCTATCAATATAAATTTTGGTTTTTCTCTGTTTAATTTCAGTTTGTGCGCAGTTATCAAATGCTATTGTATCTATGCAGTTTTTCATTTCCACCAAGGTAGCTTCCCAGCCTTGAAATATTGGAATCATAACTGTAATATCACCTGCATATATGACAGACTCATACGATACAGCATTACTCCTAAAGAATACATTAAGACATTTTAACAGGACTGGAGATAATGGTGAACCCTAGGGTACCCCACAGTGTGCTGACCATTTCTTGGACTGAACTCATTCATTTTAATTTGATATGATTGACTGCTAAAAAAGCCAGAAAACCAGGACAAGATATTTCCTGCCAGACTCCAGTCACTCATGACCTGAAGCAATAGATCACGATCCACAAGATCGACATCACTAAAGAGATTGAATTGAAGTACAACCTGCCTTCCCCTACTCAACAAGGATTTCCCAGAAGCAAAGTACAGTTTCTGTACTAAATTCCTTCTGGAAACCAGATTGCACAACATGTAAGATATTAAACTTAGGTAAATATTTTTCCAATTAACCTACCACCCATCCCTTCATGATCTTAATAAATAAAGGAATGGAAGCCACTGGTCTGTAATTAATAATCTCAGCAATTGTTTTTTTTCTGTAAAATAGGTGTGAGAACTGTTGGAATGTAATTGTATTTTACATGCATTGCCTGTCACCTATTATTTCTCTGTGATTACTCTGTGACCTCTGATGTGAATTACTTAGAGAGGTCACACAGCTATGCAACTTCCTGTGGGGGTTAGATGCAGCACATGCAGCACATGGAGCACATGGAGCTCATGATCTCTCCTAACCTGAGAGGATCTATGGTGTGAGCATCCATTACCATCTAAGCACATGGAAGGAGCTGATAATACAAATGTATAGTAATATGTATATATAAGCCTGTCTGATTATAATCTAACTACAAACTGTGAGTAAACAGATGTTTTGTTACTTCAACTTTAAAGTGACTCAGCAGTGATTTATTCAGGGGTGAATGAGAGAGAGATGAAGAAAGAAATTAACATTTCTAAAGCTGAAGCTGTGTGTACTAAAATCTGCTAATTATTTACTACAAATAATCCAACAAAAGGGTTATGGGCCCAGGGTCCAGGAATTGAAAAAGAAGAGAAATATTACCAGGCAGAAAAAAAGGCCACATTTTTCTCTTAAGTTTTAAAGGAAAGATTCAGTCTGTCTCTCTCTCCCCCCACACAGCAGACAGAAGGCTAAGAAAATGGCTGAGGGAGGAAATTCACCATTGTTCTATTCTCTCAAGGTGCCTAGATTAACTGAGTTTAATTATCAGCAGTGGGAATTAAGATTCATATGTCTCCTTCGAGCAAAAGGATTAAATATATGCTTAGACCAAGACAGAACAGCTGAAAATATGGCTGAATGGGACAATGCAAACTATTATGTGAAGTGCATGCTTTTGGAAGCTCTCTCAGAGAAACAAGCCATATTAGTGGAGGGAAAAGATACACCAAAGGACATTTTATATAAACTGAGAACTATGTATGCAACTACATATGCAAAGCAGCAACCAATTTGGTTGGCAGAGTTGAATGAAACCAAATTAAGGGATAAAAGTAAATGTAATGATCACATTATGCATCTTATGTCTTCATTTCAAAAGTTAGAACTTTCTGGAATTCCCATGTGTGATGCATTGAAAAGAGCATTTCTTTTTACCTCACTATCAAAGAAGTTTGATGTTTTTAGGTCTGTAAATGAGGCCATTGAAGGGCAATCTTTTGAACAGGCAACATCAAAACTAAGGCAGGAATGCATAATAAATGATTCTGAGGAGATGTGTTCTCAAAGCAAGTCAGAGAGAAATGAAACAAATTTCTTGGCAAAGAACAGAGGAAGGCGGAGCTATGGGAAAACTCCACCCAAGGGCAAGCTGATTTGCTACTCATGTGGAAAGGAGGGACATGTATCTAAATGGTGTAAGGAAACACAAAACACTCCCTCTAGCTCACCTAAGCCAATGGAACTAAAGAATTTTCAAACCAGGAAATGTATGAAGGACAAAGATAAACACAAGGGCTTTCTAATGGCAGAAAAATCTTTGACTATGGTAAATAATAATTCAAATGAAAGTACTTGGATTTTGGATTCAGGGAGCACATGCCATTTAACCAATTGTAAAGATTTCTTTCAGGAAATGTGTCCAGAGGAAGGTATTCTTAAAACTGCAAACGCAGGGACTGCTCAGATCCAAGCAAAAGGAATTGGATTCTTAAAATGCAAAGTGTCTAATGAAGTTAAAGAAATTCCTGTAAGTGATGTCTTGTATATTCCCCAAGCAGTTTGCAATATGCTTAGTGTATCTACATTAGATAAGAAGGGATTTGTGATTCATTTTGAAAACAGTAAGTGCACAATCTCTAAAAATGATGAAGTGTATGCTGAAGCTTTTATGCATAATGATGTTTATAAGCTGAACATTTCAGGTGAAGCCTCACATATGGCGCAAGTAAGGAAGAATGATGGTAAATGTAGTCCGGAAATCTGGCACCGCCGCCTGGGACATCGTGATTCTAAGGTGATCCAGGATCTTTACAGTAAGCAACTAGCCACTGACATTCAGATAAGTGCAGATGCTGGTAAAATGGAGAAATGCATAGACTGTGTTACTCAAAAAGGTGTAAGACCCTCATTTCCTGCATACACAGGAAATAGGAGTAATAAAGTACTGGACTTAATACACAGTGACTTATGTGGACCGTTTAATATCCCATCATTGGGAAATAACAGATTTGTGCTAATATTCTTGGATGATTTCTCTAGATACTGTGTGGCCTATTTGCTGAAAGAGAAAAGTCAAGTCACAGACATGCTGAAGAAATACGTAGCCATGGTGAGCAATAAATTTGAAAGAAAACCAAAGGTTCTTCAGACCGACAATGGTGGTGAGTTCACTTCACAAAGCATGCGCACATTTCTAGAACAAGAAGGCATTCAACATATCACAACAGTAGCTTATACACCAGAGCAAAATTCTGTTGCAGAGAGAAAATTTAGGTCACTTGTGGAAATGACCAGATGTATGCTGTCAGATAGCAATCTCCCTAAAAGACTATGGGGGGAAGCCATTCTCACAGCAGTGTACCTACAAAATAGAATGCCAACTAAAGGCGCTGAGCGCACACCACATGAGACATGGCATGGTAGGAAGCCAAACCTGTCACACATAAGAACATTTGGAAGTACAGCATATGCTCATGTACCAAAGCAAAGAAGGCATAAGCTGGATTCCACAACAGAAAGGGGCATTTTAGTTGGCTATGCTCCAGGACACAAAGGATATAGAATTTTGAATCTGAAAACTGGCATTGTTGGCATAAGACATGTTACATGTTTTGATGAAAACAAAAGGGTTGATAAAGGCTGGATTATCCCAGATGAGCCTTATCATCCAGAATATGAAACTAGAACCATAATAGACATGCCAGTGTATATAAATGCCATACCAAGGCAGATGTCTGAAAGCAACTCACCTGTATCTAACGAGGAACAGACAGAGGAAGCAGACACAGAAAGGATCATTGAAGAAGACAGTACAGTTGGAGAAGGGGAATCAATTGGAGAAGGACTCTCAGATTTAGAGGATGCGGAAAGGTCAGACCAACCTGTTGTCAGACGCTCATCCAGGGAAAACAAAGGTGTTCCACCCCCAAGACTGTCTTACCTAACAAAGTCAGCAGAAGCTCAAGAGCCCTTAACATGGGATGAGATTGAGAAAATGCCAGCAGAAGAAGCTGCTGAATGGCGTAAAGCTGCACAAGAAGAAATTGATGCATTGGATAAAAATAATACTTGGATTCTTACAAAATTACCTCCTGGCAAGAAAGCTATAGGATGCAAATGGGTATTCAAGTTAAAAAGGAATGCACAAGGAAAAGTGGAAAGGTATAAAGCCAGATTAGTCGCAAAGGGATATCTTCAAAAATATGGAGAAGATTTTGATGAAGTGTTTGCACCTGTAGTGAAACACACGACAATCAGAACACTTCTGAGCATTGCAGTCTCAAAAGGCATGCAAGTCAAACACATTGATGTGAAAACAGCGTTTCTTCACGGAGATATAACTGAAGACTTGTACATGGAACAACCAACAGGTTTCATAAATACAAAACAAAGACAGCTAGTGTGTAAATTAAACAAAGGTCTTTGTGGATTAAAGCAAAGTGCAGAATGTTGGGATGATAAATTGCATGAAATATTGACAAATTTAGGATTTAAGCAAGGTGAAGCAGATAAATGCTTGTACACTAGGTGCACAAATGGACAATATGCATACATTTTAGCTTTTGTTGATGATCTGCTCATTGCAAGCGAAAGTGAGCAAGAGTACAAGGACATTGTAAAATATTTAAACCTCAATGTTGAGATAAAAGAACTTGGTAATGTGTCATACTATCTGTTGGATTATTTGTACTAAAACTTTTGTTGGATTATTTGTAGTAAATAATTAGCAGATTTTAGTACACACAGCTTCAGCTTTAGAAATGTTAATTTCTTTCTTCATCTCTCTCTCATTCACCCCTGAATAATTCACTGCTGAGTCACTTTAAAGTTGAAGTAACAAAACATCTGTTTACTCACAGTTTGCAGTTAGATTATAATCAGACAGGCTTATATATACATATTACTATACATTTGTATTATCAGCTCCTTCCATGTGCTTAGATGGTAATGGATGCTCACACCACCATAGATCCTCTCAGGTTAGGAGAGATCATGAGCTCCATGTGCTCCATGTGCTGCATGTGCTGCATCTATCCCCCACAGGAAGTTGCATAGCTGTGTGACCTCTCTAAGTAATTCACATCAGAGGTCACAGAGTAATCACAGAGAAATAATAGGTGACAGGCAATGCATGTAAAATACAATACATTCCAACAAACCCCTTCTCATGCATAACTGTCATGCAATTATTTATTCATACAAAGTCCAAGCTTTATACGCAGATTCACAAAATGTTCTCTGGGTAACGGTTTGGTCATGATGTCAGCTGTCATCTCACTGGTGTGACAATAGTGTAGACTGATGACCCCTTCTTTCGCCAACTCTCGCACGTTGTGGTATTTCGTTGCGATGTGCTTGGTGCGTGACTGAACCTTGTCATTCTGTGACAGTCGGATGCAGCTCTGATTATCTTCCATTATCTGGATTGGTCTCTTTTCAGCTATTCCAAAATCCAGCAAAAGTTTTTCAATCCACATCAGTTCTCTGCACGCTTCCGATACGGCCACATATTCAGCTTCTGTAGAAGACAGACTCACAATACTTTGTTTATGACTGGCCCATGAAATTTGTACATTTCCATACATAAACACATATCCACTTGTGGATTTATAATCAGAATGATCCCCTGCCCAATCTGAATCACAGTAACATATTAGTTTTGGATTACTATTGGCTGAAATCTTTAATTTACAATCAATGGTACCCTTTAAATACCTTACCATCCTTTTAACTGCAGTCCAATCTGATTTGGTAGGTGAGCTGACCCTTCTGCTCAAAATTCCTACTGCATTTGCTATATCAGCCCTGTATGTGGTAGCTAGATATAAAAGCTTACCTATGGCTGATCTATATTGGATGTTATCTGGTAAAGGTTCTCTTACTGTTTCATCCTTCAGAAAATCAGTGATCATGGGAGTGCTTACAACTTGGGCATCTTGCATACCTAAACTTTCAATAAGCTCATTTATTTTCTGCTTCTGGCTTAGAAGATAAGAACCATCATTTTGTTTCTCAATTTCTATACCAAGATAGTATGACACATTACCAAGTTCTTTTATCTCAACATTGTGGTTTAAACATTTTACAATGTCCTTGTACTCTTGCTCACTTTTGCTTGCAATGAGCAGATCATCAACAAAAGCAAAAATGTATGCATATTGTCCATTTGTGCACCTAGTGTACAAGCATTTATCTGCTTCACCTTGCTTAAATCCTAAATTTGTCAATATTTCATGCAATTTTTCATTCCAACATTCTGCACTTTGCTTTAATCCACAAAGACCTTTGTTTAATTTACACACTAGCTGTCTTTGTTTTGTATTTATGAAACCTGTTGGCTGTTCCATGTACAAGTCTTCAGTTATTTCTCCATGAAGAAACGCTGTTTTCACATCAATGTGTTTGACTTGCATGCCTTTTGAGACTGCAATGCTCAGAAGTGTTCTGATTGTCGTGTGTTTCACTACAGGTGCAAACACTTCATCAAAATCTTCTCCATATTTTTGAAGATATCCCTTTGCCACTAATCTGGCTTTATACCTTTCCACTTTTCCTTGTGCATTCCTTTTTAACTTGAATACCCATTTGCATCCTATAGCTTTCTTGCCAGGAGGTAATTTTGTAAGAATCCAAGTATTATTTTTATCCAATGCATCAATTTCTTCTTGTGCAGCTTTACGCCATTCAGCAGCTTCTTCTGCTGACATTTTCTCAATCTCATCCCATGTTAAGGGCTCTTGAGCTTCTGCTGACTTTGTTAGGTAAGACAGTCTTGGGGGTGGAACACCTTTGTTTTCCCTGGATGAGCGTCTGACAACAGGTTGGTCTGACCTTTCTGCATCCTCTAAATCTGAGAGTTCTTCTCCAATTGATTCCCCTTCTCCAACTGTACTGTCTTCTTCAATGATCCTTTCTGTGTCTGTTTCCTCTGCCTGTTCCTCGTTAGATACAGGTGAGTTGCTTTCAGACATCTGCCTTGGTATGGCATTTATATACACTGGCATGTCTATTATTGTTCTAGTTTCATATTCTGGATGATAAGGCTCATCTGGGATAATCCAGCCTTTATCAACCCTTTTGTTTTCATCAAAATATGTAACATGTCTTATGCCAACAATGCCAGTTTTCAGATTCAAAATTCTATATCCTTTGTGTCCTGGAGCATAGCCAACTAAAATGCCCCTTTCTGTTGTGGAATCCAGCTTATGCCTTCTTTGCTTTGGTACATGAGCATATGCTGTACTTCCAAATGTTCTTATGTGTGACAGGTTTGGCTTCCTACCATGCCATGTCTCATGTGGTGTGCGCTCAGCGCCTTTAGTTGGCATTCTGTTTTGTAGGTACACTGCTGTGAGAATGGCTTCCCCCCATAATCTTTTAGGGAGATTGCTATCTGACAGCATACATCTGGTCATTTCCACAATTGACCTAAATTTTCTCTCTGCAACAGAATTTTGCTCTGGTGTATAAGCTACTGTTGTGATATGCTGAATGCCTTCTTGTTCTAGAAATGTGCGCATGCTTTGTGAAGTGAACTCACCACCATTGTCGGTCTGAAGAACCTTTGGTTTTCTTTCAAATTTATTGCTCACCATGGCTACGTATTTCTTCAGCATGTCTGTGACTTGACTTTTTTCTTTCAGCAAATAGGCCACACAATATCTAGAGAAATCATCCAAGAATATTAGCACAAATCTGTTATTTCCCAATGATGGGATATTAAACGGTCCACATAAGTCACTGTGTATTAAGTCCAGCACTTTATTACTCCTATTTCCTGTGTATGCAGGAAATGAGGGTCTCACACCTTTTTGAGTAACACAGTCTATGCATTTCTCCATTTTACCAGCATCTGCACTTATCTGAATGCCGGTGGCTAGTTGCCCACTGTGAAGATCCTGGATCACCTTAGAATCACGATGTCCCAGGCGGCGGTGCCAGATTTCCAGACTACATTTTCCATCATTCTTCCTTACTTGCGCCATATGTGAGGCTTCACCTGAAATGTTCAGCTTATAAACATCATTATGCATAAAAGCTTCAGCATACACTTCATCATTTTTAGAGATTGTGCACTTACTGTTTTCAAAATGAATCACAAATCCCTTCTTATCTAATGTAGATACACTAAGCATATTGCAAACTGCTTGGGGAATATACAAGACATCACTTACAGGAATTTCTTTAACTTCATTAGACACTTTGCATTTTAAGAATCCAATACCTTTTGCTTGGATCTTAGCAGTCCCTGCGTTTGCAGTTTTAAGAATACCTTCCTCTGGACACATTTCCTGAAAGAAATCCTTACAATTGGTTAAATGGCATGTACTCCCTGAATCCAAAATCCAAGTACTTTCATTTGAATTATTATTTACCATAGTCAAAGATTTTTCTGCCATTAGAAAGCCCTTGTGTTTATCTTTGTCCTTCATACATTTCCTGGTTTGAAAATTCTTTAGTTCCATTGGCTTAGGTGAGCTAGAGGGAGTGTTTTGTGTTTCCTTACACCATTTAGATACATGTCCCTCCTTTCCACATGAGTAGCAAATCAGCTTGCCCTTGGGTGGAGTTTTCCCATAGCTCCGCCTTCCTCTGTTCTTTGCCAAGAAATTTGTTTCATTTCTCTCTGACTTGCTTTGAGAACACATCTCCTCAGAATCATTTATTATGCATTCCTGCCTTAGTTTTGATGTTGTCTGTTCAAAAGATTGCCCTTCAATGGCCTCATTTACAGACCTAAAAACATCAAACTTCTTTGATAGTGAGGTAAAAAGAAATGCTCTTTTCAATGCATCACACATGGGAATTCCAGAAAGTTCTAGCTTTTGAAATGAAGACATAAGATGCATAATGTGATCATTACATTTACTTTTATCCCTTAATTTGGTTTCATTCAACTCTGCCAACCAAATTGGTTGCTGCTTTGCATATGTAGTTGCATACATAGTTCTCAGTTTATATAAAATGTCCTTTGGTGTATCTTTTCCCTCCACTAATATGGCTTGTTTCTCTGAGAGAGCTTCCAAAAGCATGCACTTCACATAATAGTTTGCATTGTCCCATTCAGCCATATTTTCAGCTGTTCTGTCTTGGTCTAAGCATATATTTAATCTTTTTGCTCGAAGGAGACATATGAATCTTAGTTCCCACTGCCGATAATTAAACTCAGTTAATTTAGGCACCTTGAGAGAATAGAAAAATGGTGAATTTCTTCCCTCAGCCATTTTCTTAGCCTTCTGTCTGCTGTGTGGGGGGAGAGAGAGACAGACTGAATCTTTCCTTTAAAACTTAAGAGAAAAATGTGGCCTTTTTTTCTGCCTGGTAATATTTCTCTTCTTTTTCAATTCCTGGCCCCTGGGCCCATAACCCTTTTGTTGGATTATTTGTAGTAAATAATTAGCAGATTTTAGTACACACAGCTTCAGCTTTAGAAATGTTAATTTCTTTCTTCATCTCTCTCTCATTCACCCCTGAATAATTCACTGCTGAGTCACTTTAAAGTTGAAGTAACAAAACATCTGTTTACTCACAGTTTGCAGTTAGATTATAATCAGACAGGCTTATATATACATATTACTATACATTTGTATTATCAGCTCCTTCCATGTGCTTAGATGGTAATGGATGCTCACACCACCATAGATCCTCTCAGGTTAGGAGAGATCATGAGCTCCATGTGCTCCATGTGCTGCATGTGCTGCATCTATCCCCCACAGGAAGTTGCATAGCTGTGTGACCTCTCTAAGTAATTCACATCAGAGGTCACAGAGTAATCACAGAGAAATAATAGGTGACAGGCAATGCATGTAAAATACAATACATTCCAACACTATCTTGGTATAGAAATTGAGAAACAAAATGATGGTTCTTATCTTCTAAGCCAGAAGCAGAAAATAAATGAGCTTATTGAAAGTTTAGGTATGCAAGATGCCCAAGTTGTAAGCACTCCCATGATCACTGATTTTCTGAAGGATGAAACAGTAAGAGAACCTTTACCAGATAACATCCAATATAGATCAGCCATAGGTAAGCTTTTATATCTAGCTACCACATACAGGGCTGATATAGCAAATGCAGTAGGAATTTTGAGCAGAAGGGTCAGCTCACCTACCAAATCAGATTGGACTGCAGTTAAAAGGATGGTAAGGTATTTAAAGGGTACCATTGATTGTAAATTAAAGATTTCAGCCAATAGTAATCCAAAACTAATATGTTACTGTGATTCAGATTGGGCAGGGGATCATTCTGATTATAAATCCACAAGTGGATATGTGTTTATGTATGGAAATGTACAAATTTCATGGGCCAGTCATAAACAAAGTATTGTGAGTTTGTCTTCTACAGAAGCTGAATATGTGGCCGTATCGGAAGCGTGCAGAGAACTGATGTGGATTGAAAAACTTTTGCTGGATTTCGGAATAGCTGAAAAGAGACCAATCCAGATAATGGAAGATAATCAGAGCTGCATCCGACTGTCACAGAATGACAAGGTTCAGTCACGCACCAAGCACATCGCAACGAAATACCACAACGTGCGAGAGTTGGCAAAAGAAGGGGTCATCAGTCTACACTATTGTCACACCAGTGAGATGACAGCTGACATCATGACCAAACCGTTACCCAGAGAACATTTTGTGAATCTGCGTATAAAGCTTGGACTTTGTATGAATAAATAATTGCATGACAGTTATGCATGAGAAGGGGTTTGTTGGAATGTAATTGTATTTTACATGCATTGCCTGTCACCTATTATTTCTCTGTGATTACTCTGTGACCTCTGATGTGAATTACTTAGAGAGGTCACACAGCTATGCAACTTCCTGTGGGGGTTAGATGCAGCACATGCAGCACATGGAGCACATGGAGCTCATGATCTCTCCTAACCTGAGAGGATCTATGGTGTGAGCATCCATTACCATCTAAGCACATGGAAGGAGCTGATAATACAAATGTATAGTAATATGTATATATAAGCCTGTCTGATTATAATCTAACTACAAACTGTGAGTAAACAGATGTTTTGTTACTTCAACTTTAAAGTGACTCAGCAGTGATTTATTCAGGGGTGAATGAGAGAGAGATGAAGAAAGAAATTAACATTTCTAAAGCTGAAGCTGTGTGTACTAAAATCTGCTAATTATTTACTACAAATAATCCAACAAGAACAATATCACCCAAACTAAAGGGAAGCTGCCTGATGATAAACAGTAATTTAACCAGTCAGTTAGAGCCTGCAGAAAAGACAGACGGGCTGAAAGCATTAAATATGGTGGACAGCTATCCAACAAACAATATGATATGGCGTCTTTTCTTGATAGTTGATCTACTTCCTGTACTGAAACTATGGGAAATGAAATCTAAATTCTATCAACTGGATCTCATCATCTATGATGTCAATCTCTGATGCAACCTCAAAGAAGCTAACTGAATAATCTAGATTCGTAGTTTCTCCACTATACCTTCAAAATAAGAAGGTAACTCATTTGCTTCAGGAGTGGTTTGATTTGCAGGAAGCAATAGGTCATCCACAATAGTTAACGGATTAACAATACAAAATATTTTCTTTGGGGGTCAGTTAACTCCTAGTGAGGGGGCTCTTGTTAGTGCCATGGTCTCTTTGGCATTGAAGGTGATCTTCTCCCATTGGAAGTCCTTACATCAGGCCACTTATCAGGAATGGTGGAACTCTTTGCTCCAAATGTACAAATTCGAATTACATCTGGCGAAGAAATCTTCTCGCTTCGCTTCCTATAGGGATAAATGGCTGCCACTGGTATCCTATTTTGCTTCGGTACAGAGATAAGCAATGAGGTTGATGTATGTTGTGGCCTATGCATGCTCCATGTCTGGATTTGTATCCTCCAGCCCTCCCCCCCTCTCCTTTTTTTAACTTCTCCACCTCCTCTTTCTTCCCCTTTTTCTTAATGTGATTCTAGTTGTGGATAGTTGTTTCTTAAATGTGAGCTCCAGTTTTGCCATGTTTGTAAATGTTGCTTGTTGAACTGTGGTGAGCTCTTGCTTCTATTGTATTATATTGAAATCCAATAAAAGATATTTAAATTAAAAAAAATATTTTCTTTTGACCTAATGCCTCAGAACCCATCAAGTTAGAAAAATATTCCCTTTTCCTAGCTGTTACATGTAGCTTGTATTGATTTATTGCCGACCTCCAGTAAGTCCTAGCTTCCTCCATCTTACACTTCCTCCATAAATATTCATTTTCTACAATGTCTTTCCTTTTGTAATAGCTCTCCATTAAACTATCTTGAATGTTTTCTAACTGTGACTAGTTTATCCATAACTAATAAGAAATCCATGCATAAGCATGATTTAAAACAAAAATAAAATAAACACAGGCTTTCACATTTGACCAACCATCTTCACTCTTATTGGAAGAATAGGTTTCAGGCCTATGCTCCAATTTTCCAACAAAGTTTGGAATTAATGAATGAGTTTTGGTGGATGAGCTTTGATGAATGATTTATTGTGGATATCATCATAGACAAAAAATGAACTGAATAGTCCTTACTCATTTGGATAAGATTTTAAAAGCTCCATTATAGCAACACATACTCAAGTTAGACCTGAATTGGTCAACATGGACTAATTATCTGAGTACCTTCTTTAGAAAAGACGAGTAACCTCTGAGGCCAAAAGTTCCCTACAGTGCCAGAAGACAAATTCAAATCTTATCAGGTTTTTATTGATATCCCTTTCCAGAGTGATGGAGCTTGCTTAGATTGTCTAAAACAGTTGTTTTGCACCAATTACACATTTTTAAAAAATGAATTAACGTTTTTGTGAGTAGTATTGCTCAAGTGTTGTCAGATTAGAAGAAAAGTTAGTCTTTTTGCAGATAATATGAAGATTTGCAACAAAGCAGACTCCTGGAAGGGTGTATACAAGTTTGAGACATCTAGAAAAATTAGAAGAAAAATCTTAACTGCAAAGTATTAGACAAAATATGAGAAAATGAAGAGTGATGCACTCGCCACCAGATTCTATATATGGCAGCTAACGTTGCGTGCGCAAATCAGAACGCATTGCTGATTTGTGTGTCCAACTTAATTGATTAATGAGCCAATCAAGAACAATAATTGGCTGTTAACAACCAATTATTGGCATTAACTGACCTTAATTGGGAGTTACATAGACATTGAATTCTATAATGATGTGCGTGGAACTCGTATAGTGCGTAATTTCAAGGGGGCATGGACGGGACATTTCGGGGGAGGGGGTGTTCCAGGGGCATGCCCAGAATTTACATGCATTGTTACAGAATAGACTCAAACAGCGCCTACAGTTAGGCATCTTTTATGTGCTTAGTGCTATTCTATAAAGTGCACGGACCCATTATAGAATAGTGCTCAGTGCTTACATTTTTCAGTGCCGATTTTTTGGCACCATTAATAGAATCTAGTCCTTTATGTGTAGAAATCCTAAGGAACTATATGCAATAGGAGCTGAGAGGTTGATGAGCACAGATCGGGAAAGGGGGAGAGGGAGAGTGAGAGTGAGAGACACCTCAAGGTGTCTGAAAATCTCAAGGTGGTGAAATATGTGACAAGGCTGTGGCAAAAGCATAGAGGGAGGAATAACCAGCAGAAAGGAGCTGAGTATTCCCTTGTACAGTTTGTTAGTGAAGGCTCACTTGGAATACTGAGTTTAGTTTTGGAAATCACACCTTCAAAAAAGATATAAACTGGATAAAGTCAGTCCAGATGGTGGCTACTAAAATGGTCACTGTTCTCGTCATAAAACATATGGGGACAGACTTAAAGATCTCAATATACTTTGGAAGCAAGGCAGGAGAGGGGAATATGAGAGAGAGAGAGAGAGAGAGAGAGAGAGATTCAAACACCTCCATAGTCTAAATACACAGTAGGCAAATCTCTTTCAGTTTAAAAGAGAGCTCTGGAGTAACGGAGTACAGAAAGAAGGTGAAAGGGAATAGACCAGGAGTAATCTAAGAAATAGCTCTTTACAGAACAGGTGGTGGATGTGTGGTATTGCCTTCCAGTGGAGGATATCTGAATTAAGAAAGCATAGGACAAGCACAGAGTGTTATGATCCTGCTGGGACAGGCAAGATAGTGACTGGGTCTCGCTCCTGATTGGCCATGTCAGGGATTGGGCTGACGTCTGAGGCAACTGAAATCAGATGCCAGACCCTATTTAAACATACCTCTGCTTGCATAGGACACTCTAGCGTTACCTCCTTCAGCTGTGAGCTTACCTTCAGCTGTGAGCTTACCTTGTTTCCGCTTAGTCTGTGCATGTGGCACAGGGTGAATTCTCTGTTTGGCAGCCATTATTCCCTTTGTCTGTGTTTGTTCTGTGAGTCTGTAGAAGCCAGTTTCTTTTCTGATTACTTAGCTGCTGTGCACATGTATTCAGCTTCTCTATGTCCTTTGTTTCACTGTGTGCCTTGCCTTTCCCTTCCCTGCTGTGTGTGCTGGCTGAGTCTGTGGTAAGAGCTTACTTCCTTTGTTTGGATTTCCCTATTAACCCTTTACCTGCTGTATCTGTTGCTTGGTTCATGTGAGCACTGATCCTCATCTGACCTGTTTATCCAGAAGCAGTCTCTCTCTGTAGTCTGCTTTAACCCTTTACCTGCTGTATCTGTTGCTTGGTTCATGTGAGCACTGCTCCTCGTCTGAGCTGTATAACTAGAACCAGTCTTTCTCTGTAGTCTGCCTGACCCTTTACCTGCTGTTTGCAGATTGCTCTTTATCTAGCTGTGTTGCTTTCATTGTCTTTTGTGTGGTTTCCCTTTTACCCTATTCTTACTGTTGCGCTTGCTTTGATCCTGTGTAGGCCATCCCTTTGTTTAGCTGTGTGGCACAGCTTGGGTTGCCTCTCTGCATGAGTTCCCTTACTCTGGTTATTGTCTGTATCTGTCTGTTTGGTCTGGTGGCCTTTTGTTGGTGTCTGTGTGTGGTGCTGTGTGCCCGAGTATCAGTCCCTTCCAGGACTTCTCTCTGTTCTTTTCCCTTCCCTTGTGTGTGGGGTTCCAGTTCAGCCTTGCGGCCCATATGAGTGGTCTATTTCCCTTCCTGGTGGTGCTCACTGGTCACCCCAAGTGTGTTGGGCTTCATGTCCATTGTTACTGGGTGGCATGAGCTTGGTCTGCCCTAGGCCTCGGCCTAGGCACAAGGGCTCATGACCAACCTAACACAGAGGATCTCTAATAGGAAGGAAAGGACTGAAAAGTTTATTAGTTAGTACAGATGGACAAACTGGATAGGCTGTATGGTCTTTATCTGTCATCATCTTCTAGTCTCATGGTTAGAGCAGTAGGCTGAGAACCTAGGGGAACAGTTGTCAATACCATATCATTAGAGTAGCTAATGCTAACATCTAGGAATGTAATCTCTTCTGGATGACTATTGCACTCAAAACCAATAGTGGGATGGAATTAAGCTGCATCACAAATTCCTCCAAAGTCAATAGAGAATCAGTCCCAATTAGAAAACATCATCTATATAGCGCCACCAACAGTGTACAGACTGAAAACTAACTAGTATACATTTTCTGCTTTTCCAGATGAGCCATAAGCAAATTTGCAATAGACAGGACAAAATAAGTCTATCCCCAACCCAGATAACTGTTTATATATTTCATTGTTGAATTAAAAAATAATTGTTTTGCAAAGCAATGGTGGATAGTTTAATAAGAAAGTCAGTTGGCACAGACCACAGACAAGGACGAGAGTCTAAAACTTCCTTTAAATCTTCAAGGACTTCCAATTGTGGAATCCTTGTATAGAGGGATTGTACATCAAGGGTCACAAATAGACCATATAGGGTTTAAGTTTGTTGTGTGAGATCTTTGTACCTATCCCTAGAGTTCTCTGAGGTTTCATTTATTTAGTGTAATGGCTATAAGGATTCACTGAACTGAGTTATTGCAAACAGATTTTTTATTGTGAAAGCTTTATGCAGTCATGTGAAGGACCTAGGTTAAATTCCCAGGTCAGATTCTCTTGCTCCGAGTCAGCCAGAGCAACTGGGGAGGCAGCACTCACAAACTCTTGGGGGAGATGTTCCAGTCATTGAGCTACATGCACATTTAGGAAGTAAATTCTCTAAAGATCGCCTAAAGTTAGGGCTGGATGATGCCTGCCAAGCACAAATGTTATAATGACAGTTGTGCGTGTGACTGCTGTTGTAGAATACTAGTTTAAGTCTGCATTTGCATGCCTAACTTTAGCCCCGAGCACTTACACCAGCTCATTAATGGGCATAAAAGATCACACTTAACTATAGGCAGTAAGGTGAGTAAATACTGCGTGTGTAACTGCCAGACATGCCAATGACTGCCTATGCCCATTCCAGGTCTACACCCACCCTCTTGGAGTTGTGCACTATGGAATTTGAGCACACAACTTATAGAATACTGATTGAGCAGTTATGCTTATAATTGCTAATTATTGCAATTAGCACCAATTATAGTCAATAATTGGTGGTTAAGACCAATTAGTGGTTCATTCATTAAGTTATAATGGTTATAATGTAGAGCTGCAGACATTGTGCATTTAAACAGCGAAGGCAACACAGAGTCCCCTGAGGAAGCCTTTTGGTGACATAGGTCCCCATAGGGACGTTTCACTACTGCCGTGCACTGTTTCTCAAAAGATAAGTTGAATTTTTCCACATATTGTTGTTAAATGCAAAATGATTTTATATACAACACCATATAATTACAAAAAATTGATGTCGTTGGGTATTTTTGGACCTATGATCGAAGCCAGCACTGCGCTGTAATAGCTGTATTTCATATCAGCATATAAAAAGCACAGGCGTCAGAGGTCTTTTTCTCAACTTTATACAACACTATAGGTGTGTTAGTCACAGTCTATCTCCTTACCTACCTGCTTTGTTTGGACTGTATTAGTTATTTTTTTCCAGTGGGTTTCCAGTTGTTTTGATAATAAGTTATACATACAACTGAACTTTCTCTATAAGTTGCATGTGCACATTTGTGCATGAAATTTCTAGAATTAGAGAGATACATGGCCAAAATTTAGGGCCCAGGGATGTCAGATTCTGAAACAGGATTGCCACTACAATGGCTAGGCTAGGTCAGTTTGGAGCATATTAATAAGGGGGGAAAAATCCCTGGGTAGTTGCAGATAAGGACTCCTGACATCAGATTCCAGCCACTGATTCAATAATAACAGAAGTTCAAAAGACCTGAGGGAACCTTCTACCCCCAACTCCCTCACAAAAAATTATGAGAGTGATTTTAAAATGTCATATATTCTAACAGTGTTTGTAGTGAACTCAATCAAGGTAATTAGAAAATCCATATTGCTAGTTGGAAATGTCTAACATCATGTAGTGGGGGAACCCCTTTTCTTGGTAATAAGTGGGTGATGACAGCAGCAGGAGCACATCTAATATTACAATTCTATAATTGCAATATATTGATCTAATAAATGCCATACATTTCTGTTTTCTTATTAGCATAAGTGCATGTTTCTCTGACAGTGTACATACCAGTGTGCCTCATCAATTAAAAGATGAACAGTATGTGCTGTTTTGGACTGTGGAATCCAGAATTAGCTCAGTAACAAAACAGAGAAGATCAGTCTGTGTGTTTTTGCTTGCAGTGTGAATGAGCTAGAAGCTCTGCATTATCACGTTTCCGCTTACTAAATGTATGTCTTTCTGTGATAATGACTAACACAAGGACAGTCAAGGTCACAAGTTACCTTTTTTCTTTTTTAACTGGATCAGACAACCATAGAGAAAACCAAAAAGATAGATCATGCAACATACTATCCTGTAAACTCAACAATATGTCACACAACCAAAAAAAACAGAAGAATGTAATGTGCCATATGCAAGAATAGATTTTGGCTACATCCATCAATGCAAATTGCTAATTCTGCACAGCTGAATAATTCAAGCTGTTTCTGGAAGAGATCTTTTGCTAGAAGCCTCATTTCTCTGAGATGTTTACCAAACTAAACACTGGCTAATATTCTGTGCAGATGAGCTGTGTCAAAAAAGCACCTTCAGGTTGTTGGAGAATAGTTCCAGAAACCATGCTGAATTTTTTTAGGCATACTTTTTATAGCAGTCATTTAAACAAAGAATGAATCTCAGACAGGTGAAGTTATCCACATCTTTCTACACTAGGACAATAGAAACTCAGCCAAAAGAGTTTGGATAATAAACAGTTTAAAACACTGCAGCACACTGCAATTAACTTTGGTCTGTACCTGACTGTTCTGGACTCATAATATAAACTTGTCTTCTTGTCCTCTTGTGACATTACTACAAATATGATCGACTGACATATTCTGCTTATAATACCCAGTTTATAACCACCAACTAAAGCACTGGTATAGTATCATTAGTATTTATATATGGGAATTCTATAAATGACCTAGAGGGGCATAATCGAACGGCGCCGGCCATCTCCACGGCCGGCCATCTCCGAGGACGGCGCCGCGAAAGGGAGGAGCCAACCATATTTTCGAAATGAGATGGCCGGCCATCTTTTGTTTCGATAATACGTGGGAAGGCCGGCCTCAGATATTCCATTATCATAGTTGAACACGGCTAAATCAGGTGCGCCCAAAGTATAGGAAAAATATGGCAGTTATGTGAGAAACGTGTTACTGTACTTTATACTTCTCAATGTTCCTTATATTTTCCCCCTACCTGGATGTCCACAATTACATGCACTGTACTTGCGAAACATGCAGCTATGGGAAATATAACGAACATACTCATTTTATTGTGTATATTTGAAGTTCACTCACTTGATAATGATCCATATAAGGAAAACTCCCATATAAGGAAAACTCCGCACGTAGGCCCCGCACGCATGATGACAGAGTCCATGGACGGCCTTGTGTCACAGCCAGCCATGTGTGGAGCCATTATACATGCCAAAACATGCACGTACTGACCTATCCATATATGGAATGGTAAACCATATATGGAGTTGTGCGTGTAAGGATGGCCATCACGCATGGCCGTCCATATAAGGCGATGCACGCTTTCCAACGGCTATTCACTGGGAAAATGGCTCTCCAGAGAGAACCTAATTTCAGCATAGCAGAAAATATGCTACTGGTGTACCTGTGCGTAAGGCACAGGAGAATTCTATTTCCCCACCACCACCACCACCTGCTCCCCAGGACTCTCTCCATCCAAGCCTGGACTGAGATAAGGGACAGGTTGGAGAGGTAAGTGTTTGCTTCCCCTCCTCCTGGCCTATCAGGGACCCCTCCTGTAGCTACACATATAAGAGCTCCCTCAGCAGCGTAAGCACAAACTGGAGTCTGCATTCAAGGGTAAGCAGTGATATGTGCACATGCACATTCATTAATAGAATCTATGTACTAGAAAGCAAAAACACAAACGGTACTCTCTGTCCTAGCGTCCACCTCAATGACATTATCTGTAGCTATGTAATGTGTCCCCCCCCCCCCCCCCCAATCAGTGTTGTGAGTCTCTCCTATTTGATTTCCAAATGAATTTGTGTGCTGAAGGCAAGAAGGGTCATCCCCTGACTCCTAGTGTACAAACGCATATCTTGCAGAAGATTTGGCATTCGGAGGGACCTTGAGTCCCTCCGGCGGAGGTTCCGCCGAATCAGGAGCAACAACCCTGACATGATCAGGGCAGCGAGATGGCGCATCAGGGCTCAACGTAAGTATTATAAACAGGGCACCTGTACTCATTTGTAAATGTATGTATTTAATAATGCAAATTCCTGTCCAATATCAGTTTCCATGTGGCTAATAGGCAACCAGCACATCATAACACCTCTGTCCCAGATCAAGGCCTGAGATTGCAGCTACCCTCCCATGAGTGTGGCTGCAACTTCCAACTAACCTCCTCTGAGATGAATGAGATGACACGCCTCACTTCTGTATCCCCCTTTCTGGGGTGGATACTGTTTCATGGTATTCCTGCTTGAGATCCTACTCTTAGTGGATGTCATTGCCTCATATTAAAGTTATGTGCTTCCCCCACAAAAAATAACACAAACCCAAAATGGTCAGCCAACCATAGTCACAAATCATAATGCAAACATGCTGCTGAGCAATGAGTGTGGTCTGCCTGTGTACTCTGAGTCAGACCAGCATCCAGGGTTCCCTGTCATGTCATCTCATGCATCTCACACCCCATGGCTATAGCCCAGGGCTCACCACACTTTCCCCATCCTCTGCCTCAGGCCAGCCAGCTCCTGCACTATACAAGTCATGTTGGATGTGCTGATCTCAAAGACAATCCTTTTACATACACAGGGTGCCAGCAGCAGCAGAAGGAGAAGGCGGCCGAGGAGGCCCAGTAGGAGGCGGCCGAGGAGGAAGAGGAGGAGGGCCAGGAGGAGGAGGAGGTCGGCCAGGAGGAGGAGGAGGTCGGCCAGGAGGAGGAGGCCCCACCACCTCCAGCCCTCGCAGCACCATCCCCATCTCCAGCACCATCCCCATCTCCAGCACCATCCCCTGCCCCAGCACCATCCCCTGCCCCAGCCCCATCCCCTTCCCCAGCCCCATCCCCAGCACTGCGCCTCCTGCAGCAACTGGTTGATGGGCAAAACCAGTTGCTGCAGGAAGTGTCAGAATGAGGCAGGAGATGGGGGCAATGTGGCAGGCTAATGAGCAGCACCTTAGGGCAGTGAGGCTGCTCCTGGTGCTGCTCATTAGCCTGCTGCGCACGGCCATTCAGGGAGGAGGACGTGGCTGGCATTAAAGGACATTTGGGGGGAGGGGGGAAATTGTACATAGTTATATTTTTTGTGTTGTGAAATAGAAGTTTAATATTTTTGATATAACAAGGTGTGTGTCTCTACTTTGTGCACTACATATTATCAAATGCTGGGGTTGATGTGAGAGGAGGCAGCAATATGGATTGTATGACAGGTGAACTGTGACAGAGAAACTTTGGGACATATGTGTGATGTATGGCCATACAGAAGGCCACCTGTTCCTTCCAAACTGCATGGCTGTATGGTAAGGGGGGAAGCTGGGTGGGCGTTTCTGTTGAGGAACACAAATGCCCTTCCAGGCTCTTCCCCCCCTTACCATACAGCTCCACAGCACAGAGTTGTGTAAATAATAGGTATGTTGTCTAGCACTAGTGATCTGCCAAGTAGAAACTTGCAGATAACCATAGGTAGCGCCTAGACTATGTTTGCTCTCTGATCACCAGACACACTTACCCACAACCAAACCACATTGGTGGGGGCCACAAAGGAGCTACAAACAGCTGGGTCATCTTTTCACATTGAGCAATGGTATATAGTGCTGAGGAGAAAAGGGAAAACAATGGTAAAAGCATTAGATGGATGTTTACTTCATCACTATTGCAATATAATACAACAGGTACAGAAGGGCACAGGCTAGGGGACATAAATATATGTTTTTGTATTTATTTTGATTTTGCTCATAGCTTTTTCAGTAGTAGCTCAAGGTGAGTTACATTCAGGTACTCTGGATATTTCTTGGTCCCAGGAGGGCTCTAAGTTTGCACCTGAGACAATGGAGGGTTAAGTGACTTGCCCAAGATCACAAGAAGCAGCAGTGGGATTTGAACTAGCAACCTCTGGATTACAAGACTGGTTGTAGCCACCTGCAGGTAATTTGGATTAGGAACTGTAACCAGAAACCCTCTCCCTCACCATGACTTAAGGGCTCAGTACCTGTGGCCACCTTGAAAATAGTTTGCAGGCTAGAATTTAGAAATGCTGTTGTTCCATAACTATGGAGGATTGTAGGACTGTGTTCAATAATGTGGAAAAGACATTGCATATATGCTCCACCCTCCCCACCCCCAACAACCTTGAGAATGAGTGGGCACTTCATAAAAGGGGACTGGGGTTCACCACATAAAGAAGGATAGAACCTAGCGGGGAGACACATGAGGTGGAAAGCGGGAGAAAAACTACCTGCTGTGGATACCCGTGAACCTGGTGAAAATAGAGGTAAGATTTGAATGCAAAGAACAGAGACAGAATGGGGAGCCCTTGACCATGAGGGATGCATACATCCATTCTCAGGGCCTCTTCCCCTCCCGCACCCCACAGGCAGCCACAACCGAATGTGTCCAATAGAGATCAAGACATCTGTACAATGAATTGGGTAGAAACAATCATGGCTCTCAGAGTCCAGTGTATTACAGTCCACAGCTGTCTCTTGCAATCCTCTTGACCACTTGTCCTGCAAGATGCAAGAAGTGTTTGTTTAGCACCTACATAGCAGAAAGGGAAGAGGTGGCTGAGAGGTATGAGCTTACCTTGAACTTGTGGTGCAAGAATATGTTGACTCCAAGGGACCAGAAGCTGCCTGCTTCAACAAAGGAGAGAGAGAATGGGGGGCAATGAGGGAGCACATCACACACAGCAATGAACTCCTGGAGGGTAGAGAATGGAGAGTTGGTCACATGTAGAAAATGCAGAGTATATGCTAAGCTACCAGCTAACAACCAGTCTTAAACCAAACCCACACACCAGTTATCTTTCAAGAATTCGCAAAAAAGTCCCCCCCCCCCCCAAAAAAAAAACAAAAAACCCACAAACACGTGTACACAAGCATACAGTGGGAAAAACAAGGTTTACTATAACTGGAGCTAAAATGCTTTCAAATACCAGCCCATAATGTAACGAACTACCTCTAAAGTGCAAGCACAGAGTAAGTTGTTTTAAAGAGGCGCCAATAAAGCAAATGCAAGCTTCCAAATGGGAAGAGCAGCTTTGGACATTTATCATTATCACCCTTAATCGAAGTGAGGACACCCAAAACACAGAGCAGCTGGGGCAGCCCATAGTTCCCAACCTATAATAGAAATTAAGCTAGCCATCTTTTGTTTCGATAATACGGTCGGGGCCAGCCAAATCTCAGTATTTTGGCCGGCTTCAGAGATGGCCGACATTGATTTCTGCCGATAATGGAAACTAGTGCCGGCGATCTCAAACCCGGCCAAATGCAAGGCAATTGGTTGAGGGAGGAGCCAGCATTTGTAGTGCACTGGTCCCCCTGACATGCCAGGACACCAACCGGGCACCCTAGGCGGCACTTCTAAAAAGTAAAAAAAAAAATTAAAATAGCTCCCAGGTGCATAGCTCCCTTACCTTGGGTGCTGAGCCCCCCAAATCCCCCCCAAACCCACTCCCCACAACTCTACACCTTTACCATAGCCCTTATGGGTGAAGAGGGGCACCTACATGTGGGTACAGTGGGTTTGGGGGGGGTTGGAGGGCTCCCATTTACCACCATGGTAGGGGGGGATGGCCCTGGGTCCGCCTGCCTGAAGTGCACTGCACCCACTAAAACTGCTCCAGGGACCTGTATACTGCTGCGATGGACATGAGTATGACACACCCCCTTTAACTTTGGCCGGCTCCGCAACGAAAAGCAGTTGGCGCTGGCCAAAATCAGCTTTCGATTATACCAATTTGGCCGGGATCAGGAGATCGCTGGCCATCTCCCGGTTTGTGTCGGAAGATGGCCACCGATCTCTTTCGAAAATAAGCTGGCTAGTAACATAGCAGATGATGGCAGATAAAGATCTGGATGGTCCATCCAATCTGCCCAACAAGATAAACTTGTAGCATAAGGCATGATATGATTCTACATATGCATACATGGTCTTGATTTGTCCTTGCCATTTTCAGGGCATAGATCATAGAAGTCTGTCTGGCACTGGCCTTGTTCTCCAGCTTCTAAATTGTCATTGAAGTCCCACTCTAGCCCATCCAAATATGTCTATCCATGATCAGAGCACAGACCGTAGAAGTCTGCACAGGACTGGCTTTGCTTCCCAATTACTGGAGTTGCCATCTAACCACTGCTAAGCTTGTTTGGTTCCATGTCTTCTTTACAGGACTCCTTTGTGTTTATCCCATACATTTTTGAATTCCGTTACCGTTTTCATCTCCACCACCTCCTGTGGGAGGGCATTCTAGGTATCTACCACCCTCTCTGTGAAAAAGTACTTCCAGATATAATCCGAATTGGCCCTTCAACCTTAATTCATGTCCTCTAGTTTAGGCACTGGGAAGATCCGCACTAAACTAGTATTCTGCAAAGGGCACTCAGTGCAGAGTGTATTTTACAGAATACTAGCTTAGAGCAAATCTCATACCTAACTTTGGGCACAGCATTAAGCTTATTGAAACCTGGTGTAAATGCTGGTGCATAACCAATGGCAATTGGATGAATAAAATGACCTTATTCTATAACATTGAATCTAATTTCTGGGTACACCCCTGATATGCCAATGTCCCTCCCATGGCCACATCACCTGAGATGTGTGCCTAGATTTTATAACACACAATTTATAGAATAGGATGAAGGGCAGATCTGCACGTTAACTGAAATGACTGCCAATTAACACCAATTACTGCTTGTTAACAGCTCATTAACTAGTTTATGTGCAGATCTGGGATCCACGCCAAAATTTGCACATCCAATTTTGGGCAATCCTATAATCTGAAGGATAATGTGGATATATATAGGCATTGGCAATGGAATGAGGTGGACCAGTGGGGCCATGGTCCTACCAATATTTTGGCCAGAGCATTAAGAACTAGAGAGCTTAAAGGTGGAACTGGAGATTGGTTTGTTTGGTCCCTCCAATCATACAGATGTTCCACTGTCCCTGTATATAGAAACATAGAAAAATGTAGGCAGATAAAGACTATATGGCCTATCCAGTCTGCCCATCCATGCTATCTACTCTCCCTATCACTCCCTTAAAAATCCTCTGTACTTGTCCCAACTCTCTTGAATTCAGATACTGTTCTTGTCTCCACCAGTTCCGCCAGGAAGGCAATCCATGAATTCATTACCCTTTCCGTGAAGAAATATGTCCTCAGGTTACTTCTGAATCTATCCTGTTTCACCTTCATCCTATGCCCTCTCATTCCAGAGCTTCCTTTCAATTGAAAGAGACTTACCTCCTGTACATTTATGCCATATATGTAATTGAATGTCTCTATCATATTTCTCCTCTCCCGCCTTTCTTCCAAAGTATACATATTGAGATCTTTAAGTCTTTCCCCGTATGCTTTATGACGACGACCACTGACCATTTTAGTAGCTGCCCTTTGGACGATTCCATCCTGTTTATATCTTTTGAAGGTGTTGGTTCCAGAATTGTACACAATAAGGGAGCTGATATTCAAAAGCACTTATACATCACCATTGAGGTCTGGACACATATATGCTTTTGTTTGAAAATCAATTGCTTGCAAACATATTAATTTTGTACAGCCAAAATTAATCTGTATAAATTTGAAGACGGGCCAGGAGATTGGCAAAAACAGAACCAAAAATATGAATAGTAGCAATATTTAGCTTGCTCACTTTACCCATTTTCACAATAAATGTAGGTACTGGTTCCCTGTGTTGTGCACCTGGCACTGAAAGTTACCATCTTAAGCAGAATTACACATTTTGTAGCAGTGCTTCTCTTTCTTAAGGCTCACAGAGTTGGGCTTATGACGGTAGAAAATGTAGTCTGAAAGCACTCTACCAGGTGTCTCATTTCTTTTCTAGGGAACATTGTTATTTTTGATTAGATTTCTGCTTCAGTGTTACAGAATTGTTTTTTCCCGCAGTAGGAGAGCAAAAACCGAAAGAACCAGTGTGATAAGAAGTAACGTGGAGGGGCATAATCAAACATTGCCGGCCAAATATACAGCTGGCCAGAACCATATTATCAAAAAAGATGGCCGGCCATCTTTTTTTTCAATAATACGGTTTAGCCCGGCCAAATGCTGTGGAGTTCACCGGGTTTGAGATGGCCGGGTTTGTTTTTCAGCGATAATGGAAAGTTATGTCGGCCATCTCAAACCCCGGCCAAATTCAAGGCATTTGGCCGTGGGAGGAGCCAGCATTTTTAGTGCACTGGCCCCCCTGATATGCCAGGTCACCAACCAGCCACCCTAGGGGTCACTGCGGTGGACTTCAGAAAATCTCCCACGTGCATAGCTCCCTCACTTTGGGAGCTGAGCCCCCCAACCCCCCCCCCCCAAACCCACTACCCACAAATGTACTGCACCCACTAAAATTGCTCCAGGGACCTGCATACAGCCTCTAGGACTTATTGCTGCTGTATAACTTTGGCACACCAGTTCACACCTGAAGACTAATCTCTCTGAAAAAGTCCTTTCTTGAAATAACCACGTTTACTCACAGTTAACTGCAGATCAGAGGTTGTGCCCCACTGGCAAAGAGTCCCCTGGTACTAAGATTAGCAGTAGGTCAGAGCTGGCACAATGGTGTACAATGCCCTCTTTCAGCACCATTCAAGGTAAGAACTACCTTCTCTAACGTGGGTAACACAGGAAAGGGAACTAAAACTGGCTTACAAAAATAGCCACTACCGCATGGACTACAACAGGAAACAAAACAGGGCACACTCTGACCCAGTTAGCAGGGGAGGAAAGCACCATGGGAGTAGAGCCCAGTACCCTACACCCACCACAATGCATTGCTAATGTGACTCTGCAGGGCAACTAACAGAAAAGGTGTCACACTCACCCGAGAGCCACATCGCAACCAGGGAAAGGCTGTCGGAGGATACAACACATTCTGCTGTCATGGAGGTGGGTACGGCATTTGAGGCTGGCATACAGGCTGGCAAAAAAGTTTTTTTAGTTTTATTTTTTTAGTATGGGAGGGGGTTGGTGACCACTGGGGGAGTATGGGGAGGTCTTCCCCCATTCCCTTCAGTGGTCATTTGGTCAGTTGGGGCACCTTTTTGAGGCTTGGTCGTGAAAATAAAAGGACCAAGTAAAGTCAGCGAAATACTGCTTAGTGCTGCATTTTTTTCCCATTATCGGCGAAAGCCGGCCATCTGGTAGCCACGCCCATGCCCGCCCATGTCCCGCCTTCGCTAATCTACCGACATGCCCCCTTGAACTTTCGCCGGCGAAGCGACGGGAAAGTGGCAATGCTGTCAAAAATGCCGCTTTTGATTATACCGATTTCGCCGCTTTTAAGAAATCGCCGGCCATCTCCCAATTTGTGTCGGAAGATGGCCGGCGATCACTTTCGATTATAAGCTGGATAGTAACATAGTAGATGACGGCAGAAAAAGACCTGCATGGTCCATCCAGTCTGCCCAACAAGATAAACTCATGTGTATACCTTACCTTGATTTGTACCTGTCTTTTTCAGGGCACAGACCGCATAAGTCTGCCCAGCACTATCCCCTCCTCCCAACCACCAGCCCCGCCTCCCACCACCGGCTCTGGCACAGACCGTATAAGTCTGCCCACCACTATCTTCACCTCCCAACCACCAACCCCTCTTCCCCCCACCGGCTCCACCACCCAATTTCGGCTAAGCTCATTAGGGGTCCCTTTTAAAAAGCGAATGTACACATACCACTGCTTTGCCACATGCCAATCTGACACTACCGCCAGTCTACCACCTGCCTCCAACATGCCCCATTTCTGGCGCGGAAAAAACAGGGCGAATTTTTAGTGCTAGAGGCTTACTGGGCAGTAATCGGGCCTGCCCTGAGTAATTGGGCAGCCGGTTAATACTGGGTTAGTGCAGGAACCCTTACCACCTCCTAAATAGGAATTGGTAAGGGTTCCACATAGAAATGGCCACACAGTACCACCATTTCCATTTTAAAAAAAAGTCTGCGGTAAAAGGGGGTCTTGTCGAGTGGCAAATCTACATGTTGATGCTATCAAAGGGCCCCTTTTCCCGCAGCTTTGTAAAAGGGGCCCTAGGTACAATAATCTCTCTGTGCAGCAGTGAAGTAACTAAGTCCAAGGTAATAGAAACAATAGATCCTACATTAACTAGCCCTAGTTGAGGGAGAGAAAACAGCTAGAGACGCGCAGCCAGAAAATATTTCATTTCATGTCATTTCTGGGAACGTTCATTTTATTCATTTTTGTTTCACCAAGTTGTCATCACAGGAGCAGTGGTTGAGTGTGCACTCTTTCACACTTCCAAAGAGTGCACACTCTGCTCCCATTGGCCCATAAGCAGTGGTTCAAATGGATGCACTATTAGGAAAAGAGTACGCACTATTGCTGGAAATGAAAAAATAAAAAAAACAAAATGTGCTTTTTTCCTGCTTGTTTTCTTTCGTTAACATGCATTTAGATGGGATGTGTCATTTTGACATTTTCCATGTCGTTGGAAACAACCCATCCCTAAAAGAAAAGCCCCCCCCAAAAAAGACGTTTTCTAGTCCTGAAAACTGACCGACCATTATATTTCAGAACAACAAGGGGAAAGGTGCATGGCACATTAGCAAGACCTGTCAACTTCCAGAGACACAAGTTAAGCCCTTTACTTATCATAATAAAAAAGAGCATCCACTATTTTCAGATAATAGGTACTCAAAATTAAACAGATTGAAAAAAAAAAGCCTGGCACTTTAGTCTAGGCGCCCCAATGCCATGTGCTTAGCGCCACGATTCTAATATAGAACAGTAGCATAAGGTTAGCAACCTCTTATACCCAGGGGCGTATCTGGACTTCGCTGTTAGGGGGGTCCAGAGCCGAAGTGAGGGGCACATTTTAGCCCCGCCCCCGGCGCTGCCGACAACCCCTCCACCGCCATTGCCGATGCCACCTGCCATTGCTGACACCCCCGCGCCGCCAGAACCACCTCCAACACCTGTGGCCCGCCTGCCGTCGCCTACCTTTGCTGGCGAGGGACCCCAACCCCCGCCAGCCGAAAGTCTTCTTGCTTCGTTTGGTTTCTGAATCTGTCTGACATCCTGCAAGGCTTCGTTCTGTTTCTGTGAGTCTGACGTCCTGCACGTTGTGTACATGCAGGACGTCAGACAGACTCAGAAACCAAACAAAGCAAGAAGACTTCGGCTGGCGGGGGTTGGGGTCCCCCGCCAGCAAAGGTACTAGACGGCGACGGCAGGTTGATGGTGGGTTGGCGGTGGGAGGGGAGGAGGGGTTGAGAGGGTCATTGGCAGGGGGGTCCAGGGCCAAATCTACGGGGGCCCTGGCCCCCATTGCCCCATAGCAGTTACGCCCCTGCTTACACCATGTCAATGGCAGGCATAAACTGGCAGACCTAGGTGCACCAAGTGATATGCAAAAACTACACGTTCAACTGGGAGATACACACATAGCCCACCTATGCTCTGCCCAAGTGTATGCCCCCTTGCAGTTAGGTGCTATGGCACTTAGGCGCTACCTTATAGAACAGCATCTACCTCTGAACTTCATGGCATCTTTGATGTACACAAATGGCACCTACCTCATGGTGCTAATTTGTAGACTTGCCCCCTTATACTTTTCAGTTGATTTTTGAAACAAAACAAAGTCTGTTTTCATTGTAGTTTTTATTTTCAATTACATTTTTTTAAAAATGTAATCAAGAATACCATTGGCCAGCAATGCTAAGGTCATCATAAGTTTAACCATGTGGCACTTAATGCTACCTTGACCTTTTTTCCCTTGGCAAAATAAGCTAAAGTGTTCTTAATATTTCCAACACCACTGTTTCCACATTTGCTAATTGCTGGGATGAGGAATTATTTAGTTGCTGCAAGATTAACAGGAGTGCAGCACAAACAATACCATCACCTATGACACTGCCACAGAATTCTACATTACCTCTCTGTGCAACCATTTATCCTACTAGAATGAAACAGTGCCATGGCATTACTACTACTATTAATCATTTCTATGGTGCTACAACCCTCCAGGCAATGAAATAGAGATTACAAGTTTCTGCTACCTGTAAAGCCATTGAAATCTTACTGTCTGAGCTACTGCATGAATCTTAATTTATTCTGGCAGGTTTAGAAGAAGCCATTGCACTTGCACAGTACAGTACCAAAGCCAGTCCAAACCCCATTCCCTGTGAGGTATTCTGGCTGCTCCTAAGAGCAAGTGCTGCAAAGCTGACCTGAATATTTTCAAATTATAAAGTACATGCAGCATGATTTTTAATTCATGAAGGACAAAAATTCATGCTTGCAGTACCTTTTTTGAAATACTACACAATCCACATACAGGAAAGCAACTAAGAGAATTTTCCAACCCTAGGGTTAAGGATGAATTAATGCCTCTTTTCCTAATGAATAATGTTCCTATTAATTTAAAAATTGCAAAAATGCATAAACAATTTCTCAGATCCATGAGTAGCTGCTTATTTAAAGCGGTCAGCCTTGTACTAAGCAGAAATATTGGACATGTTACTTGAGTGTTAGTCTTAACAGAATACCTTTTTTGGTTTTGTCTAGTGGAATCTGTGGCTTTCTGAACTATGAATTATGTATTGCTTGTGAATTATGCATGAGACTGGGAGTGACATGCATGCTAACTCTTAGAGAGATCTGTGCTATGCAGTGCTCTGAAGCGTCATGCCAGCTGAACCACTAGCATTTGCATTGATGAGCACTGCAGAAGAGGATCTTTCAGACTTTGCCAAAAGATACCCAGTGTAAACTATTTGGATATTCTTGCAGTAATACTTCAACTAACATCTACAGTATTTGGGTTTTTGGAGAATGCCTTGGGCTCTCATTTATTATATGCTCTTCCTACTTTGAAACTTGCTCCAAAAACCTCAAGGGTTCATGTAACCTAAGGATTGGGTCCTTGCTACTTTACCTGGAGGTACAGTTGCTAGGCAACCTACTCCATCCTTCAGTTCTGCCATGTCAGCTAAAAAACAGGAAATCTTTTCTCCACTAGGTCATTTCAAACCCCAATTTTAGACTGTGGAAAAACAACCAACAGGGTTCTGAAAATATGCGAACCCATGAATGCCAGTAGTGTAGCACTGGTGTCATTTGAGATGGACTTTACTTTTAAATCAAAGTATAATAGATTAATGCCTAGTGTGTTCTTGGGAGAAAAGGAAACTGCCAATTGCTGTCAAATAGAACACAGCAGGAAATTAAGTTGCACTCTAACTCATGCATTGAAATACCTTGCATTGATTACAAATGTTTCCTTCTAATCACCACTAGTCTTAACAACCTCAGGGGGTCTTTTAGAAAGCGGCGGTAAGCCCAACGTGGGCTTATCACACGTTAAAATGGAACTACCTACTGGCCCAATGTGGCTGCAGGTGGTAGTTATGGCTGGAGCATGCACCATTTCTGGAGCTCCAGAAAAACATTTTTTTCTCTAGTGTGGTGCTAACCAGGCAGTAATCAGGCATCGCTGTGTGCTGCCTGGTTACCGCAGGAGTTCTTACTGCCACCTCAGTGGGTGGTGGTAAGTGCTCCCCGCCACATGACCAGGGGTTATCTTACTGCACGGCTATTTTTTGGGGCTTTTTAACCACTGCAGAAAAAGATCCGGGCATGTATGAAAAACAGTCCCCGCTACTACCGAAGAGCCCTTTTCCCCGCAGCTTAGTAAAAGGACCCCTCAATTTCCAATTTGGTAGTTTCTTTACTTTTAAAAGCAAACACTGAGAAGCATCTGGCAAAACATTTAGGGGCCCTTTCATTAAAATACAGTAAAATTTGCTGTTAACATGGGTTAATATGGAATTTTATTTATTTATTTATTTATCAAAAATTTAAAGAAACTACACAGAGCAATTAAATATAGAAACTATTGAATATAATTTTGCCCTGATTATAAGATATTAGTTAAGCACTTATATCTAAAGTCACATTTTAATGCTTATAAATAATGTAGCCTCATAAGCTCAGGGTACCTTATAATTAGGACACCACCTGAAATGGCTATCATCATTGGCTCCACCACCATCCGAAAAACCTGCAGAGTAAAAATTCCAAAATTCTCAAAACAGGAGAAAAGGTCTGCAGTAAAAAAACGGAGGTGGGGTATAAATATTTGTGACAAATTTCGATCTAAGTGCTCAAACATATATCCCAGACTTACCACTTAAAATATAAAGTTGGCAAATTCAATAAGAAATCAAAATGTCTTGAAAATCACGAGAACCAGGGGACAAAATAATGGTACTTAACAAGAGTGGTGCTAGATCAGCAACATACAATTCCACAGTACCGCTCTTAACTTTGTTCAACCCGAATGATCCAAATGTGATGTCTTGAGTCGGAAACAACTTTCAATCCGATATTTCCAACTTCTGTATTTTAGCTTTCAATTAAGCATGTACATCTCATATTTCTCATTTCTCGACAGTTATAGGAATCCCTCTGTTTCGCTACTTCATCAGGAGAAAATCAAGAAAGAAATTAACCATCTTTTTCCTTCTCATCAACAATGATGTTTTGAGTGAACAGCGACGGCTGAGCGGGGGAGTGGAAACAGAGATTAATCAAATGTCTTTCTTACTTACAGTGAACTAGATAGGCTCACTTCCACTCCACTCTCTATTTACCGAAGTCGCAGCGGCGAACCAGTGGGCAGCGGCAGTAAAGGCAGCAAGCAGGCAGGCTCACCTCCATCCTTCGCTTCCCTGCCTTCTCAGCATCCCGCCCTCGTGGAAAGGAAATGACATCAGAGGAAGGCGGGACACTGAGAGGGCAGGGAAGCAAAGGACGGAGGCAAGCCTGCCTGCTTGCTGCCTTTACTGCCGCTGCCCGCCGGTTCACCGCTGCGACTTTGGTAAATAGAGAGTGGAGTGGAAGTGAGCCTATCTAGTCCACTGTAAGTAAGGAAGACATTTAATTCATCTCTGTTTCCACTCCCCAGCTCAGCCGTCGCCGTTCATTCAAAACACAGCAAGCAAACCTGTGAGCTGCTGCATCCATGTTGTCGTTCTTTATTGTCGGTCCATCTTTAACAAGTAGGGGAGCTTCCAGCCTTCAGAAAAAAAGGTGCCGGTACGCTGTATCAGCGCGTATCGGCACAAAAAAAGCACTGGAAAAACATGACCAGGTAAAGTTGTCCAAGTGTTCGTCAGGGACGTCCTTGTTTCTTTCGATTATGGTTCGAGGATGTCCAAGTGTTAAGCACGCCCAAGTGCCACCTTTGCTACACCTCCGATACATCCCCTTGAACTTTGGCCATCCCTGCGATGGAAAGCATTTCAGGACGTCCAAAATCGGCTTTCGATTATACCGATCTGGACGACCCTGTGAGAAGGACGCCCATCTTCCGATTTATGTCGAAAGATGGGCGTCCTTCTCTTTTGAAAATGAACCCGTTAGGTGCTAAGTTATAAAATAACACCCATCTGCTATTTCACCACCGTTTTAGCACCATACTATTATTTGTGTGCCAAAGGTTAGGCACCTAAGTTTTGGCACACTATAGAGAATGTAATCAAGTACAAAGTGATGCATGTGGGAAAGAGGAACCCAAACTATAGCTACGTGATGCAAGGTTCCACATTAGGAGTCACCAACCAGGAAAGTGATCTAGGTGTCATTGTTGATAATACGTTGAAACCCTCTGCTCAGTGTGCAGCAGTGGCTGAGAAAGCAAATAGAATGTTAAGTATTATTAGGAAAGGAATAGAAAACAAAAATGAGGACATTATAATGCCTTTGTATCGCTCCATGGTGTAATCGCACCTTGAATACTGTGTGCAATTCTGGTCACCACATCTCCAAAAAGATATCATAGAATTAGAAAAGGTACAGAGAAGGGCAATGAAAATGATAAAGGGGATGGGATGACTTCCCTATGAGGAAAAGCTAAAGCAACTAGGGCTCTTCAGCTTGGAGAAAAGACAGCTGAAGGGAGATGTGATAATAGGTCTATAAAATAATGAGTGGAGTGGAATGGGTAGACATGAATTGCTTGTTTACTGTTTCCAAAAATACTAGGACTAGGGGGCACGCAATGAAGCTACAAAGTAGTAAATTTAAAACAAATCAGAAAAAATGTGTCTTCACTCAATGTTAAACTCTGGAATTCATTGCCAGAGAATGTGTTAAAAGCAGTTAGCTTAGCAGGGTTTAAAAATGGTTTGGAAAAGTCCGTAAGCCATTATTAAGATGGACTTAGGGAAAATCCATTGCTTATTTCTAGCATATGCAGCATAAAATGTATTGTACTCTTTGGGGATCTTGCCAGGTACTTGTAACCTGGATTGAGCACTATTGTAAACAGGATGCTGTCCCAGTATGGCAATGCTTATGTTCTTATAGGGATAGTACAATGGGAGTTATCTAGTTTTAAACTTGCTTTAATAACTGGCCTCTTTCTTGAATGCCATATGATGTACAGCATAGGTAGTTATTGCCAGACGACTCTTAGTTTGAAGTAGCAGTCTGGAAAAGCATGCCCCCACTTCAAAAGAGGGAGTACAAGTTTCAAGTACCAATGGAAAAATAAATTAGTGCAGAATGTCAAGCCCGCCACCAATCATCTTTTCAGTCACCAAGTGTGGCACTCAGTTTTCTACTAGAGCAGCTACTTATTCTAGTTAATGTCCTTCCAATTCAAACATGCTAATATGTAATTGACTCCTTAATTTATCAGGATTATTATTATTATTATTTTTAGTATGTGTCAATTTCAAAAGGAAGACCAATGCTGAGGTTGTCATAGGAGCTGTCCAGAGAATATTGCTGAAGAGCAGTGAAAAACCACTTTACCAACTTTGGTTTTCTCTCAACTCTGCCCCAAACACTGACAAAGTCTCTATTAGAGATGCACAAAGTTCTTGAAAACTGTTTGAAAACCTATTTGAAAAACGTAACATTTTAAAGTGTTTTTTAAGACCATCCAAAAGTTGATCCAAAAATCTGTAGATCTTCTAAAATCCAGGAGCAGATTCACTGACCTAACAAATATATCTATTGAATTTATTTCAATGATCTGCTTTAAATGTTTTTGGATGTGCCTTAGATTTTCCTCAGGTACACCAAGAGATAATTACAATGGCTTTCTTCCCATTCAGTCTGGGATAAGTACCAACATTTCTGAAATTCAAACCAGGCTATATAAGCCAGCTGTGCAAGTTAGACTTTTATAAATTATTCCTGCATCATGGAATAGGATTATTTATAAAGAAAAAACAGAAAGGTGATTACCCCAACAGATTCAAAAGTAACCATAATGATGGACTTTAGGTGAGGGTTTTTTTCCAGAAAGTAAAGTGTCAATATGTGACCACTTGAAAGTTCAAAGTGGGACCTGATGTATAACCTCTTTGCTTTGTAGAATGCTATGGGACTAATCTAATTGATCATGGTAACTGCATTGATCCAACTTTGAAAAACAGTTAATGGAGAAGAATCTTAATTTATTCCTATGTTACTATCACTCAGTTAATCTATATAAATAAAATCCCCCTCAGACATTCTGAATCCCCCTCAGACGTTCTGAAGCTCACCTCACTCCAACTGTGGCTCCTGACCTAGGCTATTTGGACTCCCGCACTCAGCCACGCCCATCTGCGCCCTAGGCCACGCCCCATCTGGACATAAAAACCACTCTCAACGTTCCATTGACCACTGACGTCAATGAAGCCAGTTCGTTTGTTCGAAGCTCTGTAGCACAGTCTGTGGGCCCCGCCCTCGCGTCAAACGTAATGACGTTGAGGGCGGAGCACATTCAAGGAGCCAATCAGTAGCCGAAAGCAGGAGAGAGGGCGGAACGACGAAGAGGAGGCGGGTTCGAAGCTCTGTAGCACAGTCTGTGGGCCCCGCCCTCGCGTCAAACGTCATGACGTTGAGGGCGGAGCACATTCAAGGAGCCAATCAGTAGCCGAAAGCAGGAGAGAGGGCGGAACGACGAAGAGGAGGCGGGAGAGAGGGCGCAATGTGGAAGAGGAGGCGGCCCGGCAGCGCTTCTACACACTACGAGGAAAACCTGGCTAGCGCCCGTTTCATTTCTTTCCGAAACGGGCCTTTTTTACTAGTCTCAAATAAAATGCTGTAATGCATAAATTTGCTCACTAACTGCATAGCCATAGTATTTATTTTCTGAGCTGTTGCTACAATAAAATTGCCAGTTTATTATAGGGAATCCCAGTTTAAAATATAGTTTAAGCCATTAAGATTGTATCACAGCCATATCTGTGGTTACCTGGAGGTGTCCTGCTATGATGAAACCTGAGGATTGAACCGAGAACCCCATCATTGGGAGGTGAGGGAGGCATTGGTAGACCTGGAGTTCGAAGCCGAGTTCTTTCTGTCAGCATGAAAGAAGGTTTGTCTTTCTTGAAATGAGAACCCTGAAAGTTAGATTTACCTGGTCTAGAGCACTTGGCCTCACGAAACCTAAGATGAAACATAGGATTTAAAAGACTCTTTAGGCTTGTCCTCTGGAAATCTTTATGACTTGGAGTCCCCTAGGTCTTTAACCAACTTCTCTAGATCTTCTCTAAACAGAAGTTCACCTCTAAAAGGTAGCTTGCTAAATGTGACTTAGAAACAACATCAGTGGGGGCGTGTTAAGATGGCGGCGTAACCAGACGGTTTGAGAAACACTCCTGTAAACTCAGTTGAAAATACGTATACTTCTTAAATATGCCACATTCTAAATGTAAGGGGTTGATGAGATTAGTACCCCTGCCTACCTCGACTTCCTCTCCAATTCAGCCGAGCCTCGAGCGTTTCTTCACCGCTGCCTCCCAGACTGTGAAGGATGCGGATCCCATTGCGGGGCTATCTGGGGAAGCGGAAACCCTGCCAGGAGATGAAATATCCCTCTCTCCACCATCAATGTCGTTGTTACCTCCATGGGCGGCGTCAACAGCTGCTCTAGAGGGAGATCAGCACCCTACCGGAAGTGTCACAGGTGTGGCTCCCAGCGAGGGACTGGCACCACTGCGGAGAGCGCTGAGATCTGAGGCAGGAGCCTCAGAGAAAGTGCCGGAGATAAGTCTGGAAATGATCTGGCTGAAGCTGAATAAAATGGATTCAACTCTTCAGCAAACATCAGGTGAAGTCAACGCATTTAATGCTAAGTTTCAAGAGCTAAAATCAATGGTAGACTCGGTTAAGCATGAAATAGCTGAAAAAGTTTCAAACTTGCAGAAGAATGTAGAGCAATTACAAGAATTCAAACAAATGGAGGTTAAAGATAATACTGACATTCGTAGGAGAATTGAACAGATTGAAAACTTTAATAGACGTTTGAACTTATGCCTTGGGATTAATCCGATTGAATTATTTAAGAGATACCTAAATGAGGTGTTGAAAATACCCCTTGAAGCTATTCCTCCTATAAATAAAATATATTATATTTCTAATCCTAAAGGAGAGGAAGGAAAAATGGAAGGTGCAGGAAATACAAATTTGGATTTAAATATTATTTCAGCTATATTGGAGCAATCTTTAGACGAAACAACAGAAAGGTCCACCTTGATTGTCTCCTTAGTATTTGAAAATGACAAACAATATTATGAGACTTTACTTCAAAAATTCAAATACTTGTTTTGGAGGAGCTAAAGTGTGGATTTATCCTGATGTAACCAAGCTGACCCAGCAAAGAAGGAAAGCCTTTTTGGCAATGAAATCAAGAACATCTGAAACAGGGGCGTAGCCACGGGTGGGCCTGGGTGGGCCCAGGCCCACCCAGTTTTGGTTCAGGCCCACCCGGCAGCGGAGCGGAGGTAGCAGGCTAAGCTCCGATCCCGCATCTGCCTCCCCAGCCCGCCACTGCCCCGCCCCCCGCCGCCGCCGCCCGCCGTACCTTTAAATATTACAGTTTTGCTGGAGTCGCGGGCAGCCGGCAATGAAGACATCGGCAGGCTTACGCCGGTTCCAGCAGCCTTCCCTTCCCTCGTTGCAAGTCGGATGATGGCTCCGCCCTCTTCTGACGTATTTCCTGTTTCTACGAGGGCGGAGCCATCATCCGACTTCCAACGAGGGAAGGGAAGGCTGCTGGAACCGGCGTAAGCCTGCCGATGTCTTCAATGCCGGCTGCCCGCGACTCCAGCAAAACTATAATATTTAAAGGTACGGCGGGGGTGGGGGGGACCGGAAGGAAACAGGGCAGACAGGAGAGGAGGGTTGCTGCACATGGTGGAAGAAGGGGAGAGGAGGGTTGCTGGATGGAGGGAAGGGGAGAGGAGGTTTGCTGGACATGGTGGAAGAAGGGGAGAGGAGAGGGCAGGGGAGAGGAGGGTTGCTGGATGAAGGGAAGGGGAGAGGAGGGTTGCTGGACATGGTGGAAGAAGGGGAGAGGAGGGTTGCTGGATGGAGGGAAGGGGAGAGGAGGGTTGCTGGACATGGTGGAAGAAGGGGCGAGGAGAGGGCAGGGGAGAGGAGGGTTGCTGGATGAAGGGAAGGGGAGAGGAGGGTTGCTGGACATGGTGGAAGAAGGGGAGAGGAGGGTTGCTGGATGGAGGGAAGGGGAGAGGAGGGTTGCTGGACATGGTGGAAGAAGGGGAGAGGAGAGGGCAGGGGAGAGGAGGGTTGCTGGATGAAGGGAAGGGGAGAGGAGGGTTGCTGGACATGGTGGAAGAAGGGGAGAGGAGGGTTGCTGGATGGAGGGAAGGGGAGAGGAGGGTTGCTGGACATGGTGGAAGAAGGGGCGAGGAGAGGGCAGGGGAGAGGAGGGTTGCTGGATGAAGGGAAGGGGAGAGGAGGGTTGCTGGACATGGTGGAAGAAGGGGAGAGGAGGGTTGCTGGATGGAGGGAAGGGGAGAGGAGGGTTGCTGGACATGGTGGAAGAAGGGGAGAGGAGAGGGCAGGGGAGAGGAGGGTTGCTGGATGAAGGGAAGGGGAGAGGAGGGTTGCTGGACATGGTGGAAGAAGGGGAGAGGAGGGTTGCTGGATGGAGGGAAGGGGAGAGGAGGGTTGCTGGATGAAGGGAAGGGGAGAGGAGGGTTGCTGGACATGGTGGAAGAAGGGGAGAGGAGGGTTGCTGGATGGAGGGAAGGGGAGAGGAGGGTTGCTGGACATGGATGGAAGAGAGGGAAGGGAGAGAGAAGAAATGCTGGACATGGATGGAGGGGATGGAAGAATGAGGAAGGAGATGAGATGAGGGAAAAGGAAGAGAGGAGAAAAACTGCACAAGGATGAAGAAAATAGGCAGAAGCTAGATCCACTAGACAGTCAAGTCTGCAGAGGACCCAGCTTTTACTTATGGATATAGAGCAAGAAATGAAGAAGAAAGGAGGAAAGTAAAGAAATAAATGGAAAGGAAGCCCTGGAAACGGAGTTAAGAGGACAGATAGCAGCAGAATCGGATACTGGGCCAGCATGATCAGAAAAACAGTCACCAGACAACAAAGGTAGAAAAAAAATCATTTTATTTTCATTATAGTGTTTGGAATCAAGTGCTCAACATTAAAAGTTTATATTTATTTACTTATTTATGGCATTTTATCCCACATTAAACATGAATTAAATTGGAACCTGGGATCATTTAATTTTTTTTTCCTGGAGACAGTAATGCATTGCCCCCCCCCCCAGGCTCTCTCCCCAGCTATAGCCAGCTCTGCAATTTTGAGGGGAGGTGGACGGGGGGGGGGGGGGGTGCAGAGGTGGACCGGGGAGAGAGCCTGTTGTTAAACATTTACCAGCACACCACTGTCTAGTGCCCACCCATCCAATCTGTTGGCCCACCCAAAAATTGACTTCTGGCTACGCCACTGATCTGAAATAGGAGGGTTATTTTTCTTAGCCTATCCTTGTAAATGCATTGTTAAACTGGGACAGATAAAACTGATCAGCTAAAATCATTTCTAGATCTGAAACAACTGAAATGACATCAAGAAAATATATATGGGAGTAATATGCTGCCTTGTTATCTTTAATAATTATGTTTGTAATATTCTAATTCATATCACACCCCCCCCCCCCCCCCACACACACACACACACTTAATAGTGGTCTAAGAAAGCAAATATTATTATGTTAAAAGGATTGAAACTGATGTTTAGATAAATCTTTTGAATTTTCTTCTTTTGTTGTGTATAAAAAGTACAGCTGTATTTCAAATGACAAGTGTACTCTTGTTAAAATTAAAAATTTAATAAAGAAAGAAAAAAAAAGAAACTACATCAGCTATCCAATGCCTAAGCCAATTCTTGTGGAGAGTATCAAGAATTGGCTGATGTGGCTGTGTGCTAGAATTGGCGTCATACTGGTGCTAACTAGTGTGACTGAGAGCCAGAACTAGATGGTGTAGCAGAATATGACTGTTTGTACCTTGTGGACTATTGATGGCAACCTGCAGTGGGAGTTGAACCAGCAAGGTCTGTGCTCTCAAAGTATCACTATCTGTCCAATACAACAAAAAGGCACAATAGAAGCATTTAGAGACACTACAACATACAGCTAGTGGTGCTGCTGATAGTGGTGGCTGGAGCTGGTATGCAATAGATTTGGCCAGTGTTCGTGTGTAATACCAGAGAACACAGCTGCTGTGGAAAACCAACACAGCTAACCTTTAGCACTGTAGAGTAGTATTAGCTGTCCCAGCCATGCAATGAACTGTTTGTCAAGGCAAGAAATGTGGGAGAGTGAAGTAAAATTTGCCCCATTTGAAATACAGCCAAGTTCCATAGGTTCTAATATTATGCACAAATCAGCATTGAACCTGTGACCTTCAGGCTGAAAGTCAGCTACCTTCCAGAATAAAACTATTCTGTTTCTCATAGCCCTGTAAACACTGCACCTGGAGAAAATCCCTCCATGGCAGCACTGACTCTTCCATGGTTATCATGGAGACTTGGAGAAACATGAGAACAGTGTACTAACCTCAGACAAATTTCTTACAGAAACAAGGAGCCAATAGCACTAAGCTTGACTCTATACTACACTCCTTTGTAAAGATGCTGAAAAAAGAAAATATTTCCACAAATGAAGTGAGAGAAATTTAGGTGCTGAAAAAAGGAAACTTTTCACAAATGAAGTGAGGGAAATTTTCAGGGTGTGTGTGTATGTTTTTTTTAAGTACCTGCTTTTTGTGCAATACTGAGGGGATTCAAAGCTCTTATATGAAAGGTTTATAAGAATATGGGAATACTGAATAGGCACTTTCAGAGGACCTAACACATGTGGTACAGTACTCTGATGCAGCGGCGTAGCTATGGGGGGGCCACGGGGGCCTGGGCCCCCCAAATTGGCTCTGGGGCCCCCGGTTTGGCTGGTGGGGGTTACTGACCCCAACCAGCTGAAGCATTTATCTTTCCCACGCTGGTCTCGCACTTGCCTCCTCTCCTATTTCCAGTCGTGCCATGCATGGAAAAACTGAGCAAGCTCGCGCATGCTCAGTTTCATTGAAACGAGCATGCAGTGCATGGAGTGCTGAAAACAGGAGAGGAAGCAAGTTCGAGACCAGCAGCGCACAACAGATAAATGCTTCAGCTGGCAGGGGTTGGGGACTCCCACCAGCAAAGGTACCTGGCGGCGGCGGCGCGGAGGGGTCAGAAGCAGTGGGGGAGGGGGCAGCTGGGGAAGGTGGGCTAAAATGTGCCCCCCCTCCCACCGAGGTCTGATTATGCCCCTGCTCTGATGCTGTTCACTGGCTCCCACACCAGTAACAGCATTTAACCAACTCTGGAACTATAAGTAAAATCTTAACTCATCAGACTGAAGAAAACAGGTGATTTCTGGTTTCCAGAGAATACTCCGCAAATAAAGTCTCTAAAAGAGAAACCGCAGGGTCAGCCTTTTTTTTTAACAGGCAGAAGAAGCCACGGAGGAGAGAGGTGGTGGGAAGAGGGACCTGGCCACCACTAGGTTTCCACCCAGAAGGCCAATTTATAAAGCCTTTACCCTAACTCAACTGAAACCTTAGTTTGGAAACAGGAGCCCACCATAGGAACCTGAGACAGAACTATACAGCGAGGTTCTATCGCCTGCTGAAGATACAAAGATACTGAATGGAACCTAGTGCACAGCAGCCTGCTGTGGCAAAGTTCTAATGTGCTTTCTATCTCCACCTGCTGGTAGATGGACTAATCCTTTGGAAACGCTAAAGAAAATATGTTTGTACCAACTAATTTCTGAAACGTGAGTTTTTATTTTCAATGAACTTTACAATAATTTAAAAAATGGCATATAGAAAATAGATAGCCAGCATTATTCCCCTCCTCCCCACCACCAGTCCTGCTTCCCACCACCGGATCTGGCACAGACCATATAAGTCTGCCCACCACTATCTTCGCCTCCCAACCACCAACCCCTCTTCCCCCCACCGGCTCCCCCACCCAATTTTTGCAGAAGGAATGGATCCTCAGAAGCTTAGCCAAAATTGGGTGGTGGAGCCGGTGGAGGGAAGAGGGGTTGGTGGTTGGGAGGCGAAGATAGTGGTGGGCAGACTTATACGGTCTGTGCCAGATCCGGTGGTGGGAGGCGGGACTGGTGGTGGGGAGGCGGGGAATAGTGCTGGGCAGACTTATACGGTCTGTGCCAGAGCCGGTGGTGGGAGGCGGGGCTAGTGGTTGGGAGGAGGGGATAGTACTGGGCAGACTTATACGGTCTGTGCCCTGAAAAAGACAGGTACAAATCAAGGTAAGGTATACACGGGAGTTCATCTTGTTGGGCAGACTGGATGGACTGTGCAGGTCTTTTTCTGCCATCATCTACTATGTTACTATGTTATATGTTAATAAGTTTACTATTCCTTTTATAGAAACATGTACTTAAGGTTCATCAGTACACAGATAATGAGTGAACTCAGGATTGCTTATAGGAGTCATGTTTTCACATAAAGATAATAATTCCAGAGAGCTAAGAAATATTCTTTGCACATCTCTACCTAAATTATTATACTACTCCAACAGTAACATACTATTTAAATGCAAAGAATACAAATGCATGCAAAACACCTCATTATTATATAAATCAGATTGCACAGCTTGTTGTGAACATTTCAAACTGTTTTTTAAATTTTTTTCTGCACAGAGCATAGGGCCACTAAGACCCAGCCCAATGTTTCAAGGCCAGAATAAATGGGCCTTTCCCTCAGAGAGGTCTCCCTCCTCTCACTGAAGAGACACCACCCTCCCCAGACCTACCTTATATCTCCAGCAGGTCTAGTGTGGAGCAGGCAAGAGAAATCCCCAGTTGCTCCTGTTGGTGCCAGCTCAGGGTTCAAAAATGGTGGCCACGGTTTCTAGTGGTAGTTTTGTAGTATTACCACTAGGAGTCAGGCTGCCATATAAGAGATTTTGCCCTTTTATGGCAGCCTAACTCCTAACAGCAGTACCCCAAGACTATCACTAGAAGCTGGGCTGCCATTTTCAACCTGGAGCAGGCACAGGCAGAAGGACTGGAGATCACTCCTGCCCACCCTACATTAGATCACCAGGAAAATAAATGTAAAAGACCGCACCTCATATTCCAGGCCCTTTAAGAAATACTCTCTGGGAGCATCAGATCACGTGTTAGCAACACGGTGCTCTTGGGGAGTAGAATAATGCAAATTGTCATGTTGATCACAAAGACATATTACTCTTTTACAGCAGAAGTGACCAATCTAGTGTGTTGCTGCAGGTTAACGATTCCTGCAGTAAAATGGCCAACTTTTACCACACCTTAATCACTAGCCCCCTAAGATGGTTTCCCCTTGCCCCTCTCCTCAAGTAATGCAGCAATATGAAAACCTGAAACTGCATATAACAGAATTTTCTAATCAATGAGAGATCCACACAGTGATGACAAGTACCACTTTGTTATTATTGATGGGACAATATGCATCTTTTCAACAAAGTAAAAAATGCAATACATTCAAAAAACTCAAATCAATACAGTTTTTCATTAAAAAAGACAGCATGTTGTGGGAAACAAGAAATTCAAGCAATAGCACAAGACTAATGTTTGTTAACAGCTTATTCCTCCCCTATGATATAGTTTTAAAACTACAATAGGCAGCAATTTCTTCGCCTTGACAATGCAAGTCTGCATCTTCCCTCTGAAAATAATCCAGTTTATCACAAAAGAAACAGAGTATGTTGGGATGACATTGGTTGTACCATTTTTCAACAAATATATTAATCCTCTGTTAGTGATGAAAACTTTCAGAAGACCAGTGGCACAGACCAACTTATTCTAATGTTCACACTAGTATTGTAGTTTTGTTTTTTATCCAGCAGTTTCTTTCTGTTCATCTGGGCTTTCAGCTCAGTCAGAACCAGCACTGGACTCTAGCACCATAAGCCTTCCTTGGCAACTACATGGGCTTTTCGATTCTGTGCCTACTATCTAGATAACAGAAGACCCAAATCAGGTATTGACCAAGGGACTCTTTCCATCACGGTATGCAACATTGCTCCTGGGCCCCCAAGTCAGTCCATTCTAGGCTTTTTGTTTTTGTTTTTTTGTGTGTGTGTGTGTGTGGGGGGGGGGGGGGGTTATCTGAAACACGAGCACACATGTAAAAGTATCTTATTCTATAGTTAAAACTCAGTTCCTCTGTTTTCATGGAATCCTCTGGAATGGTTATGGCAACTCCCTTCAAGTTATTCAGGCTATACCATTCTTTATATTTTAAATATGTTGATACACTACAGATCACTAAAGAATATGCAAACTTCCCATCCTCAAATTACCATATACTGTATATGTTGAAAAAATGAAAACAAGGGGAAATTCAACACCAATCTAAAATGTATCAGTCCCTTAACTGTAGAGGCAGACCAATAGGTGCATAGCTGTAAATACCTCAGTACAGCATGTCTCTTAACTTCAGATAAATTATGACAAAGCACAAGCCATTTGCTTTAAAAGCAGCAACTCTGTGAGGCCTGAAGGGCCAAATTTAAAGACTGGATAGAAACTGAGCATTAGCTTTTATATACATTCTCTTGAACATCTTTTTCTACAAAATGCTTCCCCTCTAGAAGGTGCAAAAAAAAAAAAGATTACATGATTTCAAAACTGTATAATTTATTTTATGTTTTTTTTAAATGCACATATTTGCAACTTAAATTTGAACTTATGAAGTAAAGCCACCATGAAACTTAGAACAAGACACGGGAATAGTACAGGAACTGCTTTTTATACATTAAACATTGCCCACAAGATAAAGCAGTTTTAAACATCATGAACAACTAAGATACAAAGGGATCTTTTTACTAAACATAGTAACATAGTAGATGACGGCAGAAAAAGACCTGCACGGTCCATCCAGTCTGCCCAACAAGATAAACTCATATGTGCTACTTTTTGTGTATACCCTACTTTGATTTGTACCTGTCCTCTTCAGGGCACAGACTGTATAAGTCTGCCCAGCACTATCCCCGCCTCCCACCACCGGCTCTGGCACAGACCGTATAAGTCTGCCCAGCACTATCCCCGCCTTACAACCACCAGTCCCGCCTCCCACCACCAGCTCTGGCACAGACCGTATAAGTCTGCCCAGCACTGTCCCCACCTCCCAACCACCAGTCCCGCCTCCCACCACCGGCTCTGGCACAGACCGTATAAGTCTGCTCAGCACTATCCCCACCTCCCAACCACCAGCCCCGCCTCCCACCACCAGCTCTGCCACCCAATCTCGGCTAAGTTCCTGATGATCCATTCCTTCTGAACAGGATTCCTTTATGTTTATCCCACACGTGTTTGAATTCCGTTACCATTTTTATTTCCACCACCTCCCGCGGGAGGGCATTCCAAGCATCCACTACTCTCTCCATGAAAAAATACTTCCTGAAGTTTTTCTTGCCACGCAGCAACTCCGGAACTACCACCAGTCCAACGTGGGTGCAGGCAGTAGTTCTGCCCCCAACATGTGCAATGTCCGGCGCTATGGAAAATTGTTCCATATTGTTTAACACTGGGTTAGCATGGGAGACCTTACCGCCACCTCAATGGGTGATGGTAAGTGCTCTCTCAAAATGGCCATGTGGCAAGTGCGAACTTACCACGCGCTCATTTCTTTTTTCCACTTTTATACCTGCTGCGGTAAAAGGGGACTCTGCGAACAGCAAAAACACGCATTGCTGCTAGCATAGGGCCCCTTTTACTGCAGCTCAGTAAAAGGACCCCTAAAATCAGCTACAACTATTTTCACAGTTTCAAGGATTTAGAGTGTTGAGCCATTCATCCCCTTAAAATAAAGGCTCTGGTCCCCATGGCTTCCTTGGATAGGAAACTACAGGAGTTATGCTTATATGGGTGCAACCAAACACAAGCTTATGCTATTGCCTTAGAACCATTGTTGCACCAAAAGTCTCAGAACTAGTTCTAGAACTTTCATCTCTCTCATTTTGCTGAAAGGGGTTAACAAATGCGTTTTCTAAATAAGCTTGGAATACTGAGGAGAAAGAGAAACTAAAACTGATTTCCTAGACTCAGCACATCATCTTGGCTATGTGACGTGGAGGGGCATAATCAAATGGCGCCGACCATCTACATGGGCGGCCACCTATATGGCCGGACAGCAGTCCCGAACTGCTGGTCATCTTTCATTTCGATAATATGGTTGGGGCCAGCCAAATGTCAGAGATGGCCGGGTTTGAGATGGCCGGCATCGGTTTTCGCCGATAATGGAAACCGAGGCCGGCCATCTCAAACCCGGCCAAATCTAAGGCATTTGGTCATGGGAGGGGCCAGCATTTGTAGTGCACTGGTCCCCCTGACATGCCAGGACACCAACCGGGCACCCTAGGGGGCACTGCAGTGGACTTCAAAAATTGCTCCCAGGTACATAACTCCCTTACCTTGGGTGCTGAGCCCCCCAAACCCACTCCCCACAACTGCACACCACTACCATAGCCCTTAAGGGTGAAGGGGGGCACCTACATGTGGGTATAGTGGGTTTTGGGGGGGTTTGGAGGGCTCAACACTTACCACCACAAGTGTAACAGGTAGGGGAGGATGGACCTAGGTCGGCCTGGCTGAAGTGCACTGCACCCACTAAAACTGCTCCAGGGACTTGCATACTGCTGTCATGGAGCTGGGTATGACATTTCAGACTGGCATAGAGGATGGCAAAAAATGTTTTTAAATTTTTTTTTTAGGGTGGGAGGGGGTTGGTGACCACTGGGGAAGTAAGGGGAGGTGATCCCCCATTCCCTCCGGTGGTCATCTGGTCAGTTGGGGCACCTTTTTGAGGCTTGGTCGTGAACAAAAAGGGACCAAGTAAAGTCGGTCAAATGCTCGTCAGGGCCGGCTTTCTTTTTTCCATTATCGGGCAAAGCCGGCCATCTCTTAAGCACGCCCCTGCCCCGCCTTCTGTACCCTGCCGACACACCCCCTTGAAGTTTGGCCGGCTCCATGATGGACTGCAGTTGAGGCCAGCCAAAATCGGCTTTCGATTATGCTGATTTCGCTGGACTTGAGAGATGGCCGGCAATCTCCCGATTTGTGTCGGAAGATGGCTGGCCTTCTCTTTCGAAAATAAGCTGGATAATTACTCTGTAAGGGTGTGCCTTTGGTTTGTTACTGTGCCCTTAAAAAACATTAGTGCACGCAAAAGTAGCGTGTGTAAAGTTGTTTGACACACATTAAAAATGTCTTACCAAAAGTTTGAAATTAACTGAAAGCATCTGAAAATCAATTTTTTTTAAGCCAAGTGCTTTTTCTTTTCTTTTTTAAGAAAAATTAAGTAACACACAAAAATATGTGGACCCATACTATGGACTGATGACTGAAAAATGGAGCATAGCAAGTGGGTTGAATATGATCAGGTCAGGAAAAATGGGAGTACATACTGAAGACCTAGTGTGATAGGAGATAGAGAATGAAACAGGGACAAAGTTTGTCCCCATCCCCAAAATTTGTACAAAAAGCAAGTGATTGTCTTATTGAAAATGATAGAACTAGTGTGGAGTTTGAGTTTGCATTTGCATGGATGGGGTGGGGATACTGTCAAAGATTACGGAGAGGATGGGGACAAATTTTGTCCCCATGACATTTTCTAATAGGAGGTGCATCCTGTTTGCTTAGTCCAGTGAGGTTGTGCATGTGGTGTGGTGTGGTGAGAGGAAGAGTGAGACCCATGAAAAGAAAAGAAGGAATAGCCAGTGTGAGTGACAGCACTGAAAAACATAAGAGCAGGCATTTCTTAATTAAGCATATTTGAGGAGGAGGCAGAGGAGATCATGGGCTGCCAAATGTCCCTTGCATTGAGATGGCATAAAACCCATCAATAGGAGAGAGAGAGATGCAAGACAGTTGAAATGACAGCACACAGCAAAGGAGACCAAAAGACAATACTAGTGTGGGCAAGTTTGAAATTTTATGCCATTACACTTTACTTTGTTTTTTAAATAACTTCATACCTTTATACAAAAAGTAATGAAAATAATTTTGTTCAGCTGAGGAGGGCATGATAAATGGCTACTTTTATACCAATCCTTATCAACCTCTTCTAGTGATTTTTCTAATGTTTAGTTGAGTGTGCGCGTCCAGCTAATATTCAGCCAGCCACTATGTTCTGTGAATATAGGAAGAGACTAGCATATGAGTTTTAGAGATTATAACCCATCACCAAAATTATTACATATACCCACACCCAAGGCTCTCTTCAGCTCCACAAATTACAGAACCCAGCACCATAATAATTTAGCAAGTGAGGCTTCAGCTTTCTCTATTAGCTAACTTCTCTACTCTCCAAAATGGAGGCTGTGATAAAAACAAGGTACACGTGGTGTACTACTAGACCATCTGCTGCTATAGTGGAATTTATGTATCTTATTTGCAGAGTTTAGTAGAAGATCCACCCAGACTAAAGAGCATAGTCACAGATAGGCCGGCTTGGGCCATAGCCCACCCACTTTGAATTCAGGCCCACCCCATGGGTGGTCTATATTTTTTAAGCTCTAGGGCTAGTATAAATGTCCACACCTGCCACATACACTAGATTAGCTTGGCAGAGTTTAAAGAGGGGTTGGACGGTTTCCTAAAGGACAAGTCTATAGACCGCTACTAAATAGACTTGGGAAAAATCCACAATTTTGGGAATAACTTGTATAAAATGTTTGTACGTTTGGGTAGCTTGCCAGGTGCCCTTGACCTGGATTGGCCGCTGTCGGGGACAGGATGCTGGGCTCGATGGACCTTTGGTCTTTTCCCAGTATGGCATTACTTATGTACTTATGTAGGCACTCTCTTATAAAGTTACCTTCAAAATGTTAATGTGCTTACAAATGTAGACCAGTTTAATACCATTCTAATCATATACTAACCTTTTACCTACTTATCTCTATAGTAGCTCAAGGTGAGTTACATTCAGGTACAGTAACAGCCTTATTTTTGAAAGTGATGGGCGCCCATATTTCGACCCAAATCGGGAGATGGGTGCCCATCTCACAAAGGCGCCCAAATCGGTATAATCGAAAGCCGATTTTGGGTGTCCTCAACTGCAATCTGTCATGGAAACAGCCAAAGTTGACAGGGGCATGTCAGAGGCGTGGTGAAGGCGGGACTGGGGCGTGTTTATCGGCCGAGGAGAGATGGGCGCCTTCGACCGATAATCAAAAAAAGAAAGGCGTTTTTAGCGCGAATTTGGGTCACTTTTTTGGACCCTTTTTTTTCACAAACAAGTCCCAAAAAAGTGCCCTAAATGACCAGATGACTACCGGAGGGAATTGAGGATGACCACCCCTGTCTCCTCCCAGTGGTCACTAACTCCCTCCCAACATAAAAAAAAAACACTTTAACAACTTTTTTTTTCCAGCCTGTATGCCAGCCTCAAATGCCATACCCAGCTCCATCACAGCAGTATGCAGGTCCCTGGAGCAGTTGTTAGTGGGTGCAGTGGACTTTACCCAGGTGGACCCACGCCCATCCCCCCTACCTGTTACACTTGTGGTGGTAAATGGGAGCCCTGCAAACTGCCCCCAAAACCCACTGTACCCTCATGTAGGTGCCCCCCTTCAGCCATAAGGGCTATGGTAATGGTGTAGAGTTGTGGGCAGTGGGTTTTGGGGGGATTTGAGGGGCTCAGCACCCAAGGGATGGGAGCTATGGACTTGGGAGGTTTTTTTTTTAATTGTTACAAGTGCCCCCTAGGATGCCCAGTTGGTGTCCTGGCATGTGAGGGGGACCAGTGCACTACGAATCCTGGCCCCTTCCATGACCCAATGCCTTGGATTTGTTCATTTTTGAGCTGGGCGCCTTCGGTTTCCATTATCGCTGAAAAACGAAACCGCCCAGCTCAAGTCCGCACAAATCCGATGCATTTGCCGGGCACAAACCATATTATCGAAAAAAAGATGGGCACCCATTTTTTTCGAAAATACGGTCTGTCCCGCCCCTTCACGTACCCGTTCTCAGATATAGACGCCCATGGAGATGGGCGCTCACGTTTGATTATGTCCCTCTAAGTATTTTTCTGTTCCTTGAGGGCTTACAATCCGTTTGTACAGGGGACAATGGAGAGTTAAGAGGCTTACCCAAAGTCACAAGGAGCAGCAATGTGATTTGAACCTGGCTTCCCTGGTTTGCAGCCCACTAGGCAATTTCTGAACATTTTTTAGATACATAGCATGTTTTATAGAGAAAGACTTAGGATTGGTTAAAAAAAATAGCCTATTTTGCACATTTGAATCAACCTTCAAAATATAAGTAGAATCCAAGCATTCCCAGTTCACCTTAAAAATTTCCCATGATACACAAATACTTTTGTAACAGACAGCCTTGCCCTTCTAATTTGGAGTCTGTACTGATAAATCTTTAAGTAAAAAGTAGGAAGTTACCCATGCCATTCCTTCCCCCCCTAGCTGGTAACATGAACACTATCACAAATAAGGGGGAAACAAACAAATTGATTATGCATTCAAAGTCACAATAAAGAAAGGGTTAAAACTTGTATCTAAAATAAATGTTCTCAAATAATAAATACAACTTAAAATCACAATTTTCTAAGCCTCCACATGAGATGAAATTCCTGGAAGAAGACCTAAGTTTGGCATGGAGATCTTTAACCTTCTGTTTTTGCTCAGTGCATTTACCTGATCCAGACCTAAATTCTTAAATTTCATTCCCTCACTCCAGCTTATGACTGTAAGGACCCAGAGAACAGCTGAAAGGGTTTTAAGAAAAGTGTGTCTGGATAAGTCTGTGAAAATTAATAGGGGTCCATATAGCAAACCCATCTTTTTAACAAAGCATGGGAGTAGGGCAAGCAGATCACAGGCTTATCTACCACCTTGTTTTTCATTACAATGAATACAAAATGTGAACTGAAGAAGAATCCCTACCCTCAATTCACCCTGGTTGACCTACAAGTAGTAGATGTTTCATAGCAAGTGCCTGAAGCAATTAAATTTGGCTCAAGAACTGCTTACTTCTCCCCTTTCTATATGTCTCTGCTCTTTTGCAAGATGCATACACTGCAGTATTTTGCACAGTAATAGTATCCAACCCAGCCGTGGAATGATACAGTTCCGGAGATATAAGATAGTTGAGGGCAGGAATAATGTAGGCTCGGCTTTCCTGCCCTAAGGTCAAAATGCATACTAAGAAGGGATAGTTACCTGCTCACACTAGCCTTGATGTTTCACACTGTCTGCTGACCTGTATTATGTCTTTTTTTTTTCCAGTTTATGAGCACAACAGTGAGGATTTCCTTTTTGTAACAGTGGGAGTACAAAAAGTTTATTTTCTTTCTGTGTGTCAGGCTGAAAGGTTGGAGTAACATTCAGCCAGATAAATTAAACCAATGAACCATTCCATAAAAGGTTAAACGCCAGCTCTTTTCACAGATTTTAAGGCTGCTGCAATGGAATTCAACCACCTTCTGCCTCTAACCATTCTTTTCCAGGCAGGTGAAAAATAAAATATTCAGTTTCAGCTACTGCTGCAAATCAGAGTGTCAAAACAGCACCTGCACAGTGACAGAAAAACTCCCCACAGCTGTGCAGCATAAGAACATGGCAACTGCAGAGCAGCAAATACATGATTCCGATTCATTGTTCTGTTTCTTGACCAAATATTAACCAGGAAGATAGATAGAAAATGTTTAATAACTGACCACAATATTATTCTTCAGTCACCTTGACAAGACAGTTTGTCCTTGGTTTTCTACACTCATGCCAGGTTACCCAGTTCCAGGCTGGAGATTTTGAGTAGTCCTGGATTGCTGGCCATGCCATCCTGAAGCATTATGGGACAGGCAGCACTGATTTCAATGGGCAAGATAATCCTACACTGCTTTGGGATGTAAGTTCAAAATAAAGACTGGCCAAAAAAGTCTCCAGCCTGGAACTGGGTATGCATTAAATTACCCATTCCAGGAGGGAAACTTTTTGAGCAGTCCTGGATTTCTGCCAACCTCATCCTGGTGCATTATTGGACCTGCAAGCACTGCAATGATTCAAAATTTTCAATAAAAACTTTAGGATAAAATATATATATATGATTCAGCATGACTCTTTGAACCTCTTTTATCAAGCCACACTAGCAGCTCCCAGTGCAGTAATACCAACAAAGCTCATTCACTTTGAATGGGCTCCATTGGCATTGTCGCGTGAGCACCATTAGCACAGCTTGATAAAAGAAGCCCCTTATTTGTTTTAAAGGACTACAGAGAGAAAAGAGATGCATTAAAAATCGATTATATACAGTGGTGTTCATAAATCATGCATCACTTGGCCAAATCTGTCTTTAGCAATTTAAAACAAATTTTGAAGCTATGCAACTGTTGGAACTCCTATAGCCCTAATTATAAGTGTGGAACATGTTACTGGTTGCTATTTTGAATTTCCACATTATTGTTGATCAGTTGATTGACAGAGTTGCCTTAGTGCTTTTGATTTTAAATTTAGCCCTGAAAAGGATGGTTTCTGCTTCTTGATTGGCCAGCCTTTACTCTTGTGGACAAGTTGGCATCACTCTGGTATGGAGTAGATAAGGATAAAGCTTCACTTTACTATTATTTAGTGAAAATTTAATTTTGGAACCCTAGTTGGGGATTTTTATTTGAGTGACACTTATTGTGTGTGATAGTGATTCCCAAACCTGTCCCGGGGAAACCTCAGGAAGCAGAAGAGAGTGCCCAGGGTACAAAAACATGGACAGCAAAAAAAAAAAAAGAAGCACACAAGGACCTTCAAGAATGGGACAATCAAAATGCATTAAATCAATTGACCTGACACGGACCATGTTTCGGAGTGTGTACACCTGCAACAGCGGTCAAAAGTTGTCAAGCAGCTTGGAATCAGCCAAAACAAACTTCCTGGTTTCAACCACACGTAGAAGTGCCTGAACAAATCAGTGGCGAATGTAGTATGGAGGGGCATAATCGAACGGGGCCGGCCATCTATATGGGTGGCCATCTCTAAGGCTGGCCCCGTAAAGCGGCATACCCGACCGTATTATCGAAACAAGATGGCCGGCCCCATTCTGGGTCTGGGGTGTTCCAGTAATTGGATGGATTGATCGCACATTAAGTTGAGAATTTGTTGAACTGAGTATGCTACTCGACTGAGAAGCTGTTGGTCTATGAAAACTTTTAAAATATGAACAACTGAACAGGTTGGATTTCAACTAAGAACACATGGGTTGACCGCTGGGATTACAAATCTGTTATGCCATTACAGGATTGGAGTGACGTGTGAAGGAGTACCTATTTGGAATTATAAAGACTTTACATCAAGTGGTCACATAAACTGATTCAAGTGGTGCGCTGCGGATTTAGCAGTCTTTTTGACATATTTAATGCTTTAGATTAGCGGGTTTGGAGGGTAGCTAGTGAGGTTTTGTATTAGTTAGTTCCTTAATGTGTGTAATAGTATGAATGAAGGGTGAAAGTGTATGAATGTAGAATATGTTGACATGTTGAATATTGGATATTTTTTGTATTAAGAAATAAAGAAGTATTAAGCATAACTGGGTTACTTTTGCATATTGAATATTCATGAGATCAATTTGCATACGCTGTCTCCTTGGTATGAAAATCTATCTCATGCATATTCATTGTGGATATCCTGAAAACCTGTCTGGCTGGGGTTCCCTCCCAGGACAGGTTTTGAAAAATTACTGGTTCTCAACCCAGTCCTCAGGGCACACACAGCCAGTCAGATTTTCAAGATTTCTATAATGAATATGCTTGAGATAGGTTAGCATGTACTGCCTCCAGTATATGTATGTCTAGCTCTAGTGTGATCCTGAAAATATGACTGACTGAGTGTGCCCCAAGCATAGGTTCCAAACAGAATGGAACTTACTCCACCTTGGGCACAAATGAAGGTGTTTGATAGGCATGCTCAGCATCTCCTGCATCCACAGAGCTGGCTCTTATGGCCCAAAGGACTCAGTAGAGAACCACTGTCTTAAATATTTTGCTGTGTCTCAGTGAAGAATCCTGGTTTCATGACTGTAGGGAATAGGTTAGTCGTTTAGTCTCCATTCCTAGTCCTTGTGAGCTGCCAACAGGTCAGTTTTTCAGTGGAGGTATGGATTTGCAAATCTATTTCATACATATTCAATAGGGATATCTTGAAAATCTGTCCTGTTGGTGGCCCTTGAGTGAAGACCAAGACAATGGAAGGTTAAGTGACATTGCCAAGGTCACAGGAAGAGCCTTTGTGCAGCCCACTGCCCTAACCACTAGGTTATTTCCTCCACTTTTGCAGATACTTGCATAGGGAACATAAAAAGGGAGACTTTTTTTTGCCCGTCCTAAGTCTACAATGCATTGTAGTATTTATAGTCTTGCTTCTGCCAGCGATACAGATATCAAAATGCCTTAGGAGGTAGGGGTGTGTCAAAAAAGCCAAGACTAGCCCAAAACAAGGTTTTCCAAATTTGTTCTGATGACCTTTTTGAGACCCAGTAGATGTAAAACAGATCTAGTCCTTTTGATTTTCCCCAAAAACCAAATGGCTTTGAAATCACTGGGACAGAGTTTGGAAGCCTTGGCCTAACAATTTCCTCCAAAAGTTGGGTAATTTGGCAGCTCTGCAGAAAACAATACAAACAAGAGAGAAGAGCATTTGTACCTTGATCCATTTATCATCCCTAAGTTTTTATAGACCATAATACTGGATAGGGACAAATTCACAGTGACTTGCCTCCTACTGTAGACTCCTCCTCTATACCCTATCTATTACAACAATAGAGCTCAGTCAGGGACCACAGACTGTGACTACTGTAGGAACCCAGAAGAAGTGCAGCTGTAATCTCTGACTCTGCAGCACTCCTAGCCACTTACATAAATTCTAAGTAAGAGCCTCAAGGGAGGAACACTTCAGAATATCTGGAAGCAGCTACAAGTGCATCCTCCTCTGCCTTTCTACAAAAACTGCTTTGGCCAGTGCTTCCCAAAATGTCCTGAAGACCTCATAGCCTGAGGTGTTTTCAGAAGATCCACAATTAAGGTACATGAAATAAATTTACATGTGTTTGAAATTCAGCATATAAAAATTAATCACATGCATATTCATTGTGAATAAACTGAAGACCGACCAACTCTGGAGTCCCTAGGAATGATTTGGGAAGCCCTGACTTAGACAGAACTTATACTATTATTGCTAGTCCTTGAAGCTTGAGAAGTAGGGTCCTAGATCCAATCTGTTTGGTAGCTGCTGATCCATTGATTTAATCAATCCCTTCACACCTTATTAATTTTGCTATTTTCTTAAAAGATATCTTGTTAAGGATTATTAAGTGATATGGATTGGCTGATACTTTTCATTACCAATCAATCTATGATAGTACATATCATCCAAAAGTGTCTACCCACAAAATGGATGAATGCTTTGTTACAGTATTGTTTAATGACAGATGGTGCTTTTGCCATCCTGTGCCAGAAAAACAAACTGATTCAGTTCAATTTGGATTAAACTGAATAGCATTCTTTCTCTAGTGATGTGAAAGATGATATTTTCTTCTGTTATGATGTTCATAAGGTTTCAGAAACATGGTCTATATAAGTATATAATCTGGTTTATTTTCGAAAGAGAAAGGTGCCCATCTTTCGACACAAATTGGGAGATGGGCGTCCTTCTCTCAGGGTCGGTATAATGAAAGCCGATTTTGGGCGTCCTCAACTGCTTTCTGCCACGGGGACGACCAAAGTTCACGGGGCGTGTCAGAAGCATAGCGAAGGCAGGACTGGGGCGTGCTTAACCCATGGGCGTCCTCAGCCTATAATGGAAAAAAGAAGGGCGTCCCTGATGAACACTTGGGCGACTTTACTTGGTCCTTTTATTTTTACGACCAAGCCTCAAAACGGTGCCCGAACTGACCAAGATGGACGTCCATCTTTTGTTTCGATAATACGGTCAGGGACACTCAAATCCTGAAATTTGGTCGTCCTTAGAAATGGTCGTCCCTAGACTTGGTCATTTCTGATTTTCGCCAATAATGGAAACCAAGGACGTCCATCTCAGAAACGACCAAATACAAGCCATTTGGTCATGGGAGGAGCCAGCATTTGTAGTGCACTGGTCCCCCTCACATGCCAGGACACCAACCGGGCACCCTAGGGGGCACTGCAGTGGACTTCAGAAATTGCTCCCAGGAACGTAGCTCCCTTACCTTGTAGGCTGAGCCACCCAAAACCCACTACCCCCAACTGTTCACCGCTACCATAGCCCTTACGGTGAAGGGGGCACCTAGATGTGGGTACAGTGGGTTTGTGGTGGGTTTTGGAGAGCTCGCTGTTTCCTCCACAAACGTAACAGGTAGGAGGGGTGGGGCTGGGTCCGCCTGCCTGGAGTGCACTGCACCCACTAAAACTGCTCCAGGGACCTACATACTGCTGTCACGGACCTGAGTATGACATCTGAGGCTGGCATAGAGGCTGGCAAAAAATATTTTTAAGATGTTTTTTGAGGGTGGGAGGGGGTAAGTGACCACTGGGGGAGTAACGGGAGGTCATCCCCGATTCTATCCAGTGGTCATCTGGCCAGTTAGGGCACCTTTTTGTGCCTTAGTCGTAAGAAAAACAGGTCCGGGTGAAAACGTCCAAGTGCTCATCAGGGACGCCTTTGTTTCTTTCGATTATGGGCCGAGGATGTCCAAGTTTTAGGCACGCCCAATTCCCCCCTTCGCTACACCTCCGATACGCCCCCTTGAACTTTGGCCGTGACGGAAAGCAGTCGGGGACGTCCAAAATCGGCTTTCGATTATACCGATTTGGACAACCCCGTGAGAAGGACGTCCATCTTCCAATTTGTGTCGAAAGATGGGCATCCTTCTCTTTCAAAAATGAGCCTCCTCATCTACTCAGTTCCAAAGTGAGACACCTCTGGGATTGTTTGCCATATCAGTCCTGCTGTTGTTACAGGTGAGCAACATTGCTTTTTCCATTGACAAGCAGGATTGAGTTAAGCAAACAAGTGGGTGAGTCCCAAGCTTAGGTTTTCTCAGCGTTGAATTATCCTAATCTGTGGAACAGCCCGCACAGTCAAGTGTGAGACTTGTTACTTGACAAAGAGAGATTTGCCAGCACTGGTTGACTAGAGGTTTCATCCTGTGCAGAGGCTTGGTCCAAACAATGAAATGCAGTGAAAATATGTTGATATGACCGGGTAGCTGTTTTACAGATGGTATTTAGCAAGGCAGACTTCAGAAGGGCCACGGTAGCTGCAGTAGCTCTAGTATAATTAGACGACTTAGGAGCCGAAGAGAATATCTGCTTGTTCATAGCAGAATTGTACACAAGAGGTCAGCCAGTTTGCTACCATTCTTTTTGCAGCTGGCATAACAATTCAATTGAAGTAGATGAAAAGTTGTGTGGATTTTCTAATGGATTCAGTTCTTTTCAAGTGCACGTGAAAGCCAATTTACAATCTAGAGTATGAAGGATCTTTTCTCGAGCATTTGAATTGTTTACTCTTTACAGCATGCTTAATATACCGCTTTATAAGGGGATGCTCAAAGCGCTGCCTGCGTATGTCTAGTAACACTATAGAAATGATAAGTAGTAGTAGTAGTAGTTTATAAAATAAAACTTAGAAAAGGAAAGGAACTCTATTGGCTTAGGAGAACAGAGAGAGAGAAGGGGTGAAAGGGACTGACATTTGTAAAAGTGTGCAGCACCCTGCCACAAGGCAAAGGAGATTTTTAAAAAGGGTGAAAGCTAACTATAAGAAGTATGTTTTTAGGATGGACCTAAATTTAAATAGGAAGGTTCTTTGCAAAGATCTGGGGGCAAGGAATTCCATAAAACAAGTGCTATGTAAAAGAAGGCAGAGCTGCAGGCAGACTCATATTCAGAGCAACATACCAATGGAATGGCTAAGCGACACTCAAAGGTGGAACATAAAGCATGAGCAGGCCATAAGGGATGACAAGTAGGATGGTGAATGTGTAAATAATATTTTATGTGTGCCACAGAAAATGGTCATGCAGGCTGAAAGCATTTATGGAAGGAACAGAATCTGCGCAATGAGAAAAAGCAGGATTTTGAAACATGCAAGATGTATTTATCAACGTGAAGCTGCTGGTCCAGATAGACACTGAGATAGAAAAAGGAAGAGAATTACAATTTACAGTTTAATCTTGGCATGCAGAACCAGGAGGTGTACAATCTAATATGAAGAAAAAGAAACAGAAAAGGAACTACAATATCCAGAGGACAGAAAAGAAAAACATTCAAACAAAAAGACACAGATCCAACCAACAACTAGAGAAAGGTAGTGAGTACAAATTTCAACAACACAAGCATCTTTAAAAATTGTTACCAAAGGATAGAGCCGGGGAGAGAGAGTGACACTACACCCTAGTGATTTACCAATCAAATCATATTTGGTAAGACAAAATATGAAAGTGCTAAACCCTTACGAGAGAAACTACACTGGCTCCCACTTAAAGAACGTATCACGTTCAAAATATGCTCTCTAGTCCATAAAATCATTCATGGAGATGCACCAGCCTACATGTCAGACCTGATAGACCTACCACCCAGGAATGCCAAAAGTTCATCCCGCACATTCCTTAACTTGCACTTCCCTAACTGCAAAGGTAGGGAATGCACGTGTCAAACTTTACCTACTTGAGCACACAGCTATGGAATGCATTGCCGCGCAAATTAAAAACGATCTACGAACTTCCGCAAACTACTGAAGACCCATCTCTTTAACATGGCATACCACAAAAATCAACCAATGTGAATATACACAACTCCCCCACATATATTCAGAACTGTCTTGCAATAACTGCTTGTTATACTACTACCATGTTTTATCATTATCATGTTACCCAAAATCCTGCTGTAACAATAAATGTTTATTTTCTGATATATTTCCATTACTCATGATATATTGTAAGCCACATTGAGCCTGCAAATAGGTGGGAAAATGTGGGATACAAATGCAATAAATAAATAAATAAATAAATGCTCACTCAAATAGCCATGTTTTGATAGCCATTTTGAATTCCTTAATAGAGGAAGTACTGCGTACAGAGAGTGGTAAATTGTTCCAAGAAGCACGGGCAGTAAAATAAAAAGTGCTATGCCTCGTAGATTTGAGGTGTGCCTGTTTAGGGCCAGGAAGGACCAATTGATAATCATTTATTGAACATAGGACTGTTGATGGACTGTAAGGGATTGAAGAGAGGCCAAATAATCCGGGGAGCCCACTTTAAGTGCCATAAAAGTGAGTAGCAATATCTTGTGATTTTTTGTTCTATAGGTAACCAATGTTTTTCTTTAAGCATAGGAGTAACATGATCATGTTTTTTAGCATTATACAGTAACTTAATCGCTATATTCTGGACTGACTGCAATTTCTTTAACAGTGAATGTGGCAAATCTGAGAAGATGATGTTACAGCAATCAAGTCTGGCAATAAGCAGCGACAGGATTAGACTATTAAGCGTATATCGGTCAAAAAATGCCTAATTGAATGCAGTTGATGAAGCATGAAAAAACAGCTCTTACACAGTGGTGATATTTGTGGGGCAAATGAGAGTTTGGAATCTAGCCAGACCCCCAAATATTTAAAAGAGTCAACTGGAGTAATTGCACTTCCGAAAAGAGAGATGGTAGTGGATGATTTAGAAAGGTGACCGGTAATCCATGACACTATTGTTTTACTTTATTTAACACTAATCAATGCTCAAATAGCCAGTCTGCCACTGTGTTTAGACAGTCTTGAAGGGGACCTATAGAGGGGGGGAAAAGGATCTGTTGGATGGATTAACAAAATATCATCTGCATAAAAATGTGTAGATATAGCCTTGGATTTTATAAGAGTGGCCAGAAGGCTCAGAAAAAGGTTAAATAAAATGAGGGACTCCACAGTATAGGAGCTCAGTATCTGAGGTAGTCTGTGAAGAAATCACTTTAGAAGTTTGATTAGATAGAAGTGAAGAAAACCAAGCCAATACAGTCCCAGAGATCCTCCAAAGAGGATAATTGAGAGAGAAGTAATGCAGGGTGAACTAAGTCAAAGGCAGCTAATGAAACTATGAACACTATACTATGCTTGTCCAAATGCGAATGGATTTCACTTAACAAAGCTGTAAGAACTGTCTCAGTTCTATAGTGTAACCTAAATCAAGACTGCCTGGGATGAAAGGCTAATATTTTTCTGTAAAAGAGGAAAGCTGAGCAAATACAATCTTTTCTAAGATTTTTTATTTTAAAAAAAAACCATAAATTAGAAACCAGGCGATAATGGACATCCAAGGATGTTTTTTCGAGGACTGGGCAGACAATGGCAGTTTTCCAGAGTGTTGGTACTTGATCAATAGTAAGACTATGATTTATAATTAGTAATAAAGAAGAGAGAAAATTAAAGTTTGTGACCTTCAACCAAGAGGAGGGGAAAGAATCAAGTGGACAATATGTTGGTTTCAGAGTAGAGCGAGTTTTTTTTGAAGAGACTGTATGGTTTACATTTGGAAAGTTGACCATGTTGACAACCCAGTAGGAGAGATGTCTGATTTTTGAGATGAGAAAAAAGGGGTATTTCTAGGACTATCTGTATCAGAGGAAGACTGCACCTGGAGAGGTGGAAAAGTTTTCTGCAAATTCAAAATTTTTGACAAAAATTTTTTTGATAAAACCTGAGAAAATGGTTTAGTATTAGAAAACTTCTTCCAAAGATTTGAAGATTGGTGGAATAAAGAATAGATTTCTTTAGAAATATTAACAGTATTCTTCAGTCTATTAGCAAAATGTAGGTGTTTAGCCTCTTTCAACTGGAAATTATAGTCCCAATGTAATCTCTTACAGTTATTACATTACATTAAGGTCTTGTAGCCCACTACAACCAACAAGTTCTAGTGGATAACATCAAGAAAAAGAGCATACTTCAGTTAATTATACAAAACAATCACAAACTTTAAAGCCAGAATACAGCATCTATTATGAAACATATTTTCTAAAAAGAAAAGTCTTTAATCATTTCTGAAACTCAGAATAATCTTCTATATATATAAAAGGCAAGACCAACGTTCTGAAGCCTCCAGCCGGAAGTGTGAAGCGCCAGAGATATCCGGTTTCCCAATGAGTGAAGGAAAACAGCACAGCACGAAATCCCTCTCTCTGTAACAGTGAAGGACTCAGAGGGGGAGGGGAGAGAGATGCCCTCACTCTCTCTGTAACACAGAACAGCAGGAAACTTAACACTGAAGGACTGGACTCCAAGGGGGGAGGGGGAGGGAGAGAGGGCAGAGGGCAGGGACACACACTCCCACATGCACACTCTGAAGAAAACCTTGCTAGCCCCCGTTTCATTTGCATCAGAAACGGGGCTTTTTTACTAGTGTTCTATCCTGCTTATAATCGAACGAGAAAAACGCCCAAGTTCCGACCTAAATCGGGAGATGGGCGTTTATCTCACAAAAACGAATAACGCGGTATAATCAAAAGCCGAATTTGGACGCTTTCAACTGCACTCCGTCGTGGATGCGGACAAAGTTGACGGGGGCGTGTCGAAGGCGTGTCGAAGGCGGAACTGGGGCGTGGTTATCGGGCGAACAGAGATGGGCGCCCTTTCGCCGATAATGAAAGAAAAATATGCGATTTCAGCGAGAATTTAGGGCACTTTTCCTGGACCCTGTTTTTCCACGAATAAGGCCCCAAAAAGTGCCCTAAATGACCAGATGACCACTGGAGGGAATCGGGGATGACCTCCCCTGACTTCCCCAGTGGTCACAAACCCCCTCCCAGCACAAAATATGACGTTTCACAACTTTTTATTTTCACCCTCAAATGTCATACCCACCTCCCTGGCAGCAGTATGCAGGTTACTGGAGCACTTATTAGGGGGTGCAGTGGACTTCAGGCAGGTGGACCCAGGCCCATCCCCCCCCTACCTGTTACAATTGTGCTGCTTAATGCGTTAGTCGTCCAACCCCCCCAAACCCACTGTACCCACATGTAGGTGCCCCCCTTCACCCCTTAGGGCTATAGTAATGGTGTAGACTTGTGGGCAGTGGGTTTTGAGGGGGATTTGGGAGGCTCAACACACAAGGGAAGGGTGCTATGCACCTGGGAGCTCTTTTACCTTTTTTTTTTTGTTTTGTAAAAGTGCCCCCTAGGGTGCCCGGTTGGTGTTCTGGCATGTGAGGGGGACTAGTGCACTACGAATCATGGCCCCTCCCACGAACAAATGCCTTGGATGTATTCGTTTTTGAGCTGGGCGCTTTCATTTTCCATTATCACTGAATAACAAAAACGCCCAGCTCACAAAGTAGCGAATAACATATGGGCGTCTATTTTTTTCAAAAATACGGTTGGGTCCGCCCCTTCACGGACCCGTTCTCGGAGATAAACGCCCATGGAGATAGGCGTTTTCGTTCAATTATGCCCCTCCATATGTCCTAAGGAAGATGGAAGAGAATTCCAGCTAGAAGCTGCTTGGTAAGTCAGAGAAGACTTTAAAGGACACCAAGCCTTTACTTTACGAACAGTGGGAAAATCTAACAAAAAAAGATTTCTGGTAACTCTCCCATGATTCTTATTAAAACGAAAAACAAAATGATCAATTAAATAACCCAGGGAATCTCCATGTAAAGCCTTGAAGGTCAAAACCAGAACTTTAAATTGCAATCCAGCCTCAACTGGCAACCAATGTAACTGCAACATAAACGAAGAGATAGAATCATATTTACCTACTGAAAAAAATAACTCTGACTGCAGTATTTTGTACTCTCTGAAACTTCACTATTAAAGATTTTGTACAGCTAATACAGATAGAGTTACAGTAATCCAATAATGACAATATTAATGACTTCACTGCTAAATTAAAAATCATTTGTTCAAAATATTTACGAATAACCCAAAGCTTTTTAAGTAAAATGGATTTGGTGACCACCTAAAAGAAAGTTGGCTATCCAATTCCACATTTAAAACTCTCAAAACTGGATCAAGGGTTAATCAGAATTGCCAAGCTTGAGAATGGTATTATCTCTCAAAAAGGTTGAAGGACCAATCCAAAGAAATTTAGTTTTTTCGTCATCTAATTTCAAATGAATGTACCCAATGATCAACTGCCTGTAAACAGTGCAACATATTAGCCACATGAGAAAAATTACCTGAAGTAAAGGATATTAGTACTGTGATGTCATCTGCACATATGTAAAATTGGAGCTGAAGTAAATCTAAATAGTCTGCTAATGGTTGCTTTAGAATGTTAAACAATGAAGGTGAGAGACAAGACCCCTGAGGCACTCCACACGCTGAATCCTAAGGGTCAGAAAGTTCACCCTGCATCTTTATCCTATATGATTTAGTTAGAAAGCCTTGAAACCAGGATAACACAAAGCCCTGAATCCCCAATAAATCAAGTAGTGACAACAGAATACTGTGATCCACCAGGTCAAAGACACTGAACAAGTGAAATTGAACAATAATGGAACTTTGACCTTGGCTCAGTAATTTCTGACCAGATGTTACCAAAGAGCAGACTAAAGCCTCAGTGCTAAAGCCCTGACAAAAACCTGACTTATCAAAGTACTTTGAAGGATAAGATGATATAAGTGGTATAGGCACAGTAGAATTATCATAGGAGGACAAGTTTTTTTAATTATACATTTGCTATACCGCTAAAACTGAAGACAGGTCTAAACAGTTTTCAGGCTACAAAAAAGGTTAGAAAGTAACTACAATTTAACAATGGGATAGAACAGGCTGAGTACAGCACCAGCAAGTAGTGGAGAAACACGCAAGGTTTTGTATCTTTCAGTTTCAGGGTCATTTGTCTTCAAGTGTCTTATACAATAAACTAGTATAAAAGGCCCGTTTCGGTAGGCAATGAAACGGGCGCTAGCAAGGTAATCCCCTCCCCCCCCGCAGCGTCCTTCCTGTCTCCTCTGCCCCCCCCTGCAGCCACCCATCTGGTCTCAGGACCCCCTCCCCACCAACCCTCCTCTGCCCCTGCAGCCACGCATGTGCAGCGGCCCTCCTCTCTCCCCTGCTGCCCCTGCAGCCACCCATGTCCAGCAACTCTCCTCTCCCCCTGCACCCCCCTGCAGCCACCTATGTCCAGCAACCCTCCTCTCCCCCTGCAGCTACCCATGTCCAGCGACCCTCCTCTCCCCTGCCCCCCTGCAGCCACCCATGTCCAATAACCCTCCTCTCCTTTTCCCTTGCCCCCCCTATAGCCACCCATGTCCAGTGACCCACCTCTCTCCCCTGCCCCCCCCTGCAGCCACCCATGTTGTGAAGGAGAGGACCTGGGGGTAGATAAGATGGAAGTGGAAGAGGAAGAAGGGAGGCGGCTCACGAGCAGACATAGGCAGAACAGAGCCTTGCCTCCATTCCATCCCCAGAGAGCGAGAGAAGTAGTAATGCCCCCTAGAAAAGGGTGGAGGGAAAAAGACTACATTACCCAGCATCCCCCGAGAGAGAGCAGAGAAAAGTTCGTGACCCCTGTAAAAAGAGAGGAGAGCGAGGAAGAGCCTATGGACCTCTCAGCCTGGGCTCACTCCTTAGGTAACAAAATAAGGGACCAGGTAACTTCATGGTATGGTAACTGGGCTAAGAGAGGAAAGAGGAAAGGTCATGTGGGAGAATGGGTCAGTGCTTAGAGAGAGTGACCCAGATGGGTGGGGCCTTTTCATTTTCCAGAGCTCAGGCTGTGAATGAACTTTGAGTTTAAAGAGTTCTGGTTGAAGAGGGATGAGAGATTTTCCCGGAGTGGGCTGAGCCCAGCAGGAAGAAGGTGGAGTGTGAACTGTGGCTAAAAAGCCTAAAAGAAGCTGAAGGGGTTTGAGCTGTGTGCTGAAGCCTCAAGAATTGTGTTTGTTTGTTTTTTTTTTGAACTGCTTGCAGTGTTTTGGCCCCTCCCAAGGGAGAGGGGGGGGAGAAAGAAGACCCAGGGCTATAAAACTGTCTAAAAGGAGCCCAGCTGGGTGCTGGAAGCCTGGGAGTTAAAAGTTGTTTTTTTTCCTTGCTGTGTTTGTACCCCTGAGAGGAGCAACAGGGGGAATTGTGAGGTTTTTTGTTGATTCAAGTATTGTGTCTTTTTGCACTGCTGGACTGTTGGATCCCAAGCAAAATAAAGAACTTGTTAAGTTTGCTTTAAAGTTGATTTCTTTGAGCCCTGCCCTGTGGACTGCAGTGAACCAGGAGGTTGGGCAGCCAGGGTGAAGGGGAGGTCCCGAGGACCCTCAGGCGGAGGGGAGGATCATTTTCACAATGTCCAGCGACCCTCCTCTCCCCCTGCCCCCCCTGCAGTGTCCCTTCTGTCTTCCCTGCCCTCCCCTGCAGCCACCCATCTGGTCTCAGGACCCCCTCCCCACCTCCCTCTTCCCTGCCCCCCCTGCAGCCATCCATGTCCAGCGACCCTCCTCTCCCCCTGCAGCCACCCATGTCCAGCGACCCTCCCCTCCCCCTGCCCTCCTCCAGCCACCCATGTCCAGCGACCCTCCCCTTCCCCGTCGGTGCATCACCCAAACCCCTACCCCCCCAGCGCATCACCCAAGCCCCTACCCCCCCCCTTGGGCACATCAACCCCCTCGCCACCCGCAGCCGCCAATACTAACGCTGTCCGGCCACTGCTGCATCTCCTGTTGAGCAGCAGCGGCCGGTACAAAAAGAAAAAGGCCAAAAAAAGTTTTTAAACCTGAAAGACAGCTCCGTAGACAGCCATCTGGCATTGGCTGTCATCTCTGCAGACGCTCCTCCTCTCCCCACTGACGTCACTGCGCTCCTCCGGGTTCTTCCTGCAGGGGCAGTGACGTGGAGGGGAGAGGAGGAGCGGCTGCAGTGACGACAGCCAATGCCGGATGGCTGTCTACGGAGCCGCGTTTCAGGTCAAAAATCTTTTTTTGGCTTTTTTCTTTTTGTACCGGCCGCTGCTGCTCCACAGGAGAAGCAGCAGCGGCTGGACAGCATTAGTATTGGCGGCTGTGGGTGGCGAGGGAGTTGATGTGCCCGAGAGGGGGGGTAGGGGCTTTGGTGATGCGCCAGGGGGAGGGTCTTGGGTGTTGCACCGAGGGGGGGCACTGACAGCTGTTTCCCAGGCAGGGGGAGGAGTAGGGAAACACGCGTTTCCCTACTCCTCCCCCTGCCTGGCTCGCGGTTTTGCAGGGCAGGGGCTTGGGTGTTGCGCCGGGGGGGGGGGGCACTGACAGCTGTTTCCCAGGCAGGGGGAGGAGTGTTTCCGTACTCCTCCCCTTGCCTTGGAATCAGCTGTCAGTGACATCACTGACGTCAGTGCATTCTAAATTGCCTAGCAGACCACCTCCGAGGGAGCCACGGTACTAGGCACATTAGAACGTTGGAGGTGAGAATTATTATATAGGATGTCAAGCCAGGATAAATATCTGTAATGTACGGCTGCAAAATCAGTGAGGGTAGAAAAACTCCCTATACATAAATAGAACTGTATACCTACCAAATGTGAAATCAACTTTCAAGATTAAAAGAACTAAGTTCTCAACCATGGAGGAAATCACTTTTAACTGAACAGTTAGTTTTCCCAGTGAACTGCGGTGTTGGTGTGCAACAAGAGAATGCTGGTTCTCACCTTGGTAGCCTTCAACTTCCTTACATTATTCCTCTTCTAATCATGTTTCTCCCACTCCCACCACCTTCATTATAAGAGAAGTCGCCTCGCTTTTCCTCACTCTACTTATGGGCTAGATTCTATATATGGCGCCATAAAAATCTGCATAGAAAAAAATACCCCTAGGTATATTCTATAAACCTCGCCTAAAGTTAGGCGTGGTTTATAGAATATGCCTAGAGATCATTCTTGTGACTAAATCTGGGCACATCCACAACTTCCCACCTATGCGCCTAAAATTCTACTCCACAAAGTGTATAGAATACTCCTAAATTTCCACGCACTGTATACAAACTGATCAGTGCTGATTTGACATCAACCGTGTAAAATGTCATGATGTGATATGTGCAGGGACATCAATAAAAATGCCTCTTCGAAGGAGACAGTCAAACTTCTCATTTGCTGACAGCAAACTGTTAGCAAGGCTCTTTCTCCACCAAGAAAAGCAGTAGTTTATCCTCCAAAGCCACAGAAGGTCTTATTTACTGTATAGGAGGACCTGGGAAAGACTCACCACCACCTACAATGCCCAAGACACCTTCCCCAGGGATGTACGAATACTAAATATTGTGCACAAGTTATATTCATTGATAGTAGTGGTTTACTTCCTCCCCTGCTTTGCAATGCCTATTAGGCAGGATGTGCAGGATGCATGCAGGTTTTTTTTTTTTTTGGGGGGGGGGGTAAGGGTTGGGAGCAGTGGTGTGCTGGAGCAGGCTCTCACAGGCTCGCAAGAGCCGGTTGTTAAGTTTTTAAGAATTTTGGGAGCCGGTTGTTAAAGTAGGGCCCTCCATGGCTACTTTAACAACTGGCTCCCAAAATGTGGGCTTGGGCCCCCTGCTGAATTCTCTTTTACTTTGCTGGTGGGGATGCTGAGCCCTGCCAGCCAAGTAAATAGACTGCTGCTGCTCCTCGTTCCTTGTTTCCAGCTCTGAGCAACAGGCTGGGACTTCTCCAGCATGCGTGAGAAGTTTCAGCATGCTGCTCAGAGCAAGAGTTTGGGAGTGGTGGCAGTCCATTTATTGGCTGCCAGCAAAGGTATGCCTAGTGTGCCCGCACTAAAGGGAGGGAGGAAGAAGAGGCAAGCGTTGCCCCCCCCCCCCCCCCCCCCCCCGGCCACCCCTGGCCCTTCCAACTGCAGAGCTGGCTACGTCCGAAGAAAGAGCATGTTGTTAAAAATTTACCAGCACACCCCTGGTTGGGAGGGTTTGGGGGCAGCAACTGTGACAGGATTGGAACTCAAAACACAATCCCCCAGTGGATACTCCTATAACAATGCAAAACAAACTATCCACAAACTGTTCAGTAATTAAATTTGTGCTGCTTAAATACTAAAAAAACAAACAAACATAAGAGTCAATGCCTCAGAGCTCAGTTTGGAACACATATGTCCGCACAAACCTTTATGAGCTACCTCATAGGCATAAGACCTCCCAAGTACATTTGTAAGTTCTGGCAATATTTCAGTTGAATTGTGAACTTATTCAGAAAAAGCATGGCCAAAAAGTTAACTTAGCTGAAAAAGCTTTTCCTTCAGTTGATTAAATTAATGCATGATTCCACCAGTAGTGGGCAGTGTTTTGCAAAGAAAATGTTGCTTTAGGGTGATGGGGATCCTAGTAAGTTGTATAACTTCACTCAACTCTTTCTACAAAAGAACTAGCAAGACTTATAAACCTCTTAGATACACTGGAGTACAAAAATCTCATCAAGGAACAAGCCTCAGTGGAGGAACAGTTCTGAGGCTTTTTCCCCATTGAGGTTTTTGTATTCTAATGTATCTAAGAGGTTTATAAGTCTTGCTAGTTCTTTTATAGAAAGAGTTCAGTGAAGTTATATTTATATTATTCCTTTCTTCCTCTTTTCAGAGAATTAACTTTGAGTTCTAGTAAGTTGTCACATCAGCAGAGCTGCTCCATACTACAAGGTTATATAAAAGTTTGCGAGGATGCCTTTGCCCCAAACTGAACTCTGAGCCTTTTCCTCCTATTTGTTATATTTTTACTATGTAAGTTTTGTGGATAGTTTGTGTGGTATTGTTGCTTGATTTGAGCTCCTCACCCCAGAAGGATAAGGTAAGTGTTTTAGCCACTCTGCCACCTCCTGGCTTAAGTAGTAAACCCTCTTAGCAAGCTGTCTCACAAAGACCGTTAGGTTCAGTGCGGATGGACAATCTCACTAGCCTCTCCGTCTATGTCATGACACATAGGTAGAGACTTTGATCTGACATGCTACACCATGAGACTGAGGTGGAGGCAGGAGCAAGCATGCAAAATCTGTCAGAATCCTGCCACTCAGCCTCTTCCTCCGTACTCCACCCCTTGTTTCTAAACAAATGGAGGTCCTCCGCAAGAGGGGCCGCTACTTGTGGCAGTAGGACCAGGAGTTCCTCCAGGGGGTGAGTGCTGAGCTATGTGTCAAGGCAGATGAGTAACACTGTAGTATCCAATGATTCTCTCTATGTCTCACTCATCTTGATAGCAACCACTAGGTGCCAATGTCTAACCAATAGCCAAAGGTTGGTCCATAACCCCCATGCTCAACTCCCAAACTTCAATGGCCACTTCAACTGTGCAGGTGATGGAGAACATGATTGTAACCAATGTCTCTGTTTCCCACCTTTGTAGCTCAATATAGTGCCATCCTCATGACTAAAATTTAGGCATGGCCATTTACACCAACTCAAACCTGGTGTAAATGCCCACATGTAATATATAAACTCCACCTAACTTTAGGTGAGGTTTATAGAATAGCACTAATCAAGTATTTTTTCTGCACTGATTTTCTGGGCGACTCTAACTGGTCATTTTCAGTGACACTAACCAGTTAAGTGTTGCTAAAAATGACTGGTTAGCCCTGAACAGGTGATTTAAACAGCCAGGAGCCATTTCTGGCCAGTTAAATCACTTTGACTATTGACCCCATAGATATCATATATATAAACAAAGTTCATCCTTTTTATCAGTGCATTAGACATGCTCATTGCTACTGATTTCATTGTGAAATTCTATGTTTAGTGTAGTAGGTCCTATGCTCTGGAACCAATTGCCAGTCTTTTTATGTTTGGAATAATCTTTGATATCTTTCAAAAAAACAACTGAACTCACACCTTTTTCGAGAAGCCTTCCATATGGATTCTTGTGTTTTGGCTATATTATGGCCCTGGCAGTTTGATTGGAACTAGGTACTGGGTCCTGGAGATACAGTAACTCAGCAACATTTTTTTTTCTTTTCTTTCCTTTTGATGGTTGGAGTTCCTCTTAGACAATTGTTTTGATTTTATGTATTGATTGTACTCCACTTTCATGTTTTTTTTTCTAAGGAGTGGCCTAGTGGTTAGGGTGGTGGACTTTGGTCCTGGGGAACTGAGGAACTGAGTTTGATTCCCACTTCAGGCACAGGCAGCTCCTTGTTGTTAAACATATTAACATGTAAGCCGCATTGAGCCTGCCATGAGTGGGAAAGCGCGGGGTACAGATGTAACAAAAAAATAAATAAATATAACCTAAATCTGAACTTGGAACACTACTGTCCTCCTTCAAAGCTGCTTAGAGAGAGAATGAGAGCATAACTTTTAGAAGGCAACCCCAGAATCACATAGCAGATAATGTTTAAATATCATCTTTGGGTACTAGAGATGGCCCTTCCCCCCAGCATGGTAGATCTGCATATGGAGGATAATTTTATAAAGTAGACACTTGCAATTATTGCCTTGTTACTTGCTTATAGAGTTAGAATACTAGCATATATGCATGTGCACATATACTCATGTGCATGCCAAAAGCCCACCTAAATGATTTCTGTAATTATGGTGTATCTCTGATAGCGTGTAGTTTGTAGATGGGCATACACATGGATGGAGTTTGGGTGGAGTATGCACATAACTTGTAGAATAGTAGACGTTACTCTTGCATCTCCAGAACATAGGTACATAGTTTGTAACCTTTAGATTGTAAGCTCTCTTGAGCAGGGACTGTCCTTCCCCATGTTTAAACTTGTACAGCGCTGCGTAACCCTGGCAGCGCTATAGAAATGCTAAGTAGTAGTAGTAGTAGTACATACATTTCCACTAGCCCTATGGCACTTAAGCGCTTACTTTCATGCACACCCTGTTGCATTAGTATTCTATAAAGGAATAGACCCTACTTTCTTTGATAGAATAAGCACCAATTAGGGGCCTTGTGGGCAGCTATATATAGGCACATCATTGCAGTATTACTTCCATGGAGTTCTTTAAAAGAACATTAGTGTCCTCACTTTACTTTGCAGTATTGTTTATAGCTTGTGTAGTGTGCAGCTAATGATCTTGTAAGAAGTTTACTTCCAAGCTATTTTATAGATTCTTTAGGTTGCTTTTGGACAAGTCTTTTCAACTCCATAAGGCAATCGCATTGGCAGCAGATTCACACATTACTTCACGCACGTAATCGTAAGAATTCTATGCTGGCTGTGGCTATATGATCACAAATGATACAATACCCACTGCTTAAACTAATCACAGTTTGTGCCATGTGAAGTCATTTACAACACGGGTCATGGAAATATGTAGTTCTGCTTCAAGAAATAAAAAGTGTATTAACACAGCAGTAATATTTTGCCCTGATTAAAGGTGGTTATTACTCCTGTGTGTATGTACTTTTGAAATATTCAAAAGGAAATTTTTCAGAAGGGGAGAAATAAAAACACTTTTTAAGAAAGGACCATGTGACTCATGTTGGAATTGGTAAGTTGCTTATCTACTGCACCCACAGCATGAGTTTGAACTCTGCGCTAGCATGGGATGTCTGTTAGTTAGCCAGCCTCTGACCAACTCAGCCATACATCCACTTTTGGTCAATAAATGAGTACCTAACCTGAGCTACAGAGTAAAGATAACTATGGCAAACCACCGCATTAAGGGGCCCTTTTACTAAGCTGCGGTAAAAGGGGGCCTGAGCTAGAATCAGTATACGTTTTTGATGCACACTGAGACCCCCTTTTACCACAGTGGGTAAAAATCTGGCCATTTTGGGAGGAAAGAAATGGCCATGCAATAAGTGAACCACTTACCGCACGGCCATTTTGGTAGGGAGCCCTTACCACCACCCACTGAGATGGCGGTAAGCAGTGGCGTACCAAGGGGGGCGGTGGGGGCGGTCTGCCCCGGGTGCATGCCGCTGGGGGGTGCCATGCGCCGGTCAGCGTCGTTCGTTTTCATGCTCCCTCTGCCCCGGAACAGGAAGTAACCTGTTCCGGGGCAGAGGGAGCATGGAAACGAACTACGCTGACCGGCGCACGGCACCCCCCCCCAGTGGCGTGCACCCGAGGGGGGGTTCTTTCACCGGGGTGGGGGTGTCCCTTCGCCGGGGGGGGGGGGGTCGCGCTGCACCCGGGGGGGCGGGGTGCATCGGCGATCTGCCCCGGGTGTCAGCGCCCCTCGGAACGCCACTGGCGGTAAGGGCTCCTGTGCTAACCCGGTTAAGTTCCAGCGCCTCAAAAATCTAAAGAATTACTGTAGTGCCGGAAATTACTCGTGCTGGGGGAGGGACATTCTGTTGGTCTCCTGTGGTAGCCTGGTGGTAGTTCTGGATTGGCACGTGGCAAGCATGTTGCTACGTGCCAAGCCTTTAGTAAGAAGGCTCCTAATAGTAGCACAAGTAGCAGCCCCCATAAGTCATTCACAACTTGGTACTTACTTACAAGGGACTACCTTTAAAGTAAGGTCATTACTATTGATTTCTCTGGCTGGTTAAATGCTGAGTCTGGTTTAAGTTTCCTTCCATCCACACTTTGTTTGATCCTCAGCCTTAGTCTAAAGTTGCAGATCATCGCATGCATAAACATTTGTCCTCAGAGTTTTGTCTATATAATCTATCTATATTAATATTAATATTTATTGCATTTGTATATCACATTTCCCCACCGTATGGCAGGTGGCTTACATATTACTAAAAAGGCGGTTACAAAATTTAGGTTTGTAGAAGTCTAGTACATAATACAGAAGTACAATAAACGCTTAGGTTGATATATTAGCATATTGTGAGAGAGGTTTGGATATATATGTATCTATATACATATATATCCAAACACTGGGTACCACACGGTATGATTCATAGGAGTCAGCTCTGTCTCCAGGGAAAAGTAATTTGTAATGTGTTTGGTACCCCAAATCATTTAGAAATATTGGTGCCTCTCATGGGTCAGTTACAACTCAGTTAGCTGGACGTCCTTCCAGTATGGATTATGGTTTGTTTTATTTAATAAACCCCCATTCCTGTCAGCGCAGCCTTCCCTCTCTGACAGACTGGCATTAACCTCTGCATTTCTCAATCCCCAGCACAACTGATAAAACTTTTTTTTACCTTGGACGGTGGTAGAGAGGACGCCCAAGCTGGCTCAGACAGGCAGAGGCAGCCCATCAAAGGTACAAAAAATGAGGCAGCAGCTGCCAAATCTGGGGTGGCTGTGAGTGGCCCTGCAATTTCCAGCAGCAAGAAACAAAAAAGAGCAAAATTACAGAGCATATTCAAAAGCATGGATTTAATGAAGGGAGATCTTGCCTCACCAATCTACTACATTACTTTGAAGGGGTAAACAAACATGTGGATAGAGGTGAGCCGGTTGATATTGTGTATCTGGATATTCAGAAGGCGTTTGACAAAGTACCTCATGAAAGACTCCAAAGGAAATTGGAGAGTCATGGGATAGGAGGTAGTGTCCGATTGTGGATTAAAAACTGGTTAAAAGATAGAAAACAGAGAGTAGGGTTAAATGGTCAGTATTCTCTATGGAGAAGGGTAGTTAATGGCATTCCCCAGGGCTCTGTGCTGGGACCGCTGCTTTTTAACATATTTATAAATGACCTAGAAATGGGAGTAACTAGTGAGGTAGTTAAATTTGCTGATGACACAAAATTATTCAAAGTCATTAAATCACTGGAAGATTGTGAAAAATTACAAGAGGACCTTACGAGACTGGGAGACTGGGCGTCTAAATGGCACATGACATTTAATGTGAGCAAGTGCAAAGTGATGCATGTAGGAAAGAGGAACCCAAATTATAGCTACATCATGCAAGGTTCCACGTTAGGAGTCACGGACCAAGAAAGGGATCAAGAAAGGGATCTAGGTGTCGTTGTTGATGATACGTTGAAACCTTCTGCTCAGTGTGCTGCTGCGGCTAAGAAAGCAAATAGAATGTTAGGTATTATTAGGAAAGGAATGGAAAACAAAACTGAGGATGTTATAATGCCTTTGTATCGCTCCATGGTGTGACCGCACCTCGAATATTGTGTTCAATTCTGGTCACCGCACCTCAAAAAAGATATAGTGGAATTAGAAAAGGTGCAGAGAAGGGCGAAGAAAATGATAAAGGGGATGGGACAACTTCCCTATGAGGAAAGGCTAAAGCGGCTAGGGCTCTTCAGCTTGGAGAAAAGGCGGCTGACAGGAGATATGATAGAGGTCTATAAAATAATGAGTGGGGTTGAACAGGTAGAAGTAAAGCGTCTGTTTACGCTTTCCAAAAATACTAGGACTAGAGGGCATGTGTTGAAGCTACAATTTAGTAAATTTAAAACGAATCGGAGAAAATGTTTCTTCACTCAACGTGTAATTAAACTCTGGAATTCGTTACCAGAGAATGTGGTAAATGCAGTTAGCTTAGCGGAGTTTTAAAAAGGTTTGGACGGCTTCCTAAAGGAAAAGTCCATAGACCATTATTAAATGGACTTGGGGAAAATCCACTATTTCTAGAATAAGCAGTATAAAATGTTTTGTACTTTTTGGAGATCTTGCCAGGTATTTGTGACCTGGATTGGCCACTGTTGGAAAAAGGATGCTGGGCTTGATGGACCTTTGGTCTGTCCCAGTATGGAAACACTTATGTACTTATGTAAGATTGGGCAGTGGGACAGGCAGCTCTCTTTAAACTTGTTGCACCATCATACTCTCAAGTTGGCTCTTTCTTTGCGCCAGATGATCCCGAGGTCCTCCAATCACATGGTGCTGATCAGCACGAGAATGCACAAGCTGGCATGCAGGGGCTGCAGGGGCAGGCATCACTTTGAGCATCCGAGCTGATAGCAGGCAGAGCCAGGAGCAGACAGCCGGAGCCAAACAGCTGCTGCTAGCCGGGGCTAAACAGCTGCTGCTAGCCGAGGCTCACCCAATGCACTGAGGCCAGTTTTACCATAGCCATAAAACCTAATTTTCTGTTTATTTAATTAATGGTCTGTGCTAATGTTGCTGTTAGCACACAGCCATGTTTTAAAATTTCATGGGAGCACTTACCAACACCTAGGGCCCTGTTATGCACTAGCATTTTTAGTGCACGCTAAAAAGTAGCACACGCTAACTGTGTAGACACCCATAGGAATGTTATGGGCATCTACATGATTAGTGCACGCTAATGCTTAGTATAGTTTAGTAAACAGGGCCCCTATTTTGTTGGAAAGGCTCCACATTATCCATGCACAAATCAGTTAGTAGGCAGTAATGTAGATGTGATAACTATTACTAATCATTTCTATAGTGCTCCTAGACATACACAGTGCTGTACACATTACATGTAGGTACTTTATCCTGTCCCTAGAGGGCTCACAATCTAAGTTTTTGTACCTGGGGCAATGGAAGGTTAAGTAACTTGCCCAAGGTCACAAGGAGCTGCAGCAGGAACTGAACCCTGTTTGCCAGGTTCAAAGTCCTCTGCACCGGCCATCAGGCTACTCCTCCACTCCAACTAACTGGTTAGTGCGGAAATGCCCACTCTCTGCCCCTGACACACACCCTCAAAAAATAGAAAATATTTAGCATGCAATTAACATGTGCACATACCAAAACTAATGTGGAACATATTAGCATGTCCTGACTCACTGTTCTCTTTTTTGTTTGGCTACATTAGCACCTAATGCAGCTTAGTAAAAGGACCCCCTAAGTAGATTATTAAGTCTGGACGTGTAATCTCAGGTGCACTTATTTTTTTCACAAGAGGCTTCAGATGTTCTTATTGGAGTTAGTCTATGCAAAGTTGATAGATGCTTTGCAAGATGACTTATAGCATGCAGTAACCAGACCTTCTAAAAACTGTGGGCTCCATGAAATGCCTGTAAGCATACATATCATCATATAGAGCCATTGGATTAGAACTAAACTTTGTACAGTGTGTTCTCACTATCTACAGTAGTATGGTTCTTAGAAAACTTCATGAACCATGAAATTGCAAATACCGAACCATTGCCCCTATAGGAAAATAGGGGTTTGATTGCAGATTTACCGATGTTTCTAAAAACCCACGGATAGTGAATAATAGACTCTATGGGAGTTTGGGGGTTAGGTTCCTGCTCTGGAAAACCATATAGGATTGGTAGCTTGCAACTCACTCACTCCCTGGATGCTTGGCAGACATTCCCAGCAGCAAACTTCAAAATCAGAAAAGTGAAAGTGAAAACAAAGAAGGCTATTTTGAAACACACATATCCATGAATATGTGAACAATGCAGTGTGAATAGCTAATAGTGGTCTCAAAGCACGTTGCCACGGTTAAGCGAAATTGCAAAGACCAAACACGTGAATTGCGAGGATGCATTGTATACAAGATGAGTACCTCCCAAGTGCATCTTGGCCAGTGCAATCCAAGGCCAGAAGTTTTGGTAAGATTTATGTTAACGTGATTCTTGTATATTGGGAATAAATATTATACCTTCTCTGATGTTTTTGACCTTGGGGAACTTTCTTCTACTAGGAGCAAAGGATAGAAATGTTTCTTAGAAAAAGACTTTTTGATTGCCTGTAAATAAATACCTTTATTATGGAGACTAGGACACTGGGCATCCAAATGGCAGATGACGTTTAATGTGAGCAAGTGCAAAGTGTTGCATGTGGGAAAGAGGAACCTGAATTATAGCTATGTGATGCAAGGTTCCACATTAGGAGTCACCAACCAGGAAAGGTATCTAGGTGTCATCGCTGATGATACGTTGAAACCCTCAGCTCAGTGTGCAGCAGCGGCTATGAAAGCAAATAGACTGTTAGGTATTATTACGAAAAGAATGGACAATAAAAATTAGGACATTATAATGCCTTTGTATCGCTCCATGGTCACCGCATCTCAAAAAAGATATAGTGGCATTAGAAAAGGTACAGAGAAGGGCGACGAAAATGATAAAGGGAATGGGATGACTTCCCTATGAGGAAAGGCTAAAGCGGACTCTTCATCTTGAAGAAAAGGCGGCTGAAGGGAGATATGATAGAGGACTATAAAATAATGAGTGGAGTGGAAAGAACAGACGTGAATTGCTTGTTTACTCTTTCCAAAAATACTAGGACTAGGGTGGTACGTAATGAAGCTATACAGTAGTAATTATTTTAAATTAAATTATCAAATTTATTCACGCATATCAAACTTGAACAGAAAGTTGGTTAATTAGAATCACATTACATCAATAAAAATTATTATAATACACATATCTTTTTCTCTATTAGCCAAACATGTCCACAAAATGGAGTTCAAAATGTCATATGTTGAAGAATAAACAATATGTATTAAGAGAGTTAACAGACATGTGCTTGATCCTATATATAATAATAATTCAAGAGCTAATTATTGTTGGAGGTTCTACTCCAACAACCCTTCTTGCTGTATTAAATGACTCAAGTTGGGAGGGATCATAAAATACAAATTTTTCAGAATGATAGTTAACGAAACATTTACAAGGAAATTTAAGAAAGAAAGTTGCTCCCAAATAAATCGTTTCTTGCTTCTTTTGAAGAAATCTTGGGTGCTTGGGTGACCCTCGAGACATCTGGATAAACAGAGATCTTCAATCTTTTAAATAGTTTATCTCGATTTTTATAAAACATTTTTAATATCCATATTTTATCCGGCGACAAAGCTACTGTCGCTACCAAAGTAGCTGGTGTTATTTCATCAGTATCTGATGTTTCTAATAATGTCGTAACATCCAAAGGTTGATTTTCTTGTATTAGAAGATTCCTAGGAGATAGGTAATAAACTTGAGCAAAAGGGGGGATATTTTCCTCCCCTATCTGAATAATATCTTTGAAGTAAGATTTTAGCATCCCTCTTGGAGACACTGAAGATAAATAAGGAAAATTTATAAACCGAACGTTATTACTTCTAGAATAGTTCCAAATTCCGTCTTAAATTTGTTAAGTCTTTAAGCATAGTATTTTGTACTTCTTGCGCTTGCTGAATCTCTTTCTCTTGCTTATGGACTTGCAAATTCAATAATTTAACTTTCTCCTTATTTGTCCAAGATCTTGTTTTATCTTATGAATCTGGGGGACTAACGCCTTCCCTAGATCAACAATCAGTGTCCAAAGATTATCCAATGTAACTTCAGGAGGTTTAACTGTCTGTAATAATGAAAATGAAGTAATTTCTACCTCTGTTTGTTGTGGAACGATACCTGCCAAAATTGAGGCATTTTCCTCCTCCGTCGTTGTTTCGACTGCCATGGCTAACACAGCTTCCACTTGGTCTAATCTCGCCTCTTGTCTTCCTTTTCTTGTGACCGCTTCGGAACTCAGGTTCGGAGACACCATCTTTGGGGAGCTAGTTCCACATGGCTGAGGAGGAGGGGGAGGTGCTCTATCATCAGGGCTCAAAGAAACTTCCAGCCCAGGACTCTCTTGTAGGCCTTCAACTACCATGGAGACTGTCTGCGGGCCACTCACTGACGTTCTAGGATCAGGAGTACTCTGCAAAAAGGTATCAATCAGGCCAACAGGAGTAGGGGGATTTGGCCGATGGGAGGCTGAGGCAGCGGTTTTTCCCCTTCTCTTAGGCATAGCTATAAGTTTTAAGGAAAATTTTGCAAGAGCTCAAACACACGTCTGCTTCACTCGGTGGCCATTTTGAACTATACAGTAGTAAATTTAAAACAAGTGTGAGAAAATATTTCTTTACTCAGCTTGTAATTAAACTCTAGAATTTGTTGCCAGAGAATGTGTTAAAAGCAGTTAGCTTAGCAGGGTTTAAAAAAGGTTTGGATTAAATTCCTAAAAGAAAAGTCCATAAGCCATCATTAAGATAAGCAGCATAAAATGTATTGTACTGTTTGGGGATTTTGTCAGGTACTTCTAAGCTAGATTGGCCACTGTTGGAAACAGGGTGCTGGGCTTGATGGGTCCTCGGTCTGTCCCAGTATAGCAACACTTACGTTCAGTAGTCTTGTGGAGGATACAAATGATGGTGGGTGCCATGAAGGATACCCATTGGAAACAATTCCAATTAATATGGGAGCCATTTTGGAATACACTTACAACAAGAGCTCAAAGTTGTCTTTTAAATAAACAGTAAATTTTATTTGTAAATTAGTATGTGTTGAAAAAGCAAAGCAATCTACTCTGTTCTGCTTTCTGTGGAAGTCAGGTGGGAAGGGTGGGGGTGGAGGGGTGGTCCATTATAAAAATATATGTATGTCTAAGCAAACTATGTTGAGATTATGGTGGTGTGTGTCAGTGACCCCACATGCTGTGTTTCTATGTGTATGTTCTTTCCTGGTCTCCCCTCATGTTGTTAAATTAAAAATAAACATTGGGCCTGATATCCTGATGTGCTAAGTGCAATTTAGCTAGGCAGGAGCTTCTTCTGCCTAGACAGGAGAAGCTCCTGCCTAGCTAAATTGCACTTAGCACCTCAGGAGGTGATATTCGTGGCACTTAACCAGGCAGTGCTGCTGAACACCTCCTACACTGCCTTGAGTGAATCTCTTCAAAAAGGCTGTAAATAAATCCTAATAAATAAATAATAATAATAAAATGTGGAACCAGGCTGGTCTGTGGGCAGAGTCAGGGCAGTTCCAGAAGTTATGCAGGCACTGGATATATTCAGTGCTGTTTCCAGCTTCGCTGACCAGGCAATAGGACCACTTAAATAGCAGTCCTAGCTCTGCTCAGTTAGCTATACAGGCATGAATATTGGCTATAAATAGCGACTAAAGTTCCACACGCAAATCAGCATGCACAGCCAATTTGAATGTGAAGCTTAGGGGTCCTTTTACTAAGTCATGGTGAAAAGTGGCCTGCGGTAGTGTGGGTGCATGTTCTTGGAGTGCACTGGGCCATTGTTTACCACTGCTGGGAAAAAGGCTTTTTAAAATGGGGGCAGTAAATGGTCGTGTGCTAAAATTAAAAGTAGCATGTAGCTATTTACTGCCTGAGCCCTTACTGCCACTCATTGACCTAGTAGTAAGGGCTCACGTGCTACACGTGTGGTACTCATGCAGCATGCACCAATGTGGCTGCTCTGTCGATTATCACTGGGAATGTCCCTGCAGTAGAAACTAGAAAACTATTTCTACCATGAGAAACAGCATACGCCAACTTCGAAATTACCATCGGGTGGGTGTGCTAACCAGATAGTAGTGTCAATTTGGTGCACACTACACAGGCACTAGCCCTACCACTGCTTTGTAAAAGGGCCCCTTAACTAATTGTTAACAAGCCAACCAGCGCCAAAAATTGGATGTTAACAAGCAATTAATGGCACTAATTGGGCTAATAAGGATCTACGCACATAGCTCGCTAACCAGCTTATAATTGAAAAAGAAAAACGCCTATATTGCGACCCAAATCGGGAGATAGACATTTATCTCACAAAAACAAATAAATCGGTATAATGGAAAGGCGATTTTGGACGTTTTCAACTGCACTCCATCGCGGAAGCGTACAAAGTTGACGGGGGCGTGTCGGAGGCGTGGCGAAGGTGGAACTGGGGCGTGGTTATCGGCCGAGGAGAGATGGGCGCCTTTCGCCGATAATGGAAAAAAAGTATGCGTTTGTAGCTAGAATTTAGGGCACTTTTCCTGGACCCTGTTTTTTCACGAATAAGGCCCCAAAAAGTGCCCTAAATGACCAGATTACCCCCAGAGGGAATCGGGGATGACCTCCCCTGACTCCCCCAGTGGTCACTAACCCCCTCCCACCACAAAAAATGATGTTTCACAACTTTTTATTTTCACCATCAAATGTCATACCCACCTCCCTGGCAGCAGTATGCAGGTCCCTGGAGCAGTTGTTAGGGGGTGCAGTGGACTTCAGGCAGGTGGACCCAGGCCCATCCCCCCTACCTGTTACAATTGTGCTGCTTAATGCTTAGTCGTCCAACCCCCCAAACCCACTGTACCCACATGTAGGTGCCCCCCTTCACCCCTTAGGGCTATAGTAATGGTGTAGACTTGTGGGCAGTGGGCTTTGAGGGGGATTTGGGGGGCTCAACACACAAGGGAAGGGTGCTATGCACCTGGGAGCTCTTTTACCTTTTTTTTTGTTTTTGTAAAAGTGCCCCCTAGGGTGCCCGGTTGGTGTCCTGGCATGTGAGGGGGACCAGTGCACTACGAATCCTGGCCCCTCCCACGAACAAATGCCTTGGATTTATTCGTTTTTGAGCTGGGCACTTTCATTTTCCATTATCGCTGAAAAACAAAAACGCCCAGCTCACAAATTGTCGAATAAAACATGGACGTCTATTTTTTTCGAAAATACGGTTCGTTCCGCCCCTTCACGGACCCGTTCTCGGAGATAAACGCCCATGGAGATAGACGTTTTCGTTCAATTATGCCCCTCTTAAGTGTATTTTATAAAGCAATATGGATAAATCACACCATGCAGATCTCAGAAGGGGGCATGGCCATGGGAGGGGTATGGTCGGGTCATGGGCTTTCCTAATATTTATTCGCACTGTTACAGAATATGCCCGATCTGCGCCTAAATTAGTCATGCGTTTTTACACCAGGTTTTAGTTGGTGTAAATGGCTATGACTAAATTTAGTCACAGGAACGAGTGCTGCGCATATGTTATAAACTGTGCCTAACTTTAGGCGAGGTTTATAGAATAGTGCTGGGTGCAGTTTCTTTCAGCACCAATGTTTTTTTTTTGTGCCAATTTTAGAATCTAGTCCATAACTTCTAGATATTACTACTGAAACAGATGTTCAATGCTGGTGCCTGGACATGGTCTGGTATTGAGAGTCCAGGTCTAAATTAGCCAGTTCTTTGTTTTGGACTAAGTGCTATTTTGTGTTTTTATGTATCCAGCTGCTTGTGTTTACCACCTCTATCACTTTTGCTTCCTGATAAGCTGAAAACTGAGGGCTTCTTTTACCAAGCTGTGGCAAAAGGGGGCCGGCGCTGGCATTAGTGCAAGTTTTACATGCACACAGAGGCCCCTTTTACTGCAGCTGGTAAAAGGGAAGTCTCGACTTCCTGCAGAAATTGGCCGTGCGGCAAGTAAAGCACTCGCTGCATGGCCATTTTGAGGGGGAGCCCATACCGCAACCCATTGAGGTAGTGGTAAGGGCTCTCGCGTTAACCCGGTGGTAACTGGGCAGTGTTTGGCACTGCTCAATTACTGCTAGGTACAGCCGAGCGCTACACAAATACATTTTGTAGCGCTGGAAATGATGGCGCACTAGGGGTGGGAAGTACCGCCTGGCTGCTGTGGTAGCCCAGCAGTACTTCCTGTGAAGCGAACGGTAAGCCGCATTGGGCTTACTGCCACTTAGTAAAAGGAGCCCTTACAGTTGAATATTACCCAGCACAGTGCAAGTTTACAGAAAAAAAACGATAAATCACATTAGCAACCAGTCCACTGTTACGCAGAAGGTAAGGATCAAGTTACATTATAAAGGCATAAAAAGACATTTGCAAAAAGACAATAGGGTCATTTAACAATTTCATTCTATTAGTCAAATCCATTAGATATAAATTACATTGTTTTAGCACTTGGACATTGCATTAGTTGGTCCCCATAGACCAGCGTGAAGATAATTTACTTAGCTTTTTATTTGTTCACCTAATAGTCTACAATTTATAAGCTTTGACCAGGCACAAGGGCTATAATGGCACAGCAGATCCACTTAGATTAGGGAATTGTTTGAATCAAATTTATGTGTAGACTTACAGTAAATGCCCCTTGGTTTGTATTGAAATGATATATTTACTGTACCTGGAATCATAAAATCAGAACAGCTCTGCTCTTTGAAAATGCCAGGTATTCTCACCACACATTCAAATTCCACACTGACCTTTATGGAGAGTGGCTATTTATAAAATACTGTACCATTTATCTTGTCTGCCACCTAAACTCTGTACAGCTAAATTGATTTATGATGCAAAATAACAAACTTTGACTATCCAAAATAGCTTTAAAATAAATAATATCTTAGAAAAATCTATTTAATGCCATGGGGGGGGGGGGGGGGGGGGTTCACCATAATTGTTTAATGAAAATTCTTTTCCCTTAACACATAATCCTCATGATATTTCTTCTCTTGAGAACTAATTCAATTCTCTCATTGAAGCCAAAATGAGGGAGTCCTTTTACTAAGGTGCACTAATGGATTTAGGGCTAGATTCTATATATGGACCTGAAAATTCTGTGTGGAAAAAAATTATAGTTAGGCATATTCTCTAAAGTATGCATAAATTGTATAGAATAGGCTTAAATTTCTGCGTGGTTTCTAGAATACATTGAGTGCAAGTGATTAAATTTAGTCACAGTCAATTAGGCCAGCTAAAACCTGGAGTAAATCCCGATGCCTAAATTAGGACCGGAGTGGGTGTATTCTATAACTCCCATGACCAGCCCATTCCACACCAGTAACCACATCCACTTTTTAACTATGGGACTTAGATTTATACGTAAAATGTTACAGAAAACGCTTAGACAATAGTGTGCATAAATTCTAATTAATGCCAATTAGTGCTGATAATTGCTTGTTAATGTCCGATTATCAGTGTTGATTAGCTTGTTAACTGATTAAGGGAGTCTTTTACTATGCCGTGGTAGCATTTTTAGCTTGCAGTAGAAATCAGCTGGTTGTAAACACCGAGACACCCATCATATTCCTATGGGCATTTCGGCATTTACCGCCAGCTGATTTCTACCTGAGCTAAAAACACTACCATGGCTTGGTAAAAGACCCCTAAGTTATGTGCATTGTTATGGAATATGCTTTGATTTCCACGAGGAAATCGCAGCTTAACATATAGAATCCTGGGGTTAGCGTGTGCTAAAGATTAGCGCGTGCTAAATATTATGCTGCCCATAGGATATAATAGGCTGCATGGCCTTTAGCACATGCTAATCGTTAGCACACCTTAGTAAAAGGACCTTTAGCTGTTTGTGCCATCACCTTGATAATACAAATATGGAAAAAAGAAATGTCACTACCTTTAGCAGACCAAAGGGAAAAATACAGTGTAACAGATATAATTCCAGACGAAAAAGTATATATAATATAACTCAAACCAACCAAATATCCAGACTGGAGTGCCACGAGGCTTTGCTCTTTCAGCTCTTTTATTTAATATTTATCTCATTCCTTTGTGTTATAAACTGAAGTCCACAGATGTGCATTGTTAAATATATGCGGATGATATCCAGTTCTTTTCTGGATTTGACAGTAGAACCATTTCTGAAGCAGTGGCTGATTGGTTGTGGGATATTAAATTAGCATTAAATGTAGATAAAACAGAAGTGGTTTTAATTGGAAAGGTATATGAATTTTCTTGGTATGTAACAAAGAGAAACAAAGACGTCATAGCCAAAACCAGAACAGCTTTAACAAAAAAAACAATAAGGCAAGATTAAACATATTAAGCCTCACCCACAACCCCCCCCCCCCCTCCCCACAGCCATCATAAAATATAGCCCAAAACAAAAGGTCAGTCAGTGGTTCCTTCAGGCTGACCCACATCCCAGAACCCATCCCACTTTCCTACTGTCCCCCTGCCTTGAGAACTTGCTTCAAATGCAACCATTCTTCGCCTCATGGCCATAACAGTGTTTTTTAAGGTCTGTTAATCAATCAAGCTCTTATATAAGATTTAAGTGCAAAGTCCAATCTGCTAGAGTAGGGCCAATCAACTGCTTCCAATATGCAGCTATGTCACACTTCACTGAAGCAATGCCCATCCATTCCAGTCGACACTGCCACTTCAGTCCTCGAGCCATGCCAATGCCCAGTAAACACAATCCTGGGCACCAGTCAATAGAAAGTCCCAATCCACTAGATAGACAGTGCACTACATCCTGTCAAAACTGTTGAATCTTAACATATATCTACCAAACATAGAGTGGAGGAGTGGCCTAGTGGTTAGGGTGGTGGACTTTGGGCCTGGGGAACTGAGGAACTGAGTTTGATTCTCGGTCCAGGCAGCTCCTTGTGACTTTGGACAAGTCACTTAACCCTCCATTGCCTGCCGCATTGAGCCTGCCATGAGTGGGAAAAAAGTGCGGGGTACAAAAAAAAAAAAAGGTGCCCCTATCTGCCCGTTAACATAAGTCAGTGCCCATGTTTGGAAACATAGGGGTCCTTTTACTAAGGTGTGCTGAAAAATGGCCTGCGGTAGTGTAGATGTGTGTTTTGGGCGCACACAGAATTATTCTTCAGCACACCTACAAAAAATGCCTTTTTTTGCGGAAAATGGACGTGCGGCAAAATGAAAATTGCTCCACATCCATTTTAGGCCTGAGACCTTACCACCAGCCATTGACCTAGTGGTAAAGAATCCAGGCAGTAATGACCTATGTGCGTCAAATGCCACTTGGTGCGTGTCCATTACGTGCGCCCGAAAAAATATATTTTTTTTCAGGTGCGCGCCAAAAATGAAGTTACTGCAAAAGCCATGCAGTGTAGTTGGGTGGTAACTCCATTTTGGCACACGTTGGGCGCGCATAGATGCTTACACGGCTTAGTAAAAGGACCCCTGAGCGTTTAATCATACTGGTGTTAAGTACTGCCATGAAACAATTTTATACACATTTTCTTTAATCAACACAAATATAGAAGCTTATGTAATTCTCCAAATGAGGGGCATAGCCAGACCTTGAAGTGGGAGGGGGGTCCAAAGCCCAAAGTGTGGGGCACATTTTGGCCCACCTCCCCGCCGCTCCCCACCCACTGCAACCTTGACTGGCAGGGGTCCCTAACCCCCACCAGCTGAAGCGTTACTCCAGTGATGCTCTCCTTACATTGCCTGCCCTGCTTCCTCTCACATTGTACATGCTCGATTTTAATGAAATTGTGCATGTAAGAAGCGTCACACATGTATGTGACCTTTGAGCTAGGAAGGCAGTCCATAAATACAAATTTTCATTCTTTATTTTTTCATTTTACAATAAAATAGGAAATTTTGGTGAGATTTCATGTTTCTTTTATTTGAAAAAAAAGTATATCCATATTATGTTCCATGTTGCTTGTTCAGTTTAAATTTAATGATTTCTTTCATGATTCAACAATTAACCTGCTGTTTCATCCAACAGGATATACAGTGTGAGGAATAACATCCAGATCATACAAACAACTGTAATACCATCTGAACAATATATACAATAGCATCATTCCAATAACACTAGTATCCTCAAGCCCTCTATCCTCCAATTTTTAGAAATAAACTATATGCAAAAAAGGGATAATTTTATTATATATCACAATGAGTCTTTGCAAAATGAGAGATATGCCATTGTAAAGACAGAGCTCTTTGGGATCATTTCTAAATGCTTAACCTGTGACAAACTTCTCTGAACTACTATATTTCCATCTGACTGCCTGTATATGGATTTCAGATATATTATGTGCACATTTTCTCTCTGTCAGTTTTTCTATAGCAATTTTATTTTGGTCATATGAAGAACCTCTGTAGAGCAATAGATCCGTTATCCTTAGTTAAAAATGTATAGGATCCATTAAGTAACGATAACTTTCTTAGTTATTCTCATGAAGCATCAATAGAGAACCTAAGTACACCCAGTTCTTTAGTCATAAACCATAATGTCTCTCCTGCTGTGCTTTATTTCTGAAGACTGAAAGACAGAAATGATCCTCAAAATTCAATTGCATGATTAACCACATATACTGCATTCCAGATATATAGAGCTTTGGCTATTCATTCATTTTCAACATCTAGAGCATAAGCACAAATGAATGTTTCTTTGTGCAACTTGGGGTACATGCCGTTGCTGAAATAGAGCAGGGTGTTGCAGGTGACCCAGCTGCACTGTTCTTGTCCTGGAAGTACATCAAATGAATGTGTAGATTCAAAGGGGTCCTTTTACTAAGGTGCGCCAAAAAATGGCCCGCGCTGGTGTAGATGCGTATAATGGACGCATGCAGGTCCATTTTTCAGCGCACCTACAAAATATGTCCTTTTTTGGGCTGAAAATGGACATGTGGCAAAATTAAAATTGGCACACGTCCATTTTGGGCCTGAGACCTTACCGCCACCCATTGACTTAGCAGTAAGGTCTCGCGCATTAACCGGGTGATAATCGTCAGCACACACACAATGTCGATTACCACCTGGTTAGTGCTGTGTGCCAGAAAAATTTCCGGCATGCATAGCGGTTACGCGTAAAAAATGAAATTACTGCCTGGGCCATGCGGTAGACGGGCAGTAGTTCAAAATTGACGCACCTAGGATGCGAGTACGTGCCTACGTGGTTTAGTAAAAGGGCTCCGAAGTTTGTTTAGATTCAAAGTACTGCACAATGTTTATGAAACCCCCTTGTCTGCACACCTAGGTGGCTGCCTGGCATAGCCGCCGAGAGGGGGGGCAAGGGGGACAAAATTCCCCGGGCCCGGGCTTCCAAGGGGGGCCCGGCGCCGCAGTCCCACCCGCCCTCCGTCATCGACCGTTTGCCCCTGCATTGAAATCGCAGTCTCACCTCCGTGAAAGCAGCGCTGCAGGCAGCAGAACACCTCCCTTCGGCCCTCCTTCCCTCCCTGTGTCCCGCCCTTGTCTGACGTAACTTCCGCAAGGGCAGGACACAAGGGGGGAAGGAGGGCTGAAGGGAGGCGTTCTGCTACCTGCAGTGCTGCTTTCACGGAGGTGAGACTGCGATTTCAATGCAGGGGGCCAGGCCCGGTGGCGGATGGAGGGGGGAGCGGCAGCGGGGCGACCTCAGGGGGGGAGGAGGGGGAGCGGCGGCGGTGACCTCAGGAGTGGAGGGGGTGAGCAGTGGCTGCAGCGATCTCGGGGGGAGCATTGGCGACCTTGGTGGGGTGGAGGTGGGAGCTGCAGCGGCGACCTTGGGGTGGCGGAGCGGCGAGGGGCCCGGCCCAGTCTCTTGGTGGCCCTGCTGCCTGGTATATGCCCTGAAAGCTGGGTGGAGGGAGCAAACATCAAATTTGTTTGTTCAGGACCAGGGGCAGAACCCGGATTTATCTGGGGAAGCCACAGCAAGCTGCGACAGACTTTTACTCCATAATTCAGTCCACATACGGTCTTTTCTGTCTGAACCAAACTTTACTCTCCTTTAAATTATTTAGACACATTACACTTTATCGTCACTGATCAATTAGTAACTATTTGCAGTTCTTTCGTCCTCTCTCCAGATACAGATGAAAATGCAATTAATGATTACTTTAATTCCCTTAGATGGTTAAACCTAGTCATCAGGTTGGTGAGGGTCTTTCAAGCACGCATTTTAGTCAGGGCCGCCGAGAGACTGGGCCGGGCCCGGGGCAAGGCCGCCCCAGGGGCCCCGCCCCTGCCACCCCCTCCACCCCCGAGGTCGCCGCTGCCCCCCTCCACCCCCCCCAAGGTCGCCACCCAACCCCCTCTGTCCGCCACCGGGCCGGGCCCCCTGCATTGAAATCAGAGTGCCTCTCACCTCTGTGTGAAAGTACTGCAGGCACCAGGGCAGCAGATTGCCTCCCTTCGGCCCTCCTTCCCTCCTTGTGTCCCGCCCTCGCGGAAGTTACGTCAGACGAGGGCGGGACACAGGGAGGGAAGGAGGTCCGAAGGGAGGCGATCTGCTGCCCTGCTGCCTGCAGTGCTTTCACACGGAGGTGAGAGGCGCTGTGATTTCAATGCAGGGGGCCTGGCCTGGTGGCAGACGGTCGACGACGGAGGGCGGGTGGGACTGCGTCGCCAGGCCTCCCTTGGAGGCCCAGGGAATTTTGTCCCCCCCTGCCCCCCCTCTCGGCGGCTATGATGTTAGTATATCTGCTGTTCATATTGACAGATGTTAAACAAATAGCAGTACTCAATTATTATTCACTGACAGTTTTCTCAGCGTTCAGTTGTTGCCAGCAGGGGCATAGCTACGTGGGGCCACAGGGGCATGGGCCCCCCCAGATGTGGCCCTGGCCCCCCGCCACCGACCCTTTCGACCCCCCCTTCCTGCCGCCGCCAACCCTCCCTCGCCGCCGTCAGGTACCTGTACTGGCGGGGGTTCTGAACCCCCGCCAGCCAAAGTCCTCTTCAGCGCCGGTCTCTGGGCCGGCATGTTGCTGCAGCTGATCTGGAAGGATTCTGTTCTGAGAGAGTCGTCCTGACGTCCTGCACGTTCCTATGTGCGGCACGTAGGAACGTGCAGGACGACTCACTCAGAACAGAATCCTTCCAGATCAGCTGCAGCAACGCACCGGCATGGAGACCGGTGCTGAAGAGGACTTTGGCTGGCGGGGGTTGGGGACCCCTGCCAGCACAGGTACCTGACGGCGGCGGTGGAAAGGGGGGGTCGAAAGGGGAGGGTCGGTGGCGCCGGGGGAGGGTCAAAAGTGGTGGCGCCACCGGGGGGGTCAGCGGCACCAGGGGGTGCTAAAATGTGTCCCCTCATCTTGGGCTTTGGACCCACCGAAGTCTGGCTACGCCCCTGGTTGGCTGGTAGCTCCAGTAGACCAGATGGTAATAAATGGTAGATTGTTATGCACTGTATAGCTGGAAAAGAGTACCCTGATTGTTGTAGCAGAAACACAAACTGACCTCCTGCTCCTTTCTTTTAAGATTTAGTAGAGGTGGACAGGTTCCCCATTCCTATCTACTAAAACAAGGCAGCACCTGTTTTAGTTCTGTTTCTTGTCCCTGATCCCCCTTGAATCCTTGCTCCTCTAGCAAGTGCCTATAATGGCCAACCTGTGAAGGTATGAATCAGCTGATTCTTTCAGTTAGGCTGCTGCTTCAGACATATGTGAAGGGGCATCCTTGCAGGTGCAAGGTCAGAGGCAGGAGATGTACCTAAGACCAAGTGGGATAGCAGCAGAGCACGCTTAAATACTCAGAGGGAGTATTCTACTACCACTAGAACCTTCTTTCTTAACATGGCAAGACTCTCCCAGGCTTCTACCAACTTCCAGCACCTTCTAAACTGTCAGTTCCAGAGATTTCCTATACTGGAACCTTCCTTAGACTAGATGGAGCCATTTCTAGCAGGTGCAGGATGTACAGAGTTCAGCAAAAGACCAAGGTTGGAATGGGCCTCTGGAACAGTGCTGGAATAACTTAAAGGCACCTCTCTCCTATTGGCTGGCTGATCTCTCCTTACTACCATAACCAGCAATGAGAACACTGACACCAAATGGACTTTTAGGAAACAGCAGTGAGGATTCAGGCAGATTTACCCTGCTGAATACTTCATAATGTTACATGTATAATCACCAAAGAACAGTTGTGAGCAAATTCATTGAGTCCAGAGAAGAGACTTTCCTTTCGCAAGAATAAGCAAGGTCTGGTTCTGATCCAGCATTATATCGTGTAGGTAGGCAAGCTCGATCACACCTTATTTTTTAGATGACTTTTCAGTGTTATCAAGCGTAAGCTACTCAAACTCAATAGCCTCATATCCTACCTGCAGGAAACAAAACTGGAGATTAGATTCAGTAGTGTTTGCTCTGGGATACATTAGTACAGAAAGCAAACAGATGCAACTTCACCCTTAGATCTTAAATCAAAAAAGCTACAAGGAGGAAATGTATCTTTACAGTGGAAAAAGAGCTAATAAAAGCTAATCACTTCTTTTCAGATGCAACTTCATCCTTAGATCTTAAATCAAAAAAGTTACAAGGAGGAAATATATCTTAACAGCAGGAAAAAAAATGCCAATAGAAGATAATCACTTTTCTTTTTTTCACCTTTTTAAAACATTTGATTATTTTATTGGAAATGTGAAGAAAAAGAATAAGAAACCATATTGTATCTGAAAACATTTCATGGATCATTTAAACAGATGGAAGCAATGAAGACATTGGCAGTAAAGGACCATTTGGATTATACAGTCTGCCCACATCTGCCCACCTACAGTGCTTTCAGAAGGTCTTATATATGTCATACTGGAAGAAGGCAGCCAAAAGGGACTAAGGGGGGAAGTTATCAAAGTGGGCTGCTGATAAGACAGGTTATTTTAACAAAAGTTATGCTGTTTTAGCACAGGGTCCAATTTTTAGAAATGAGAACCTGTGCTAAAATAACACAACTTGTGGTAAAATAACTCATCTTAACAGCAGCCTACTTTGGAAATTTTTTAATTCCTCTTCTGAAGAACATATTTGACATAAATGAAGAAACTGTCTTGTAGGTAATCTATAAGGATGATGACTGCCAAAGTCCAACAGGGCATTCCGGTTGACCGGTTTTCTAAAGACAGTTGTATTTAAAGTAGATCCTTCCTTATATACTTTGGTGTCCAAAAAAGGAATACACTGAGCATGAAACTATATTCATGAATTTTAAATAAATGGCCAAAGTATTTAACCATTATAGAAACAGCTCCAATTGTTGGTCCATATCATCCCAAATTAAAAAAAAACATCTATGAATCAATGCCAAACAATTACTTTCTGAAACCATATGGAATTATAAAGATGTCTCTCTTCAAAGGCACTAACATAAACTGGCAATGTTAGGTGCAGCTGCCATACCCATTGCTATTCCATATGTTTGTAAATAAAAAATGTCTTCAAAAACAAAATAGCTTTGCCCCAGTACAAAATCTGCTAAGGTCCCAAAAAACAGCAAGGCAAACGATCCGCAAACTCCAAAATGGAAGACAACAAAGCAGATCAGTAGAGGAAATACACAATCTTTATTAATATAGTTGCATCTAACAGATACTGCCCGACACAGGCCATATTTCACCCAGCAGGGCTGCGTCAGGGGCTACTTAGTAATCCTTACTACTAAATACTCATAGGAGCTTAAAGGTTGCAACAACTGTTATTGAAAGCCAACTGTACAAAGATCTGAAAAAAACCAGCACAGATCATATATATGTGTATGACTCAAAGACTATCATACACCAAAGTGTCAGTGTTGCTGGAACCATCTGAGTAGGTATAAACATCTGACACTTTATTTTAGACACAACCTGCATTTATAATAGTATTTTATAAAGACACATTGGAGCATGAAATACGTGGAGGGGCATTTTCGAAAGGGACGTCCAAGTTTTGATTTGGACGTCCTCACAAAACATCCCAATCCAGGGGCAAGGAAACCTGTATTTTCGAAACAAGATGGATGTCCATCTTTCGTTTCGAAAATACCATCAGGGACATCCAAATCCTTAAATTTGGTTGTCCTTAGATTTGGTTGTTCCTAGACATGGACGTTTCTGATTTTTGGTGATTTTCGAAACTAAGGACGTCCATCTCAGAAATGACCAAATGCAAGCCATTTGGTCATGGGAGGAGCCAGCATTTGTAGTGCACTGGTCCCCCTGACTTGCCGGGACACCAACCGGGCACCCTAGGGGGCACTGCAGTGGACTTCAGAAATTGCTCCCAGGAACATAGCTCCCTTACCTTGTGTGCTAAGCTGCCCCCCAAAAAAACAACCCAAAACCCACTACCCACAACTGTGCACCACTACCATAGCCCTTATGGATGAAGGGGGGCACCTAGATGTGGGTACAGTGGGTTTGTGGTAGGTTTTGGAGAGCTCGCTGTTTCCTCCACAAACATAACAGGTAGGGGGGGATGGGGATGGGTCCGCCTGTCTGAAGTGCACTGCACCCACTAAAACTGCTCCAGGGACCTGCATACTGGTGTCACGGACTTGAGTATGACATCTGAGGCTGGCATAGAGGCTGGCACAAAATATTTTCAAATATGTTTTTTGAGGGTGAGAGGGGTTTAGTGACCACTGGGGGAGTAACGGGAGGTCATCCCCGATTCTCTCCGGTGGTCATTTGGTCATTTTGGGCACCTTTTTGTGCTTTAGTCATAATAAAAACAGGTCCGGGTGAAAACGTCCAAGTGCTCGTCAGGGACGTCCTTCTTTTTTTCCACTATGGGTCAAGGACATCCAAGTGTTAGGCACGCCCAAGTCCCGCCTTTGCTACACCTCCGACATGCCCCCTTGAACTTTGGCCGTCCCTGCGACGGAGTGCAGTTGGGGACGTCCAAAATTGGCTTTCGATTATACCGATTTGGACGTTTCTGTGAGGACGTCCATCTTCCGATTTGTGTCGAAAGATGGGCATCCTTCTCTTTCGAAAATGAGCCTGAAAGTGTTTCTCCAGGAACCATTCATTTATCAAAGCTGGACACATGAATGGTTAAGTGCAGTGGACCTTGATCCTGGGGAACTGAGTTCGATTCCCACTGCAGCTCCTTGTGACTCTGGGCAAGTCACTTAACCCTCCATTGCCCCTGGTATAAAATAAGTACCTGAATATATGTAAACCACTTCGAATGTAGTTGCAAAAACCTCAGAAAGGCGGTATATCAAGTCCCATTTTCCTTCCCTTCCCTTAAGATGAATTGAAACCTATGGATGAGTGATTGATAGTTTCAGCCCTGGTCAGCAGATTACAGACTAGATGGCTTACAGCAAGTATAGAAAAAACTGATGCAACAGACAGCTGTAGATTCTAAGAAAGAACTGGACATGGTCACTCATGTGTAGCTGGCTGTGCAATTCTGATGGCAGAAAATCTTTATAGAGAAAGGCAAAACAGGGTGTCATGTCTTGTCTACTGGAAGTTTTATAAACACTTCAATTTTATACCACCTTGGATCTCTTCATAAAGGCAGTTAATAAATCTCAATAATTAAATAAATACAATAAACATTGCTGTACTGGAACAGCATTAGGATCGTGACCCTAAGAGAATCATGAAGAAAGAAGAGCTTATGGGATATCCCCATTCCGAAAGGTAAAAGTTGAGTGCAGGAAACCGGACATAGTGATGAAAGAGAAAAATGCTAGAATGGTGACTACTCAGTGAATTGTGTATATAGAGAGAAAAGATCTTCAAGTACCAAGAAATGCAGTCTGAGATCAAGAAAATATAGTAGAAGGATACGAACATATTTCCCATTGTTTTAGGTGCCACAGTCCTCATTAAGAAGAATTCCCAAGTACACCCGAATAAGCCAGTGGCGTAGCCACAGGTGGGCTTGGGTGGGCCAGGGCTCACCCATTTATGGCTCAGGCCCACCCAACAGTAGCATATGTTTAGTGGTAACTGGTGGGAATCCCAAGCTCCACCAGCTGAAGATTTCCCCCTGATGGTAACAAAAATGCTACTCTCAATGACACCGGCACCTGCGCATGCTCAGTTTTCAGTGCATTCCTGCTGTCAAGGTGGAAAGAAGTGTTTTCCCACCAGCTGAGATTTTTTTTTGGAGGGGGGGAAGAACACTTGGTGCCCACCCAATTCTTGCCTAGGCCCACCCAAAATCTGTTGTCTGGCTATGCCCCTGGAATAAGCTGCTTATATATGTAACATCAAGAACTCCAGAAAGACGCTTTGGCATGATCCAAGTACTACAGTAAGTGTTAGCAGTAAATTGAGGAACTGAGATAATACTTCATGTACTCTGGCTTAGGAGTGAGGTTCATTACTGTCATAGTATGCGCAAAACCTGCAAGGCTACTGCAGGAAGTCTTGGCAGCCATTTTGAAAACACAGCAGCATCAAGCAGAGCAGTGACAGGAGGCAGAAAAGTTAGGGGATTTTTCCTGCCTCTAAAGAGGCCACTAGACCACCAGGGTCCTTGAAAGTAGGACTGGGGAGAGCGCACCATTATGTGGGGGGTGGCGGTGTGCAGATGGGGGTTGCAGGCAGTGGGTGGCCCAATGACCCTTACTGCCCGGGGGCCCAGAACTCTGTCAGTCCGTCCCTGTGCAAAACTAACCCATTTGGAGACGTTGCCCCCCTGATTTACTAAGCTCCTTCTGTGTCTACAGTCATGTAGCTAGTGTATTATGAATTTAAGGTGGATTGGGAAAGATACGGATAGCAGCCTACCTTTCCTGAAAATACTTTTGTTCCCTCTTCTTTCTTACACCCCAGTTTGCACTTCAGTTGTTAAAAATTTCTGTTTCAGTTCTCCCACATGGAGTGAACTTCCACCTTCAATACATCTCATTGGCCACACTTATACAAGCCTGTGAATTTAGGTAATCCTGTGTTAAAGGCTGCATTTGGTAAATGTAGTAGTATCTTTCTTTAGTTACATGAGAATACCTTACTTGTACCTAGATATTGCTTATTAATAATGTTCAGATTCATCTTGTGATGTTACATTTATATCCACATTCCATTTATATTCTAGTTGCCTTGTGGTTCTTTTCAAACAATCTGTAACAGCAGTACATAAACTAATGATAACAGCATTGCTAATTAGAACAAAACATTGAGCATGTCGCTGGATAAGGTGCATCCATGATATTGCAATAAATTAATTTTTACTCTTGCAGGCTCCAGCCATGATTTAATTCCCAAGATCATTAGAGTACTACCAATTATTTCTCCAGTGAAAATTATCAGTTGCATTGTACCATGCTGGCAGCAAAGAGAAAGAAATAAAATACTGTTTGCATTTCTTTGTTTAGCTGGTATTACCAGGCCCTCCCTTTTTGTTCTCTCTGCCTCGTGTCCTCCTTTAGGGACAGTTTTGCCCAATCTGACAGATTTCCTATGTTTATCCTCCAAACCCCATTAGTCAGTTGCTGTGCTGGAGTCTGGGGAGCTCCTTTCCTTTCAGCAGCATCCATGCTAGCTGCTGGTGACCTTGAACCTTGACAATGTCACTACAGTGTGTTTTGTTGCACAGATCACCTTCCTGTTCATTTTCCTAATATTCTGGCACCAGGTCTTCTACCTTGATTTATCTTCAATCAGGTGAGATGTCCATTCCTAGTAACATTCCATGCAAAGTATGTATTTCATGTTATTATGGATACAAATACTACCCGTGTCCAAGCCACCTCCACAAAGGAGCCTTCCAAACCTGAGTAACAGAGATGAGCGATTCGTGATTCACTTGGATTTCTGCAGATTGTGATTCATGGATCACAGTTCCTAGTCTTTAACCACTGGGAAAAAGGATGGATTCCTTTGGCCCTCTCTTCTTACTAACCTTGGGAATCATTCAATTCAGGATCTTTCCTAACTCTGACCATACTCCTTTAACTTCCATATAAGCATGAAGATATGTGCAGGCTTCTCTAAAGGGTACCTATATTTACGTACCACTTGAGCATGTAAATGTACAGAATACTGTCACCAGGGCTGGCTTAACCTATGGATCAGGTCAGGCTCTGGCCCAGGGTGCTGGAGATAAAGGGCCCCAAATGCCTGAGCCTGTGATGTCACTGGTCCTATAGGTTAAGGTGGCCCAGAGCTTACCTGGTGGCATTGTGTGTGCAGGGAAAAAGAAGAGCCAGTATCCCCCTTGGGGAAAATCCACTGCTTATTTCTAGAATAAGTAGCATAAAATGTATTGTACTGTTTTGGGACCTTGCCAGGTACTTGTAACCTGGATTGGCCACTGTTGGAAACAGGATGCTGGGCCTGATGGACCTTTGGTCTGTCCCAGTATGGCAATACTTACTGTATGTTCTTATGTTATGTACAATCAAAGCAGTTTACGTATTATATACAGGTTCTTATTTTGTACCTGGGGCAATGGAGGGTTAAATGACTTGCCTAGAGTCACAAGGAGCTGCAGTAAGAATCAAATGCAGTTCTGCTGATTCTCGAGCCACTGCACTAACCCTTTAGGCTACTCCTCCACTCCACTTGTGGATAACATTTGTTTGTTCTCCCTTGGAAGGGGATTGGAAGAAAATACAATAAGACTGACTCCTGTATAAGTAAAACCAGCACCTGCTGCTAGTAATAAAAATGACTTGCTTTCAGCAACAAACGCCTTCTGTGTTTCTTGCTTAATTAACCATCGAGCGCTACTTATGCCACTGGGAGCAGTAGGAAAACAAGAGGTAGTGGCAAGATGTTCTTAAAAATAAAATTGATCCAAACCTTCTTTTGGGTTCAATAACAGCTACCATAAAATTCAAATGAAAGTGAAAAGAAGTGAACTGGTGAACTTATGTGATCAGGGAAATGTTGGTCTGGGGACTCCACTTTATGCCAGTATTTCATGGGTCATAAAATGTGGATATTTCTAAACCTGTGCATATTGATACAAGAGCAGAGATAATACATTTTGCCTATGCACCAAAGGACCTTGGCTGTCTGTGCAACGTATTCATTTTCCCTGAAGGATTTTGGTACTGGCTGGTATTAGGTATACATGTTTTTGAGCCCTTTCAGTTAAGATTGTTGAATACTAAAATCTACAAGTATTGGGTAAATATTCTGATGCAATTCTTTTTTGAATGTTGGGGTAGTTCTTTCTTTTAAAACCATGGGGCCCTGACTACTAAGCCGTGTTATAGGCGCGTTAACATCTTTAATGCGTGTTAACCATGTGCACACGTTAACTTTGTACACGCCTACAATATCCCTATAGGCGTCTACACAGTTAGCGTGCGTGCTAATTGTAGGAGCGTTAAAAACGCTAACGTCCTTAGTAAATAGGGCCGATAGGGTTGTATTTAAAAGGAGCAGCATCTGCTACCTAATTCCAACCAAGACAGATATTCTGTGACCATATCCAAGTAATGCCATCAAATATCTTTTTTTTTTAAACATACACACATTGCTGCTTAGCATTTCATCTCCTGCTCCATGGACTATGCATACAGTTTTACAGATGAGTCCTTTATCCTGCATAGAATTTAAAACTAGATTCCATCTAGATTCTGTGACTCCTGAAGCAGGCAGTTCCTGCTGAAACACAGATCTGTGTTGAGTCCAATTGTTTGTTCCTGTGACTTCACCTTTGGATGGATGTTTATGCTGATTCATCATTGGCTTTTTGTGTTTTTTTTAAAGAGATTTTTTAGCTACAATCTTGGATCTCTGGGTTTTCTTTATTGTGGAAGGTTCCTGGTCCACCCCTGCTCCTTTGTTTTCCCAGATTTGCCCCTGTGCAGGATTTCATCTCCTTCTTTTGTAATTTGCCGATCAAACAAACCTATTCAAAATGGTATACCCCACTGACCCAACATAAAATCCTGAATACCTGCAACACAATGAAACCAAAGCTCGGAATGGACATAACTTAACTTTTCCTCCATAAGATCCCCTAATGAGTCTGTCACACATGACCCTTATTCTACCACAATATCACATGTATTTGTTCATATCGGAATTGGCGAACGCTGATACGGTACTATGTAAGCTACATTGAGCCTACAAATAAGTGGGAAAATGTGGGATACAAATGTAACAAATAAATAAATAACTATCTTTAGACACCGCCTTGGCACTATAGTGCCAGGTTGTTCTGTGAGTGGAGCTGAGACAGAAGCCAGAGTTATCCAGGTAATGGCAATTTTCAGAGCTGCTACCCAGATAACTATCCAGATAACTTAGGGGCCCTATTACTAAAGAGCTGATGTGCGGCAACAGGCTTGCTGCTTGCCAATCCGGAAATACCGCAAGAGTCTGGTGATAGTTCCCACCCCCAGTGCGCACCATTTCTGGTGCTAAATATATTTCTATTTTTCTAGCACCGGTGCTTACCTGGAGGTAATCAGGCAACGCCATGCACTGCCTGGTTACCACCGGGTTAGCGTAGGAGCCCTTACCGCCACCTCAATGTAACATACATAGTAGATGATGGCAGAAAAAGACCTGCACGGTCCATCCAGTCTGCCCAACAAGATAACTCATATGTGCTACGTTTTGTGTATACCTTACCTTGATTTGTATCTGCCATTGTCAGGGCAAAGACCGTATAAGTCTGCCCAGCACTAGCCCCGCCTCCCAACCACCAGCCCCGCCTCCCCCCACCGGCTCTACTACTACTACTACTACTCAACATTTCCAAAGCGCTACCAGACTCACGCAGCGCTATACTGCCACCCAATCTCGGCTAAGCTTCTGAGGATCCCTTCCTTCTGAACAGGATTCTTTTATGTTTATCCCATGCATGTTTGAATTCCGTTACCGTTTTCATCTCCACCACCTCCCGCTGGGTGGCACTAAATGCTCCCCCTTCCAAAATGGCCGCACTTACCACATGGCCATTTATTTTCCAGCAATAAAGACAGCCTTTTACCTACTGTGATAAAAGGGGGCCTCAGCACGCATCAAAAATATGCATTGATGCTAGTGCAGGCCCCCTTTTACTGCAGCTTAGTAAAAGGACCCCTTACAGCAGCAAATGTCTGCCCTAAATCTATCCAGATAAGTTATACAGATCGTGTCTGAATACTACCGCTCTCCAGATGATGCTGGTGCCTCACCACTCTGCTTGGATATTCAGCAGCATCCAGTATCCGGACACTGTCACAGAGTATTCAGATTTTGTTTTATCATGTAGTGGCCAGTTTTTAAAAAATATGCCCACTACCGTGGGCTCAGAATTGGGGGGGGGGGTATATTCCTTTTTAAAGGAGGATGTATTGTTTATTTTAGACTAATATATTATCTTTGAATGTTTTTCTATTGATATACTACTTTTTCTTTTAAGTTGAACTGGATTAAAAAAATTTTAACAGAAATTGAAAACAAAATACAAATTACTTTAGGTAGGAATATGCAAACAAAGCTGTTCACTTTCTCATGAATGGTTTTGCAACACAGCTGAAAAAAAATCTTATTATTCAATGACTGGCCTGCAAGTTTGTGCGTTAACACCTCTATCCTATGGAGCACTGATGAACCAGAAAGGAAACCTTTCATCCTAAATTAGAGAGAAATGTTGAGTTTTTTCAAATAATAATTGTTTTTAAATCTGGTTGGTAGTCAAGAAAAGCAATTTATACATTCTGAGATTAAGTTAAACAAAACTACAGGTGAACATTCCCTATTTTCCAAAGTCAGCATGCAATGGATCAACACATCTTTCATTAACATGTGGAGGGGCATTTTTGAAAGGATGTTCAAGTCAGAATAGGGACGTCCAGCTCATAACATCCAAAATGGGCATTTATCTCACATGTATTTTCCAACAGGAAATAGGTTGGGATTTTCTGTTCAAAAATACATGAGATGGGCTTCTGTGTGGTTAGGACGTCTATTATGAACAGCCATTTTACAAACTGGAACAACCAACATATGAACTGCAAAACAGTAGGGACAAGGATATCTGACTGGCAGCATTCTTAGAAGAATGGCTACTCTGACATCCTTGCAGAGCAGAGGTGCAGTCTAGTGGTTAGTACAGTGGATTTTAAACCAAGGGACCCAGATACATTTTATTTTGTAATTTTGAGCCCTCCAGGACCAGAAAGATACGTATTGTACCTGAATGTACACCACTTCAATAGCCTTCAGGCTTGCAGGTGGCTTATATATTTAGGTACAGTATGTATTTTTCTGAATGAAAGAAAAAAAAACAGTTAAAGTGGGATTTGAACCTGGATCACTTGGATAAAACCCACTGCTCTAACCACTAAGCTACTCCTCAGACTTACTCCCTGCTTTGTTAAGAATGCCCATAATGCCTGAAGCTGTCATAGATCCTGATATCCCCTTTCACTGTCGGGACACGATCACTTGGGTCCTATCAGTAGCAGGAGAGAGAGAGAGAGAAACCTCGGCGCCAAGCCCCTCTTGGAGGCCCAGGGAATTTTGCCCCCCCCCCCTGCCCCACTCTCTGTGGCCCTGGTTGGATGTCCCTTTTCTGACTTTGCAAAAGCAGGATTAAACTTTTCAAGCTCATGGACACCCATTTGGACATTTTGAGACGTCCACATGCTTCAAAAATAAGCTCCCTAGTATACTTGAATGCAACTCGCCTTGCACTTCTACCAAAAAAGGTGTGAACTAAATCCCAATAAATTCCTCCTGACCCAAATCAGCATGGTTCAAAGTTTCCATTTCTCAGAAATAAAGGGGGGAAAGGGAAATGGGACTTGATATACCGCCTTTCTGAGTTTTTTTGCAACTACATTCAAAGCGGTTTACATATATTCAGGTACTTATTTTTGTACCCTATTCTCATGTCAAAGAAAGAGAGATCTTTTTCCTTAGCCGGGCCCTGTGAGCCAATCTCTGAATGCACTTATGAGACAAGAGAATCCACTGTCACCTCTCTGCCCCATTAGTGTGTAATCTAAAACAGATCTAGCCAGCAGCAAATTTGTAATATTGTCTGCTAACCAATGCTATTCTGGATTATGATGCCGGCAGGGCAGGAGTAACTGGTGATGGCTTCTGCTCCATTAGTATATGAAAACAGATAGGGTAAGGAGGGAGTTGAAGACCGGGCCTAGGTGCCTTATGGAAGGGTTTTATTTTATTAGCAAGGGATGCGAAGATCAGGCTGATGTGTCCCGAGGGTCAAGGCAAATTAACTTTTAATTTAGGTTCTGGGGAGTTCTTGTAAAGGGGCCTAGACTCTCTAAATTGACAGGCATATAAACGCAACAAAATTTCAGTGGTTTGTGCAACATTTTGGATTGGAAGTGACATAATCAATTGATTGCAATCCATTGAGCTGCAAGAACCACTGCCGGAGCTCCAATCTTTTCACTATTGAGTTTCTTATGCCATGTCTCAAGTGTGTTTATCAACTGTCATCAAGATTGTTTTAGTCACTACTGAGACAACCACTGATTGGTTGTTTGATTACAATTTGCACTGTAATATATTATTTTGTGATTCTTACCCTTGATGTAGCCTGAGGGCGAAATTTGGCTACATTGGGTATTTTAATAAATTATTTTTACCTATTTATCACTTTGTTGTGGTAATAATTCTGGCTTGTATTTTTGGATTGGGTAGTCCAAATAAACCAGTGTTCTGCTGCCCCTGGAAATAAAATGTAAATAGACATACTCACTATTGTTCCTTGTGAATGAGCTTTCACTATGAAACAATAGTGCTGCTGTTAAACTATTCTCATATCACAGATTTGACAGCTAACACACAAGGACAGCGTTCGGTGTGGGGGGGGGGGGATACATAAGGAACAATGTATCCCCTAAGGTGGATTTGAACAGGGTGCCTGTCACAGTATCAGGTTCTGTTCAGGCTCTGCTGGGATTCAGGACTGTACCGAACTGTACTCGTACCCTGGGTAACACACGACCTGATATTCCCACTCCACCCACTGTGCCATGCCAAGATGAAAAGACACTGGACTAGGAGAAATTTTGGAACACCTGCCTTGGTTGTGCCCTGTGTGGCTGCACTGCTTGTACAGCCCTGATGGGATTGCACCTCTTTGCATATGTTTCCTAGGAACGGTAACTGGAGACCAGTGCGGGGTGGGTGGAAGGTGGAGAGTGCAGGGACAGGGACTGTGAAGCTGGCAGGCTCCATACTGAATTTCTGTGCTCAGCTATTGCAACTGTGGTCTAAAAAGAAGGACACTGCTGCCCCTAGGTCCTGATTAACAGTGGGCAGTGGAGAGGGGAGGTGGGAGGAGAGAGAAAAATTGGAGGATGCTGGACAGTAGATGGAGGAGAGACAGGGCTGTAAGGCAGAGGGAGCAAGACTTTGCAAAACTTGTAGGGCAGAGATGAAAAGGAGATATTGCAAGGTGGGTAAAGAGAGAGGGTGATGTTGCAGGGCAGTGGGGACAGTGTCAGTGAAAGGGAGAAGGAGAAATTTCACACCCCTCTACCTGCAAAATTAAACAATCAAACTACATTGACACTACTGTAACATTTGAGATGAAAGGGATTTATTTCCATGATATTTGGTTTTCTGAAGTTTATTAAAGGTTAGTATTTTTATTTCTTAATAGGTGGATAATTGCATACATTTCGCTTTAATGCTTGGAATCCATTTGTATGCTAATGGCATGGCTATGCTGCTCTCCCTGGTGCACTTTCTTGCAACTACCAAGATCGTCTTCAAAAAGTTATTTTCCCACTGAGCTAAGGGTTTATAAATAAATAAGCATGCCCTGAATGGAGCATCTGCCTCACTCAGCCAGCTCTACAAGTCGCTGCTGAAAACTCTGCTTTGTATTTGTGATTATGAATTATAATTTCAAATCAAAGTCCACATCCTTTAGCATTAGATGGCTCAGTAGACTTTTGCATGACAAACCTAATGCTTACACCTCTAAGTTATCAGTTCAGATCCTACTCAGTGACAGCCATTCAGCAGCCTAAGTGAAATCAGTGATGTCATGCCGTATAAAGAAAAATAGAAAATAACTTCAGAATCTTAAATGGAGCAAAACCTTCAGAACACTCAGGCACAAAAAAATTCAATTTTCAAAACCTTTTTTTTTTAACTTACCGCCTGATATTCACAAAGTTAGTCAGCAGGTCGCTGGCAAAAAATAGTATTTAAGCGGTTATAACCGTCAAGGCTAGATAAAGCTGATATTGAGCAGGCAGCAGATAACTGGATATTTGCAGAGACCGGCTTCCGCAAGCCAGCCAAGATTGAAAGCGTGATGGGCTGTGTTTATGAGTCTGATGTATAAAGCTAACATTCAGCGCAGCGTGTCTGGTCAGCATCTGTCATATTTAGGACTGGTTTTCTGTCAGATATCCCTTTCCTGGTTTTAAATATCTGATCCAACTAGTAGCAGCTAAACCCAGCAATAGCTAGATGAAGTTGCTATAATACATATTCGAATATTCTCTCACTTACTTTAAATGTATTTGACACTTTCTGGCATTATGCCTCTTTCTCAGTAAAGTTTCATAGTGCTATTTATTTGATGGGTTTGGTAGGCATTGAGAGAATGGGTTTTGGGCACTTGAAGACTGTTGTGACGGTAGCTCACTGGGTTGTTTCTGTCGGGGTGTCTTATTGTGTAACTATTGATTCTGTTAGGCATTAGGATATAATACCATGACAAACTTATGGGGAAAATAAAGCCATTTTAGACAAACTGGTTTTCTGCCAGTTTAACCATTCCTAGTTTTCATTTTTAGCCTGCTATATTTGAGAGACCCAGCTTCAGCTGCACCAAATGGCAAGGGTGGTGGAGCGGTGGTGGCAGAGGAGACAACAGCTATTCCCGGCATCTCTCCAGGCACTGCCCCAAGGATAAGCCCCAACATCAGAGACATAGGTACAAGGTACACAGGATGTACAGGCTCAGAGTGAGTTACCACCAGCTTACAGAGGAAGAAGCATTTCAGATTCAATAGGGCCACCATTGCTGACCTATGCGAGCTGTTGAGAAATGCTCTTGAGGCCTCCACCCTGAGGAGCCATGCCTTGCCAGTGGCCAGGGCTTCTGGGGGGGGGAGGTGCAAGATTCCCCAGGCATGGCACCGGCCATAGAAACATAACCATCGCTACTGCATAGCAAGTGCCACCTCAAACAAATGGCTTGCCACCTCCGGTTTGGGTAGGCATAATCAGCATTTTTTCACCCCCTTCATGCCCCGTGTGGTCTGCTATCACTCTCGATCTTCCCTCCTCCCCTTCGGCAGTCCTCCAGCATTTCTGCAGGCTGACCATAAGGAGAGCAAGATGCCGCTGACTGACCCCGGAAGTATTCTTTCTTCTGTATCCTGCCTCCTCTGACACAACTTCCTTTATCTGCATAGATGGGAAGCAGCAGAGAAAATGCTTCCAGTGCCAGCCAGAGGCAGGTTGCTCTCCCTCTTGATGCTGCCAGCAACCTGCAGCGATGCTGGAGGACTGCTAAGAGGGTCAGGGCCACCATAAGAGGGGGGCAAACAGAGCTACCCAGGGCTCCACAGCCCAAGGGGGCCCTCTGTGGGCTGGCATGTCTTTCCTTTTTCTCCACTCCCATCTAGCATCTCCCTCACCTACCCGGTCTAACTTTAAAATACATTTTGCTTTGCAGGGGGTTGCCAGCATGGCAGCAATTCTTACATACTGCCTGAAGCTTCCTCAACCATTTCCCTCTGCTATGGTCTGCCCCATATTTGACACAACTTCCTGCTTCCACTTGAGTGGACTGCAGCAGAGGAAAAGTGCCAAGGAGGCCGCAGGCAGCATGTCAGAATCGCTGCCATGCCGGCGACCCCCTGCAAAGCAAAACACACTTTAAAGTTAGTCCGGGAAAGTGAGGGAGACACCACATTGGGGTAGAGAGAAGGGGAAGACATGCCAGCCCATGGAGGCCCCCTGGGGCAGCTGTTTTTGAAGTAGACCAGGGGGAGGGGGTTCAAAGAGAGGGGAAAATGCTGGACCAAGGGTGGGGTGGGGGGGGAGGTGAAGGGGAAGAAATAATGGGCCCAGAAACAGAGGAGAGAGAGAGAGATGGTGGACAATGGGATGGAGGGAGGGAATAGAAAGCGAGAAAAGTTGGGGGGCAGAAATCAGAGACGCTGAATCTGAGGGCAGTTGAGAAATGGAGAGAGTGGAACTGGGGGTGGTGCAGAGGGAGGGAGAGAGAGAGCAGTGGATGGGAGGGCAGTTGGGAAGAGAAAAAGAGAGATGGTGGACCTGGGAGTGGTGGGGAGAGAGGAAGAGATGCTGGATGGGAGGGCAGTCTGGATCAGGGTCACCAAGAGACTAGGCCGAGCCCGGGGCAAGGCCGCCCCTTGGGCCATGACCCCGCCCCTGAGCTCGTCGTCACCCCCCCAGGTCACCGCGCCACAGTCCCCACCCGCTCCCCTCCATCTGCCACTGGGCCGGCCCCTCTGCATTGAAATCATCACAGCACCTCACCTGCCACCTCGCTCTGTGACTGAAAGCGCAGCAGTGGCAGATCAGATTCGCCTCCCTTCGGGCCTTCCCTCCCTGTGTCCCGCCCTCACGGAAGTTACATCAGACAAGGGCAGGACACAGGATAGGAAGGAAAGGCCCGAAGGGAGGTGAATCCGATCTGCCGCTGCTGTGCTTTCAGTCACGGAGGTGACAGGTGAGGCGCTGTGATGATTTCAATGCAGGGGGCCCGGCCCGGTGGTGGATGGAAGGGGGCAGGTGGGGACTGCAGTGCAGCAACCTCAGGGGCAGGGCCGAGGGCAGGTGAGATCGGGAACTGCGGCTCCAGGCCCCCATTGGAGGCCCGGGCCCGAGGAATTTTGTCCCCCCTGCCCCCCCCCCTTTCTTGGCGGCCCTGTCTGGATGAAAGGGGGGAGAAGAACAGAGAAGAGAGGGAGTAATGCTGGACCATGGGAGTGGGGGGAAAGAGGAGAGATGGACCCATGGGGAGGCAGGAGGGAAAAGAGGTGGAACAGGAAGATACTAGAGGCCAGGGAAAGGGACAGGCAGATGTCAGGCAATGAGACTGGGGTGGCTACAAGAGTGCCTGATAGATTCAAGTGTAGCCTGTTTTGTGCCTAGGAGAACCAGGCGATGATCAGGCTATCTTACTGTATTTTATTTATTGCTATTTGATTTTAGAAGTTCTCAGAAATGTATCTGAGAAATGTATCGATCAGAAGTTTATTTTATTTTGATTTTATGTTCTTCAGTTTTGGTCTTCCTCTGCTTATGACAGACTTGTACTATTCATTTGTGACTACTTCTTGTATTTGAGTATGTCTTGGTATGGGATGGTTTGCTTTGTGTTTGAGGAAATTTCCAAGGGGATTTTTCTGGCTAGTAAACATTTTATCCATATAGATTGCCTGTCTGAAAATTATCTACTCTATGTCCATATAGAATCACACTTTTCCTGCCTTGTCAAATAGGTGGTACCAGGACAGGGTTAGGTCAGGGGAGAGAACTATGCGTATTTTTAGATATTCAGCCCACAACCCACACAGCTCTGCAAAGATGTATCCATCCATCACATATACAACTACACACACACAACATATCCCCTCATATACAAAACCCTTATCCAAAGCCCCTCATAAATATCCCCCCCCCCCCCCCAATGCCCCAAACAGATTTCATCCTTCCACTCCCTGGCACACCCACATATTCTATTAATCTATGTTGAAAAGCATTCCCGGACACATGCTTCTTTATGCTTTACTTACTTGTCCCTCCTCCTCCTCCCCCCCCCCCCAAAAAAAAAGCCCACCATGGGAGATAAGGATGGAGAAACATGAAAGTTTCAATCACAGAAGTCCAGAAAATTCTCAGATGATTACAGCTGCCCTTGAAAACATCACAAAGGAATTATCTTATTGCAGCCTCTTCAATCATGCATCTCAGTGAAGGATGAATGCTGGTGAATAAACAAAAAAAAGCTCAAGATAATATTTAATTATTTATTTATGACATTTATATCCCACATTATCCCAAACAAGTTTGAGTTCAATGTGGCTTACAATAAACATTATAGGATAAGTAACACAGAATAATGCATAAGAAAGTAATTTGTTGTAAGAATCCAATTTTACAATTCAGTATCGTAAACATACTGGGATAACTATGGATGTTTAAAATTTAGAAAGTCTATTATGAATAAGAAATTGTACATGATGCAAAGAGAAGGTTAAAGGTAAATGGAGTAATAACCAACTCAGGTAATAATTAGTTGTTTGAGATATGGTTGTTCTTTGTGAGGGTTTGTTTGAATAATTTGAGAATTTTGCAGAATCTAGTATATTCCTGTATATTTCTTATTTTGGGTGATAAGGAGTTCCACCATTTGGTTCCTAGGTAAGTGAAGTCTGCGGAGTGACCAGTTTTGTAGATCACTTTTTTTGCAATTTGGGAGGTGTAGTCTGAGATAGTTTCTTGGCTCATATTTAGAGTTATTTGAGGTAAGTTTATGAATGGTACCATATAGTCTGGAGATGTGCCATTTAAGATTTGGAAGATAAAGGTACATAATTTGTAGGTGATTCTTGCTTTGATGGGAAACCAGTGTAATTTGATTAATAATGGGGAAGGCACTTTCAAAACAAGAGATTTTGTATATGAACCTGGCTGCAATGTTTTGAGCTGTTTGGAATTTTTTCAACAGGTACTCCTTACAGCCAACATATATGGTATTATAATAATCGACCTGAGATCATGTTAATGATTGTACCAATAGTCTGAATGTTTCTGATGAGAAATAGGGTCTGATCCTTTTTAGTTTCCAAACAGACCTAAAAGATTTTGTGATTACTGAGGACACTTGAGTATCAAATGTTACAAGTTTGTCTATAATTATACCGAGAATTTTCAGATTAGTGTCAATGGGAATAGCTTGGTAATAACCATGAATTTGTTTTTTTCTTTATTTAGCTTTAGTTTGGATTCTTAAGTCAAGTTTTGCCTTTTGTAAGATGTGTTGAATGTTTTTTTTGAAGGTTATGTATATGGTAACATCGTCGGCATACATGAATCTTTTGAATCCTGCTATTTCTAGTCCATTACCTACTGGTGACATCATTACATTAAACAGTATAGGCAATAGTGGAGAACCCTGTAGGATGCCACAGTCCGGTGACCAAGGAGAGGATAAGGTTCCTTTCACTTTCACTTTCACTTTGTAAGATCTTGATTTCAGGAATCCTTGAAACCAATTGTGGACTGTGTGTCACATATGCCAAAGTTGTCTAGTATGTTTAGTAGGTTATTATGATCTACTACATTGAATGGGCTAGAAGACATATCAAACTTCATTATTAAGATCTTAGACCCTATGCTAATTTCTTTTAGTACTAGGGTAGTAAGGACAGTCTCGGTCCTATAGCATAGTCTGAAACCTGATTGCGATTTGTGTAGTAGGAAGAAATATGAAAGGTAGTCCATAGTTTGTGCTATTACTATTCATTCCATTGCCTTTATCATCAAAGGAATGGAGGCTACTGGTCTGTACTTTTACATCAGTTATGGTGATAGAATTGTTTATTGGTATTGGTGTTAGAATAATAGAGCCTTTATTATTAGGGAAAGTGTCATGGAATAGTAGGAAGGAGATATGCTGCTGAAGCATATTAATGAATATATTAGGAGCTTCCTTCATAAGGTAACTAGGACAAGGGTCTAGTATGCATTGTGAGGTTGAGTATTTTAGGAGGTAATGTTTTACTGTGTCATGTAGTTGGAAGGAAGATCAGATTCTTTTAGTGGCTATTCCTGTATGTGTGTCTGACTGTTTTTCGTAAATATCTTGATGGTTGATTTTCATTTTGAGTACTCCTTCTCTGATTTTAACTATTTTTTGTTCGAAAAAGTAGCCAGTTGCTCTGCTGTTGGTAAGGACTCAGTGGTTGTGGTTATTTCCTTTGTGGATAATAGGCTTTTTATCAGATTGAAAAGTTTACTGGTATTAAGGAAATTACTACTGATTATTTTGTTATAGTATTGAGTTTTTGCAATTTTGATCTCATTTTTATATGTTTTGATGGCAATTTTTCAAGTTAATTTGTTTCATTTGATTTGTCTTTAGCCCATTTTCTTTCCAGTTTTCTACATTTCCTTTTCAAAAGAAGGATAGATTGATTAAACTAAGGTGAAATTTTCTGGGTTGGTTTAGTTGTAGACTTGAGGGGAGCCATGTTATTTAAGACATTTTCACATAGGTCTGCTGGAGGAAGAGCAGGATTGTTCAAGATGTTAGACCAGAAGGTTGTGGTATTTGTTTTTCCTCTTTTTTTATGAGTCGTAGTACTTTTATTTTTCATTGATTTTGTATTTTCCCTCCAATAGAGGGAGAACTCGAGTTTACTGTGATCTGACCAGGTAATTTGAGTCCAAGTATGGTTACTTAGATGAAAGTTGTTGTTTGCAAATTTTCAGGCTAATAGGTCAAGTAAGTGGCCTTTATTGTGAGAGGTATGGCTGAATGGTTGTGTGAGTTACCAGTAGTTTAAAAAGTCAGGTAATTTTTTTATATTACTGCCATTCTGATTATCTAGGTGTAAATTGATGTCCCCTATTAGTAGGATGTTATCAAATTTAGTACATATGTTAGATACAAATTGAGCGAAGATATTTTTTGTTGATTGCCACCTCCTGGTTGGGCGGTAAAAAAGGATGATGCAGATAGGATCAATTAATATAATAATATCAATTAATTGTAGATAGAAGGAGGCTATTTAATGTGTGAAGAATGACTCTAGATAGGGAAAGTACAGTATTATTCCAGAGCAATGCAGCAAGTATACAGTTTCTGACATCAGACCATTTTTTCAAGCCTTCTGATTGATTGGGATTTATTAACCGTCTTAAGAAGAGAGTCACCCAAAGCAGTGATGTTAATCTTATATAAAATGTTCATGTTACACTAAATGAAAACATATTTATGGATAATTTTTGAAATTCATTGATTATGACAGTTCTTGAGTAAATAGTATACTGCTATCCTACTAAGAAATATGAAATTTGTTAATGCTGTCTAAATTAAGCCATCCAGGCAAGAAAGGATTAATAAAAGGGCAAAAAAAGAGAGGTCAAGCGAAAGGGGGCCAGAATTTCCTGAATCCTCTACTTTCACATGAAGGTTTTTCCCATTTCCACGTGTATTTATGGCCACATGGGACTAGATTCTATACATTAAATAAAATTTGCCTAAGCGCATTCTATAAAGTATGCCTTAATTTAGGTGTAATTTATAGAATAAGACTAAATTTCTACATGGTATATAGAATGCGCTGTGTTCAGTGGCATACCAAAGGGGGGGCGGTGGGGGCGGTCCACCCCGGGTGCACACCGCTGGGGGGGTGCTGCGCACCTGTTGGCCAAGTCCGCTCGTTCTCTCCCTGCTGCTCCCTCTGCGCGGAACAGGTTACTTCCTGTTCCGGGGCAGAGGGAGCAGCAGGGAACGAGCAGACTCGGAGCCAACAGGCATGCGGCACCCCCCCCCCCCCCCCAGCAGGTAAAAATGCACCCGGGGGGTGTAATTGCGCCAGGGGGGGTCGTGCTGCACCAGGGGGAGGGTGCATCGGCTATCCGCCCCGGGTGTCAGCCATCCTAGGAACGCCACTGGCTGAGCGGCCATGACAGTTGGGCGCAGAACAGGTGTATTCTATAACCTCGTGCATAATTTTCTAGAACACTCACAACTCCCCCCCCCCCCCCCCCCATTTCATGCCCATAACCACGCCTCCTTTTTGGCAGCATGCATTTGAATTTCTGTGCACCGCTTTTCAGAATATGCTTAGTGGGTAGTGTGCGTAAATTCTAATTGATGCCAATTAGCATCTAGTTATCAGCGTTGATTAGCTTGTTAACTAATTGAGGGGTCAATTTACTAAGCTACTATTACTACTACTATAAATCATTTGTATAGCGCACTGTGGGAAAAAGGGCCCTGTGGTAGCGGTGGTGGCCATTTTTTATGTGCACCAGGGCCCTTTTTACCACAGAAGGTAAAAAGCCCCTTTAAAAAATGTCTATGTGCATGGCCATGCAGGGGGGAGCACTTATCGCCACCCACTGAAGTGGCGGTTAGGACTCCCGCAGTAACCGGGCAGTGTTCGGCAATGCCCAATTACCTTCGGGTTACTGCCACGCTATAAAAAAGTTTTACAGCATGCTGGAAATGGCTGACACTCGAAGCATAACTACTGCCACCAGCCACGTTGGGCCAGCAGTAGTTCCAAGTTAGCATGTGGTAAGCCCACGTTGGGCTTACCGACGCTTTGTAATGGGGCCCCAAAGTTATGTGCAATGTTATGGAATTCTGTGGAAATCTTGGTGCAACATATAGGATTCCAGGGGATGATGCTTTAACCACTTCAACATGGCTCTGCACACACAAGCAGTCCTACTTACCGCTCTTGAATGAGGATTTCTTTTCATCTTCATTCCAGGCACAACCTCTTCCTATTCAGTATTCTCTGCCACCACTTGAACTTGAACACACGTCCCAAAAACACCCCCTTCTGCCTTCACAAATCCATGCTGATGAATATCGATTCTGTGTAAATTGCACAGGGTTTTCATTTAGAATCATCAACATGCAGACACAACTCATTTCAGGACATCTGGGATCAGGCGGCAAAGAGGGAGACAAAGGAAAAGTAAAAGTGAAGTAGTTAGAGCAGTTGTCGGGGGAATCTCAGAAGGCAATTTATTCTGTGTTGCTATGGCAAGGCCTCTTTGGGATCATAGATTTCATATTTTGTCATGTTGATCTACTGACAGAGAATGACAACTGGACAACATCTTCCTTCACTGAGCTCTGTACCATGAGCGTGATGTGAGAGAGGAGTGTGAATAATCGGTATCTTTTGTTTAACTTTTGGTTCTTATTCAAAAAATATGTTTTCCACAGGTCAGAGTTCTTTTTGAATGAGATCTTTCATGATTGTTGCAGTTGTCTGCGTCTTCCCGCATACACAACATACTGTAGATGGGGTATTAAAAAAATAAATAAATAAAGTGCTGGGTGTCCCCTGTAAAGGAGCCATGGTCTGCTAGGGCTGCCCCGGGGTCTGCTGGCACTTTGGGGGGGTTTTACATGCAAATGATGTGAAATGGTGCCTGTTTATGGTTTAAAAAATGTAAAACATGGATTGGATTCAGGAAAATGTGGCCTGGATGATGGTATAATTCTTATTAAAGTGTAATGTAAGTTATCTTGTATTTTGTATGGAAATCCATTTTCTCCATACACTCTAATGGAAAAATCTGATTTTAAAATGGAGTTTGTGAAAAGTTTACAATCTGTAATAGTTGTTTCACCTGCCACAAGCTAGCGTCTGATTGGTGCTGCCAGGTCATATGGCCAAGCTGCAGTCCTGTTGCTAGGGGGAGGCAGAGTTGCTGGATACTATGCGATGAACTGAAGACACAGGAGAAGACAGACCTGTGTGTGTGTGTAAAAGTTGATTTATACAGGAGAGAGAGTTTAAATAAAGAGTTGTCTGATACAAGGCGAGAGGAACTGTTGACACAGAAGAGACAGGACCGGTATGAGAGGTGCTCTGTCTGTGTGCTTGGAAAATTGAGTGTGGATGAGGAGGAAAACCTCAATCTGTCTATATAAAACGCACCACCAACGTTCTGAAGCCTCACTTTTCCAACGTTCTAAATGTGAGGCGCCAGAGATCAATTTTTCATCCATGACTGTCTGCCCCGCCCACACGTCAAACGTGATGACCTCGTGGGCGGAGCAATGGGAATTCATGCAACTCAGCACCCCCCCCCCCTTCCGATACAAACACTAAACAAAACTCCCCCCCCCCCAATGCATCGGCACCTTTTTTTGCCCGCCCCGCGCCCCCCCCCCCCCGACACTCCGGCCGAGTCCTGCACTTAGTTTTTTTTTTTAACACTCACAACGCGCGAACGATGCAGCTGGCAGCGATTGAAAGAGGCTGTCTGGGCTGGCGTCTGCGTCTGCGTCGGAGCTTCCCTCACCCTCTGCGAGTCCCGCGAAACAGGAAGTTGTAACAATGAAGGCGGGACTCGCAGAGGGTGAGGGAAGCTCCGACGCAGACGCCAGCCCAGACAGCCTCTTTCAATCGCTGCCGGCTGCATCGTTCGCACGTTCTGAGTCTTAAAAAAAATAAACTAAGTGCAGGACTCGCCCGGAGTGTCGCAGGGGGGGGGGGCGGAAGGATTGAGGAGAGAAAGAGGGAAACCAACAGAGGGAAGAATTGGGGAGAGAGGGAAAGAGGGAAACCAACAGAGGGAAGGATTGGGGAGAGAGGGAAAGAGGGAAACCAACAGAGGGAAGGATTGGGGAGAGAGGGAAACCAACAGAGGGAAGGATTGGGGAGAGAGGGAAAGAGGGAAACCAACAGCGGGAAGGATTGGGGAGAGAGAGAAAGAGGGAAACCAACAGAGGGAAGGATTGGGGAGAGAGAGAAAGAGGGAAACCAACAGAGGGAAGGATTGGGGAGAGAGGGAAAGAGGGAAACCAACAGAGGGAAGGATTGGGGAGAGAGGGAAACCAACAGAGGGAAGGATTGGGGAGAGAGGGAAAGAGGGAAACCAACAGAGGGAAGGATTGGGGAGAAAGAGGGAAACCAACAGAGGGAAGGATTGGGGAGAGAGGGAAAGAGGGAAACCAACAGAGGGAAGGATTGGGGAGAGAGGGAAAGAGGAAAACAAACAGAGGGAAGGATTGGGGAGAGAGGGAAAGAGGGAAACCAACAGAGGGAAGGATTGGGGAGAGAGGGAAACCAACAGAGGGAAGGATTGGGGAGAGAGGGAAAGAGGGAAACCAACAGAGGGAAGGATTGGGGAGAGAGGGAAAGAGGAAAACAAACAGAGGGAAGGATTGGGGAGAGAGGGAAAGAGGGAAACCAACAGAGGGAAGGATTGGGGAGAGAGGGAAAGAGGGAAACCAACAGAGGGAAGGATTGGGGAGAAAGAGGGAAACCAACAGAGGGAAGGATTGGGGAGAGAGGGAAACCAACAGAGGGAAGGATTGGGGAGAGAGAGGGAAACCAACAGAGGGAAGGATGGGGAGAGAGAGGGAAAAACAGATGGAAGGATTGGGGAGAGAGGGGAAAAACAGATGGAAGGATTGGGGAGAGAGGGGAAAAACAGATGGAAGGATGGGGAGAGAGAGGGAAAACAGATGGAACGATGGGGAGAGAGGGGAAAAACAGATGGAAGGATGGGGAGAGAGAGGGAAAACACAGATGGAAGGATTGGGGAGAGAGGGAAAAACATGGAAGGATGGGGAGAGAGAGGGAAAACAGATGTAAGGATGGGGAGAGAGAGGGGGGAAAACAGATGGAAGGATGGGGAGAGAGAGAGAGGGAAAATGGAAGGATGGGGAGAGAAAGAGGGAAGACGCTGGATGGAAGAATGCAGAAAGAAATAGGGGAGACACTGGAAGGATGGAGAGAGAAAGCAGAGCTGCTGGAAGGAAAAGGGGAATAGAGAAAGACTGGAGAATAAGAGGAAGGGGCATGGGGAGAACAAGGGTGAGGAAAAGATGAAAAGCCACAGGTAGATGAAGGAAATTAAAGAATGGATAGTAAGAATGAATTAAATCTGGGCAGAGAGAGAGCCTGAAAAATATTGAAGAAAGCAAAGAAAAACGAGACAAAAATGACAAATGGCACAGAAGAGTTAAGCGAAAACAAAGGAAAGCAGAATCACAGACTGGGACCAATATGCAAAGAAAAACAGTCACCAGACAACAAAGGTAGAAAAAAATCATTTTATTTTCATTTTAGTGTTTGTAATATGTCCAATTTGAGAATTTACATTGGCTGTCTTATTTTGCACTGGGTATACTGGAGCTGTAAGAGCTTACAGAGATTTTTTATCATGAAAAAAAAACACGTTATTTTTTTCTCCTATAGTAGTATAATATTTTCAATAATGTCTGTTTATATGCGCCATGGCTGGTATAGGGGGTGTGGATACACCCTTCTCTATTACTCCATCTCATTACAATACTTTAATATTAAATATTTGGTTAACAAAAAACAACTAATCAATATAACCTTGCTAGCGCCCGTTTCATTTGTGTCAGATATGGGCCTTTTTTACTAGTAGAGTATAATTTGACTGAATCAGAACACCTGGTGATACAGAGAGAGTGGAATTCAGTAAAGCTGAGAGACTGTAGGTAAAGGGAAGATATACCTGCATGAAAGATGATCTGCCCATGTATGTATAAGAAATTTGTGTGACTAGACAAGCTGAAAACCACAGCACACCTGACTGGCACTGAGGGAGTGCATATGTGTTAATTTGCTAAGTGGTTATATAGAAAGGCTTGCCTGAGTTGAAATAGGCTATAAGCTGTATAATAGCCTGCTGGTAACAAGTGAAGGTGGCTAGTGACAGTGAGTGTGCAGGAAGACTGTTGTGTTTCCACTGATCTGTCTCGAAGCAGGGTTGTGATCACCTTGCAGTGAGAATTGGTGCTGATTAAAAATTGAAACAGGACTGTTGTCCTTAGCTGAACTGCTGTGTATGAGGGCAGTGAGGTATGAAATGTGTGACTGGTTACAAGGTGTGATTAACATACATGGAAGAGTGTTCCTCATTAGGCAGGGAAAAGTAATAAGGCAGGTCCTGCAATAGGGAACATTAATTATCTATTGATTTACTCTAGATAGGTTGGCCACAGTTTTGATAACAAAAATCCCTATAAAAATTCCCACAGAAAAGGGAGACAGGGTTTCAATTTCTTTTGGTTAACCAGAGTACAGGTACAGAGGCTGTTGGGCAATGCAGGAGGACCATTGCAGGAGCGACACATGCACCAACTACCACAAAAGACAAAAGTTACCATCATACAAGAAAGTTCAACTGAAGCAGCTAAGTACAAAAATCACCACCTACACCGTTTCAGAGACTTTAAACTTACACGTAAATACTTACCTAGAGGTTTATGCTGAGATTCAGTTACATTGCAAAGTGAAGGAAGTGGACATCTGTAAGAAAGCAATTGACACAAAGAATCAATTTTCTTGTTCAAATTTAATAGTTAAAGTAAATTCTGAGTAACAGAGAAAGTAATTATTTGTACTACTTATCTGATTTGTGGTGTTGAGAATTTCAGAGGAAAGTTTATTGATTGAAAGTTGATACATTTTCTGAAAAGTTAAAAAGAAACATCTTGTGCAATAAATTATTATAATTTAAAAGTTAGTGTGCAATATTGTCATCATTAAAATATTGTAACATCTAGGGGAATTCGCTTAACATCTTGAATTGCACACTGTATAATATACAAAATACAGAATTTCCCCACCTTTCTTTGTACCTTCCCTAAGTGGTGAGAGTTTAGCATGGGACCCTACACCATGATTGTACCATCGTACCACCCTCTTTAAACAACCTCACCCATAGGGGATCTACAATACCCTGAAGAAAGTCACAGCACAATGGCTGAAATGTTGGCTCCACTTACTCAGACACGGCAAGACCCAGACAACCACAACAATCATGGCACCAGCCGCTGAAGCCTAAGAAAACAGAGGTTTTTCATGTTTAACGTTCATAGGAAGAGTGGCATTACTAGCAATCAGGAGCTCACCAACCAGTCAGATTTTCAGGATATCCCTAGTGAATATAAATGACCATTACTCAGCAACTACATCATATACAAAAACTTTATTACACCAACTTGAAATTACAAAACTCTCATTAAAACATACCATTCAAATCACAGACACCATTTTTTTTTGTTACATTTGTACCCCGTGCTTTCCCACTCATGGCAGGCTCAATGTGGCAATGGAGGGTTAAATGACTTGCCCAGAGTCACAAGGAGCTGCCTGTGCCTGAAGTGGGAATTGAACTCAGTTCCTCAGGACCAAAGTCCACCACCCTAACCACTAGGCCACTCCTCCTTCAGAGAGGGGACATTGCATCATCCAGGGGACACCAGGCATGTGGACAATGCACATATTGTCAATATGCTTGGAAGGTGAAAGAGGTTAGCATTCCTTACTCGCAGGGACGGGTGTTTGAGTTATTAACACACACCGATTGCAATACAACGCGGTGTGTGTATGGAATCCGATGTCCATGCGGGTTATGGTACTTCGGACAAACTACATGGAAGATTAAAATCTGTATTGCTCAACACCTTAGCAATTTTCATCTGGGACATATAGAGGCCCCCTTTGTATCTCACTGGGTGACAGCAGGTCACCAGATAGCAGAACTTAGATTTATAGTATTATGTACGGTGATTGCTAGGAAAGAGCAACAAATTATTTTTCAGTGGAATACAGTAGCTCTTTTTGGGCTAAATAAAGAAATTGATTGGCTCAGTGTGTAATGAAAAGTGGGAGGTTTATTTAAGGGTAGTGAATCTGACTGACTCTATACACATGCGCTGGCGTCTAATTTTGGCGCCAGAACATGAAAGTCAGAAAAAGTGTCTGGTTACCCGTGTTGCCGGTAAAGGACTGTTTAAGATTATTGTAGTATATTATGTTTAAGGTTATAGTGAATGGTTGTGTGTATATATGGGGAAAATCACAGATACTTTTGTTTTGTGTTTAGCATATGGACCCCTGAAGACGCTGGTATAGCGAAACACGCTTCGTGTAGGGTCATGGCAGAACAGCAGTGTTGAGAACAGAGGTGGAAGTTGGATTTAAAAGGAATACCCCTATGCACCGCCCTGTTTGGGGGAAAAAAAAGGGTGAAGTACAGTGGACGATTTACAGTGCATCTTTGAGCAGACACACGGAAAATCTTAGTGGTGAAATTGTCAACTAAGGGTTTTGCAAGAAACTGGATTAGTAATTGGACTGCAATAATAGTCAACATTTAATTGTACTGTAATAACATTTTGGTATCCAAGGAAGTTGAGACAAATTATGTCATCGGTGCTTCCATCAAGATAAGCATCGAGTTTACAACTATTAATTATCAACAGTGGACTGATTGCAGGGGATTGTTGAGTGGTTTTGGATGTATGAGGGGTATGAATGGCATTTTATGAGATAGTAGTGAGGTGAGCAAAAGTCTGTGATTTGAATGGTATATTTTAATAAGGGTTTTGTAATTTCAAGTTGGTGTAATAAAGTTTCTGTATATGATGTAGTTGCTGAGTAATGGTCATATAAAGTTTGTGCAACTAAATTGGAATTAAGGAACCCAGATATTAGTAGTTAATGAATATACATGAGACAGATTTCCATGCCTATCACCTCCATTATATGCAAATCTGTCTCATGCATATTCATTAGGGATATCCTGAAAACCTGACTGCCAAGTTTGAGAACCACTAGAGTAAACCATCCTAAAGCAGGGTGTTAGAGTACATACTTTGAGCAAATAGAATCTTAAATCCAGAAACAATTCAATTGTTGTAAAGCACAAGAATTTCACAGGTACTATATCATAAGATATATTTTTCTGTTTTAAAGAGTCCTTCTTTTCACATAGTTTGGGTTCCTTATATATAGTGATGCTTTTACAATGTAGAAAGTAGCGATGTTGATGCACATGTGGAGGGTAACTTTATACACCAATTTTGGACACATGAAGGACAGTTGTAATATAGGGAAACCACATTCATGCACCACTTACTACTACTACTACTACTTAACATTTCTAAAGCACTACTAGGGTTACGCAGCGCTGTACAGTTTAACATAGAAGGACAGTCCCTGCTCAAAGAGCTTACAATCTAAAGGACACGTGAACAGTCAGTCTAATAGGGGCAGTCAAATTGGGGCAGTCAGGATTTCCTGAAAGGTAAGAGTTAGGTGCCGAACGCAGCAACTTTAAGCAAAGACTTGAAGATGGGCAGGGAGGGGGCTTGGCGTAAGGGCGTAAGGGCACTTAAGCACATATATAGAATACTGTCAATTTCAGGGCCAAGTGTACACTTACCCCTGGATTCTATCAATGGTGAGTAAAGTTGTGCTCGCAAATTTGGCAGTGTGGATAAATTGCACATGCAACTTTCTTGTTTAACAAGCCAATCGGCTCCGATAGCTGGCCAGTAGCAAGTAATTATCAGTCCTAATTGGCACCAATTAGAATATACATACAACTCTCTAAGTGTATTCTCTAAAGTGGTGCACATAAGTTCTAATGCACAGATCTCAAGAGGGAGCGTGGTCATGAGAAGGGCATGGGCGGGTCATGGGTGTTTCTAAAATGACCTGCACTTTTACAGCATACGCCCGATCCACATCTAAGTTAGGCACAGGTATTTACACCAGTCATGGGTCCGGGTGCTACACGTATTCTATAAACCGCACCTAACATTAGGCATGGGTTATAATAGCGCTAAGCACGTATTTTTCTGCATCAATTTTTTCCAGTGTCATTTATAGAATCTAGTCCTTAATAGGGATTTCTATAAATAATGCTCAAAAATGGGTTCAGAAAAAAATAATTGGTAAGCGCGCTTCTATAAAGGATGTGCGCCCTTTACAGAATAGCAAGTAGTGCCATTTCCCGTGCCTAACTTTCGGCACCAGACTTGTGACTGCTGAAACCTGGCGTAAATGCTGGAATCCAAGTTAAGGACACTGATCAATGTTCTATAACTATGCGTGTAACTTTTCAGAACACCCCTGACACATCCATGCTCCTCCCATGGTCACACCCCCTTTTCGGATACATGCTCTGGAAGTTAGGCACCCCGACTTATACAACAGCATGCAGTCAGATGAGCATGCAAATTTTAATGAGCCAATTAACATCAATTATTGATTGTTGCCACCCAATTATTGATGATAATGATCCTGTTAAACTTAATTTGCAAGCACATCTCAACAGCGTGCCCAACTTTGGGGCTATGTATAGAATCCAGGGGTTATTGTGTAAGTGGCAACAATTACACCTAAGCGCTGTTCTGTAAGGGCATGTGTAAGTGGCATAGCACGTAAGTTTAAGGGTGTTCCCAAGGGCAGAGCATGGGAGGGCATGGGCGACTACCACTTGCGCACACAAGTTACAGAATATAGAGGGTCTTTTACAAAGCGTCGGTAAGCCCAACGCTGGCCTATCGAATGCTAAAACAGGACTACTGCCAGTCTAAACACGGCTCATGTTGGGTTGCTCTATCAGCATTTATTTTGGAGAATAAACTTTGGTCATCCTGAGCATTTTGGTTGGCTTTTTCCACTTCTTTGGTTTGATTTGTGCGACTGTGTGGAATTCATCAGTGCCCTTTGGCAATATACTCACATTAGCTTCTTCTTTTGAGTAGGTGTAATGTCTGCACCTTCAATCTAGGTGCAATTTCTGCATGATTTGCACTAGTATTTTTATAAAGACACATGGAGATACCTATTTATCTATAAAATAGGATAAAACTAAGGGGCCCTTTTACTAAGCTGCGGTAAAAAGGGCCCTGTGCTAATGGTGGGGGCTGTTTTTGAGGTAGGCTGAGGCCCTTTTTACCGCAGCAGGTAAAAAAACTGAAAAAAGACATGGCCATGTGGTAAGATTGCTCTTCCCACGTGGCCATGGGGGGGAGAGCACTTATCACCCCCCATTGAGGTGGCAGTAAAGGCTCCCAGGTAGCAATCAGCACTGCCCAATTACCGGTGGGTAACCCCCTGCGGAAATATTTTTTTAATATTTCCACTAGCACTGGAAATACCACCAGCACTTGCATTGGGCCGTTGGTAGTTCAAGATTGGCGCATGGTAAGCCCGTGGTGGACTTACTGTCGCATAGTAAGAGGACCCCTAAGTGCCTTTCTGCCTTACTAACCTAGGTGCCCTGTTATAAAGCTATTCTAAAAGCCATGTTTCAGAAATGCAGCTTGGTGCATAGGCCACTCAGTCTAGCAATAAGGTCTAGGATTCTGCAAAGGTTGAAGTTTTCATTGGAAGTGCCAAAGAAGTTTATGCTGCCTATAGAGTAGGTGATCTAATTTTATTTCTTCTAGATCTGATAACCCTGATGCCCTTTCAGGTTGTGTTTGTGAATAAACCATCTTCACTGCCATACTGGTGCATGTGCTTTAGTACCTTGGATTCAAGTTTAAGTTTACTAAAGGCTTTCTATTGCGACCAACAGAATAAACCATCTGGGTAGTGTATAATCTAAAACAAGGAAAAAAAAAAAAGAAGGAGACGTGGACATACATTACTAACATGACACAAAAGGAACTAGGGTAGAACTACAAACAGGAAAGAGGAGAGAGAAGGAGAAAACAATAAAGTAGAGCAGCATTTTTCAACCAGTGTGCCGTGGCTGGTCCATAGGTGTGCCGCAGGAGTTGAGGGTCATTTATTAGTAGGGCCAGCTTAATTTGTGCTGGGACAGAGTTTACCTTTTCAAAGTTTTCTTGTCTCTAGCAGTCGGTATCAGCAAGCAGCGATTCATACAGTCTGTTCGTGCCACCCCCAGAGTTTTCTCTCTGATGTAACTTCCTGCTTCCACATAGGCAAGAAGCAGGAAGTTACGCCAGAGAGAAGGCTCTGGAGTTGGCATGAGCAGGCTGTATGAATCGCTGCTCGCTGGTTCCAACCGCTAGAGACAAGCAAACTTTTAAAAGGTACACGGGGGGAGGAGGTCAAGAGGCAAGGGAAAATGCCTGGTTGCTGGCTGGAGAAGGAATAGGAGGGAGAGATGCTGGACTATTTGGGGAGGTGGAAGAAAAGGTAAATGCTGGACTGGACCATATGTGGGGGTGCAGGTGGGGTGAAGAAGGTAAAATGATGGACCATTTGTGGGGATGGGGGTGACGTAGAAGGTAAAATGCTGAGCCATTTGTGGGGGTGTGCCTTGACAATTTTAGCACCATATGAGTGTGCTGTGAGATGAAAAAGGCTGAAAATCTCTGAGGTAGAGGAATCTTTCTACCAGGTAAGAGCAGCCTCATCTGGAAAAAAAACTCTAAATATAAGCATCTTGAAGAAGGAAAGTCTTAAGGTCTGCTTTAAAGATGTCGCGTCCCGCGCTCCTACCTGCTCTCCCGCCGCGGGGGGCGGGAGCCAGCGTCCGCAGCACAGGAGGGCGGCCCGGAGGCTCCAGCGTGGGGGCGGGCGCTGCCGCGGGAATGGCGGGTCGGGCCGGGACCGGCGGTCGACGACGGCGACCACCGGTCTCTCTGTCGCCGGGTGTGGAGGCGAGGTTCGCGTCGCCCAAGATGGTGGCGCTAGTCTGCTGGGGTCGGTGTCTTCCTCGCTCCTGAGCCGGGGGGCCTGGAGCTCCGCCTACAACGCGCCGGATTGGAGGGCCGAGGCAGTGGCTCCGCCTGGGAGATCGGGCAGAGCCAATCCGAGGGGCTCTGCCGATTCCCAGGGCCGGATTGGTGGTTTTCTCCCACGAGGGCGGGGCGGCTAATGTGGCTCGATATTTAAAGATGGAATCTGAGCTGACACTTTGCTTCAGGTTCTGTTCCCGAAGCCCGCTCCGTGGTTCCGTGTTGTCACTTCCTGGTTCTGCCTAGAGACTTGCTTTGAACCTGACTACTGATTGCTAGCCGCCTGCCCAGAGACTTGCTTTGAAACTGACTACTGATTGCTAGCCGCCTGCCCAGAGACTTGCTTTGAACCTGACTACTGATTGCTAGCTGCCTGCCTAGGGACTTGCTTTGAACCTGACTACTGATTGCTAGCCGCCTGCCCAGAGACTTGCTTTGGACCTGACTACTGATTGCTAGCCGCCTGCCCAGAGACTTGCTTTGAACTGGACTGCTGCTTTCTAGTTGCCCACACCTCCCGACTCCAGCCAGGTCAGTCCATCAACCCCGCGGTTCCAGCAGTCCCGCTGACCGCCTGCAGCTGGGGGCTCAAACCCTGGTGAACGGCGGTCGCCACGGGTGAAGATTTGGGGTTACACGGCTGTCCTTTGAGGTCCTTCGGGGCCTTACGGGACCCAAGGGCTCACTGACATTGTGGACAAAACAGGAACCTGAAGCCATGAGCTCGCCTACGCAACTTGATCTGCGGGACCTGGCTAAAGTCCTTCAGCAGCAGCAGGAGCAGTTGAATGCCCTGTCAGGGGCACTCCAGAATGTTTGCTCTCAGCTTTCTTCGGTCCAGGTACAGAACCAGGCCGCTGCGGTCCAGGGGGCCGCAGCGGCTCCCCGTCCGGGAGGGTCCCTCTCGGGACCTCGGTTCCCTAAGCCTGCACGATTTGATGGCGTTCCCGGAGGCTGCCGGGGTTTCCTCAATCAGTGCAATTTAGCCTTCAGGATGCAACCTGAGGCTTTATCATCAGACCAGATTAAAGTGGGTTACGTTATTTCCTTGTATACGGGACGGGCCCTGGCTTGGGCGTCCCCGTTATGTGAACAACAGGATCCGCTCCTGGATAATTATGCAGAGTTTCAGCGCCGCTTCCGCATGGTGTTCGACCTCCCAGGTAGGCCAACTTCCGTGGCGTCCGAACTACTGCGGATTCAACAGGGCGAAGGGACCGTGGCCGACTATGCCATTCGATTTCGGACTCTGGCAACCGAGTTGCGTTGGAATCAAGAGTCTTTATCTGCAATCTTCCTGGAGGGACTTCAGGAGCGAATCAAGGATGAGCTGGCGGGACGGGAGGACCCGGGGCAACTGGACGCCCTGATCTCGCTCTGTGTCCGTGTGGATACCCGTTTTCAAGAAAGAGCTAGAGCTCGAGCGGACCGGCGGAGGTGGTCGAGGGGTGCGTCCCAGACTGGCAAGGGGCCCTCCCCCCGCCGTGGCTCCCGGGATCCTAAGGAGAATGGTGAGGAACCGATGGTGATCGGTCGTCAACGATTGTCTCCTCCGGAGAGGAATCAACGCCTGCGGGGTGGGCTTTGCCTATATTGCGGCGAGGCAGGACATTTCGTCCGCTCTTGCCCCGCACGGCCGGGAAACGCTACCCCCAAGGCGCTACCCCCAAGGCGCCCTGAGGGGAGGGGTCTTGGGGCACTCCGCTCCCCTGCCAGATCAGCTGGTAACTCTGCCGGTAATGCTACGGTGGCAAGAAACGATGATTCACACCCGTGCCCTCTTGGACTCCGGGGCTGGGGGGAACTTCATTTGTCATGAACTCCTGCAGCAGATGGGTTGGCCCACACTACCCTATCGACCTGCGCTGCAAGTAACCTCCATTCAAGGTACTGCATTACCTCAGCCTATCACTGAGGTAACCCCCTTTTTGGGACTTCAGGTGGGGGAGGATCACCGTGAGGAGGCTCAATTTTTGATTTTACCCCGTACCATTCATCCGGTGGTGCTGGGATTGCCCTGGCTACGGCGCCATACCCCCGTCATAGACTGGACCTTGGGGAAGATCCGGTCTTGGGGTGATGCCTGTATGGAAGCCTGTGTGAAGGGCCGGAAATCCAGTTGTCCCGCGGTGGTAGCTACCCCTAGAACTGTGCCAGCTTGTCAAACTACACTGCCGGTGGAATACCGGGACTTCACGGATGTATTTAGTCCCGTGGAAGCGGATGTCCTACCGCCTCATCGATCCTTTGATTGTGCTATTAGGTTGATGGCAGACACCATGCCACCCCGGGGCCGTCTTTATACACTGTCCCGGGAAGAATCTAAGGTAATGCAAGCCTATATCCAGGAGAATCTCCAGAAGGGGTTCATACGTCCCTCTACGTCCCCTGCCGGGGCCGGATTCTTTTTTGTGACCAAGAAAGATGGCTCTTTGAGGCCCTGTGTTGACTATCGGGGTCTAAATGCCATCACCGTGAAGGATCGATACCCCCTACCTCTCATTCCAGAACTGTTTGACCGGTTGGAGGGAGCCCAGATCTTCACCAAATTGGATCTTTGTGGGGCCTACAACTTGGTCCGTATCCGGGAGGGGGACGAGTGGAAAACTGCCTTTAATACTCATGAGGGACATTTTGAATATCAAGTGATGCCCTTTGGCCTATGCAACGCTCCCGCAGTGTTCCAAAGATTCATCAACTTCGCGCTCAAGGACTTGTATTCCACAGTGATTGTCTACTTGGATGGCATCTTGATTTTCTCCAGGAACCCCGTGGAGCATGTGATCCATGTTCGTACCGTGCTGCAGCGTCTACGGCAATTCTGTTTGTTTGCCAAACTCAGCAAATGCTCGTTTCATCAGCAATCTCTGCCTTTCCTGGGACATATCCTGTTACCAGGGGGGTTGCGGATGGATCCCGATAAACTCCACGCTATCCGGGAGTGGCCTCAACCTCAGGGACTGAAAGCGCTACAACGGTTCCTGGGATTCGCGAATTACTATCGTCAGTTCATTCCTTATTATTCGCAACTGACAGCTCCGTTGACAGCGCTTACTAGAAAACATGCTGATGTCCGAAACTGGCCACCGGAGGCACAAGCCGCATTCAGTCAGTTAAAGGAAGCTTTTGAATCTGCCTCTATCCTTTTGGCCCCGGATCCTGATAAACCATTTGTCGTAGAGGTGGACGCTTCTGCTTTGGGCGCAGGGGCCGTCCTCTCTCAAGTTAATGCCAAGGGCCGGCGTCAACCCTGCTTCTTTTTCTCCCGTAAGTTCTCCCCAGCGGAACGCAATTATACGGTGGGGGACAGAGAACTTCTAGCCTTGAAGTTAGCTCTGCAAGAATGGAGACATTTGCTGGAGGGGGCTGAGCACCGGTTTACGGTGATTACAGACCACAAGAATCTTTTATATCTACAAGAGGCCCAACGGCTAAATCCACGACAGGCCCGTTGGTCATTATTCTTCGCAAGATTTCATTTTCAACTCGTGTTCTGGGCTGTGGCCCAAAATACCCCTGCGGACTCTCTCTTCAGAGCCTTTGAGGTTCCTGAGGAGATTGAAGAGCTTCATCCTATGTTGGATCCTAACTGCCTTAGTGCGGCTCCAGGGGGGGTCGTCCCGGTGAAGAAGCTAGTGCCTCCCCAGGACCGGGGGAAAGTAATGCAGTGGGGACATTCCTCCGTATGGGCCGGACATTTTGGGTTCCACAAGACCCTTCGTCTGATTTCTCGACAGTACCAGTGGCCTCAGATGAGGCGAGATATCCTTCAGTTTGTCACAACTTGCCCTGTCTGCGCCCGGACGAAGTCGGTGATTGGGCACCCTTGGGGGAACCTGCAACCGTTGCCTGTCCCTACAGCTCCCTGGAAGGAATTGTCTATGGATTTCATCACTGACCTCCCCAGCTCCCAGGGACACACTGTGATCTGGGTTGTGGTAGACCGGTTCTCCCGGATGGCCCATTTTGTTCCCCTGCCGGGGCTTCCGTCGGCAGCATCCTTAGCCCAGCATTTCATTCAGCATATCTTCCGGCTCCATGGGCTACCTATCAGAATCATCAGCGATCGTGGAACTCAATTCACTTCACGATTCTGGAAAGCCTTGTGTTCTGCCCTGGGGGTTGCGACCCACTTCTCCTCGGCCTACCATCCTCAGACCAACGGTATGGTCGAACGGATTAACCAAACATTGAAGGGGTTCTTGTGGGCCTTTGTCAACAAGCGGCAAGATAACTGGTCATTCCTTCTTCCAGGGGCTGAGTTTGCCTACAACCACAGTGACCATTCTGCCTCTGGGCAATCTCCTTTTTTCTTGGTGTACGGACAACATCCACGGCTTCCGTCACCTTTTCCCTCTGACACTTCTACGCCCATGGTTACTCAAACCTTAGCCGACCTACAGGAGGTCTGGGATATGGCCCGTGATCAACTACAACGAGTGGCCGCCAGGTATAAGTCCTTCGCTGATCGCCGCCGACGTCCCGCCCCGGTGTTGCAGCCGGGACAAAAGGTGTGGCTAAGTACTAAATACCTAAGACTCCGGGTACCCTCTCAGAGGTTGGGGCCACAGTACATTGGGCCGTTTACCATCCAATCTCGGATTGGAGCAGTGACATACCGGTTGCGGCTACCGAGTACTTTACGGGTGCATAATGCCTTCCATGTTTCTTTGTTGAAAAGTTTCCAGGGGTCCAAGTGGCATCCACAGAATCAGGAGACTGTCGTTCCAGAGGCGGACCCCGATCCGGAGTATGAAGTTGAGGACATTCTGGACTCCAAGAGGCGGCGGGGAAGGCTGTACTACCTGCTATCTTGGAAGCATTTCGGTTCCAAAGACAACTCCTGGGAACCAGCTACCAATGTACATGCTCCGGAATTGGTAAGAGCTTTCCATGCACGTTTTCCTCTCAAACCTGGCCCCAGTAGAAAGGGGGCATCCCGCGCTCCTACCTGCTTTCCCGCCGCGGGGGGCGGGAGCCAGCATCCTCCGCAGCACAGGAGGGCGGCCCGGAGGCTACAGCGTGGGGGCGGGCGCTGCCGCAGGAATGGCGGGTCGGGCCGGGACCGGCAGTCGACGACGGCGACCACTGGTCTCTCTGTCACCGGGTGTGGAGGTGAGGTTCGCGTCGCCCAAGATGGCGGCGCTAGTCTGCTGGGGTCGGTGTCTTCCTCGCTCCTGAGCCGGGGGGCCTGGAGCTCCGCCTACAACGCGCCGGATTGGAGGGCCGAGGCAGTGGCTCCGCCTGAGAGATCGGGCAGAGCCAATCCGAGGGGCTCTGCCGATTCCCAGGGCCAGATTGGTGGTTTTCTCCCACGAGGGCAGGGCGGCTAATGTGGCTCGATATTTAAAGATGGAATCTGAGCTGACACTTTGCTTCAGGTTCTGTTCCCGAAGCCCGCTCCGTGGTTCCGTGTTGTCACTTCCTGGTTCTGCCTAGAGACTTGCTTTGAACCTGACTACTGATTGCTAGCCGCCTGCCCAGAGACTTGCTTTGAACCTGACTACTGATTGCTAGCCGCCTACCCAGAGACTTGCTTTGGACCGGACTGCTGCTTGCTAGTTGCCCACACCTCCCAACTCCAGCCAGGTCAGTCCGTCAACCCCGCGGTTCCAGCAGTCCCGCTGACCGCCTGCAGCTGGGGGCTCAACCCCTGGTGAACGGCGGTCGCCGCGGGTGAAGATTTGGGGTTGCACGGCTGTCCTTTGAGGTCCTTCGGGGCCTTACGGGACCCAAGGGCTCACTGACATTGTGGACAAGACAAAAGAGGGGTAGTGTGGTCCTGGTTCCTGCTGACTAGGACCTGGCTGTTAACCTCAGGTAACCTAAAAAGTCAAAACATTTAGGGGTCCTAAAGCTGTGGTAGAATGTGGCCTTAGCGCGCACTTTCTTGGGTCTTTCCCACATGCTAAGGCTATTTCTACTGCAGCTGGAAAATGGATGATTTTCCATTTTCCAAATTAATGGCCACATGCTAATGCCCTCCATTAACACATGGCCATTATTAAAAATTAGCATATGAGTCCTGACCAGTACCTATTTTGTAGGCGGTAAGGGCTCACACGCTAATCCCTTGCTAATCAGATACCATGTGGCAATGAAACTGTGCTAATTGATTAGCCAGGAACGCCCACTCTCTGTCCCCCCACACATACCCCCTTGGCAATTACTGTGGGACACCGTAGCGCTTCCTGTGGTAAACCCTTTTCAGCTGTAATAAGCACTACTACTACTACTATTTAGCATTTCTATAGCGCTACAAGGCGTACGCAGCGCTGCACAAACATAGAAGAAAAACAGTCCCTGCTCAAAGAGCTTACAATCTAATAGCATGCTAGTGCTTTCCACAGCTTAGTAAAAGAACCCTTTAAAGATTAAACATTTTCTTTTACCACACAAGTAGGCCACCTTTCAAAGAAAGGAACTAGAGTGAGAAGCTACTGGTATCGTATTGCACTGCAAGGATGTGAAGAAGGACCTCTGAATTGATGCAATAGAAGATACATCCCTGCCCCCCCCCCCCCCCCCCCCCCCACACACACACATAATTACTGTAGGCAGTGTGTCAGTACACTGTTACTCTAGTGATACATCATGCCACAAGTCTGAGACCTCTGGATTATTTATGCATTACTGCACAAAGATTTCACAGTCACATTTGCCCTGCTTACTGGTTAAAATGACATTTTATATATTTGGACAGGGAGAAGAGAAAATGAAATGCAAAAAAGGATGTAGTCTTCACTGAGCTGATAATATTATGAAAGAGCAGAATAACTACTTGTATGATGAACTTTGGAAAAAACACATCCTTTGCTTAGAAATTGATTTGACAAGGAGGACAGGGATATTTTAATTCAAGTACATTCAAAACTGATTATCAGAAAAACAGATAAAAGCACCTTAAAACGGGTAATTCTCAAAAGGTCACCTTAAGTTAGCTGTTAGGATGCTACGCACCGAGGGGTCCTTATACTAAGGTGCAGTAAAAGGGGGCCTATGCTAGTGTCAGTGCATGTTTTTGACATGCGCCGCGGCCCCCTTTTACTGCAGTGGGTAAAAGGCCGTCTTTATTTCTCAAAAGGAAATGGCTGTGTGGTAAGTGAACCACTTGCTGTGCAGCCATTTCGGGAGGGAGCAGTTACTGCCACCCATTGAGGTGGTGGTAAGGGCTCTTGCGCTAACCTGGTGGTAACCCATGCTAGCTTATTACCACCAGGTAAGCACCAGCGCTATAACAATAGAAAATATTTTGGTAGCGCTGGAAATGGTGCGCGCTGGGGGTGGGAAATACCGCCAGGCTCCTGCTGTAGTTCTGAATTGGCATTCAGCAAGCCTGTTGCTTTAGGAAAAGGGCCCCTGTGCACGGATTCGCTAACAGCATATGAGCGCATAAGTCCACATATATGCACCTAACCTTCGGCACGAGCACTTAGCCCATCCAAATGTCTGGTGTAAAGATTATTCCTAATTATAGACAACTAGTGGAACCATGTCCGTTTCCTCAACAATGAAATGGGCCCTAGGAAGACTGTCATGTAAGCTTTTTTTTTCTCTCTCCCCTGCCCTCCCCTCCATGTCCAGCAATTCTTCCCTCTCCTAACCTCCATGTCCATGTCCAGCGATTCTCCTCTTCCTTGCCCTCCCATTCGTGTCCCGCGATTCTCTCCTCTACTGTCCTCCCATCCCATCCATGTCCATCAATTCTCCTCTCCCCTGCCCTCCCCTTCCCTTCCTCCCTCCCTCCCCTTGATGTCCCGTGATTCTCTCCTCCCATCGATTTGTACCTGAACGTTCTCTGGCTGGCTGGCGCTGGCTTCTGTTCCATTCGTAACATCCCTCCTGACATCAGCTTGCCTCCAGCGTTCCCTTCCCTCTCACTGTTCTGCCCTCTGACGTCATTACGTCTTCACGCAAGGGCGGGACAGTGAGGGGGAATGGAACGCTGGAGGCTGGTTGACGTCAGGAGATGTTACGAACCCAGGCAGACAGACATGGAACGTTGGAGGTGCAAATTATTATATAGGATTAGGTGCATAACTGCAGGTATTCTATAACCCGTGTACACATCAGCCAGACATGCTCCTGACCCTCCCATGCCCCTCCCCAGTCCATGTACCATGCAGTTGCACACTCTGGAATTTGTGTACTCAATTTATAGAATACCAACTAGGATCAGTTACATGCATAACTGCTAGTTAATACCAATTAGTGCCAATAATTGGTTGTTAATGCCAAATTAGCAACTCTTTAGGTAATTAAGTTATGCACACAACTGCCCTTATTTTACAACTTGCAAGCTGAGCTTTGCACATTAATCGCAAAGCTTGGTGTGCAACTTTATAGAATTAGGGAGAAAAGTATCTGTAAATTGTTAATATTACCCAGGGCCTTCTGTAATTTAGAAAAAAAACATCATGTAAATATTTTTTAAAAATACAGTAACAAATATTGACTGAGAAATCCCACAGTGACAAAGGTGTCTTTTGTGTCCATTGCCATCCATTATTTTTGACTCTCTCTCTCTCTCTCTCTCTCTCTCTCTCTCTCTCTCTCTCTCTCTCTCTCTCAGAGTTCTGTTCAAACTGCAGACTCTGTGACCTTGTGAGAAGCCATTGTTTCAGACACCAATTAGTCATTCTAAAATGCAGAAATCGTGTTGACTGTATTCTGTCCCTCCCATAGGAGCACCATAGGAGCAACATATACACTACAGGGTATTGGGAACATGAGCTGTTGAAATATGTCCTAGTGTGTAAGTTTATTACTAACCTTCATAATGCATAAATGCATCCATAAAACTGGGATATGACTGAAAACTGTTCTCCTGAACTTCTTTGTGTTAAGCCGTAATCTTTTATGCTTTGCATGTATAAACTGATTACAGAGATCTACAGTACATACGTTGTATTTTATAGGTCAGGTCTCTTGCAGAACCAATGCCAAGAATGTAATAACACAAGCTCCAAAATGACATCACTGGAAATTTCTTGTTATCTGAAGACTTTGATGCATCATTTGATTAACATATTTCCAGTTTTTCCACTTATCCTTGGAAAAGATGGGAACAAATTTTTTAAAAATAATTGTTTGACAAACGTTTTCAAGAAAAATACAACGTACACCAACTGGATCTTGTTTGCTTTTTGAAGACCCAGCCATGGCACTATACAGGTTCAACATTTACCTCCCCCTCCACCCTGCTCCTCTTACTCCCACCCCAGTTGGTAATAAGCAGGTTGAAAGCTTATGGTTGCTACTAATGTATTTCATGTATTTACAATATTCATATTCCATAAAATCTAAATCCTCAGTGTATGACAATTAAAACTTACACAATATAAAATAGCGAACAAATAATAACAAGATTAAATCATCAAAAGCCTCATTCAGCAGTTCCAGCATACATTTATGGACTCATTTTCAAAGCAAAAAAACATTCAAAAAAAGTCATAAGGAGCAGAAGGATGTTTTTCTATCAAAAATGTTCAAGTTGCAATTTTCAACACCCCAATTTTAGACACTTTGCTCCATAGTTCGTCCAAATTTCAAAGGGGCGTGTTGCTGCTGGCATATGGGTGGTACCAAAAGATAGATGTTTTTCTGCAATAATGGAACAAAATGAAAACGTTCAGGGACTTTTTGGCTTCACCTGTTTCAAATCATGGCTAAGTGACTAAAAGGTGCTCTAAATGACCAAATGGTCACTGGAGGGATTAAGGCATAACATCCCTTATTCCCCCAGACAGAGAGAGAGGTGACCTCCTCCCAGCCCCCTAAGGTGTTACCGTACATACCAGTTTCCCTTTGACAGCTTCAGATATTAAGGCCATTCCTATTAGAGCAGCAAACAAGCCCCAGGAGTAGCCTACGTAAGTATTGCCATACTGGGAAAGACCAAAGGACCATCAAGCCCAGCATCCTGTTTCCAACAGTGGCCAATCCAGGTCACAAATACCTGGCAAGATCCCCAAAAATGGAGTGGACTGTAGAGAAGGGGACCAAGCCCATATCCCACTCTAACTGGTACTCTTGTGGTACATGTGAGCCCTCCAAAAAACACTAAAATACCTACCATACCTACATGTAGGTGACACCTCCAAGCTTGAGAGCTATTGTAGTGATGTACAGTGAGGTTCAGTAGTATTTTTCTGCTCCTGGAGGGCTCACCATACAATATAAGAGGGTCATGGTGAGACCACTGCAGTGCCCCCTAAGCAGCCCCACTGCTCTGCTGGGATGGCTTTGTGGCCAGTCTACTGATGACCCCCAGACATCCCAATGACTGAGTTTAGGGCATTTTTCTCTTGGACATTTTATTTTTCAAAATGGTCTCAAAAGAAAAATGTTCCCGAGCACAAAACGTCTAGGAAGAAGGTGATTTTCAAACCAAAAAGATAGACAATTTTCAGGTTTGAAAATGACCATGTTCAACACTTGATTTATGGATATTTCTAGCAAAATGTCCAAAATTGGATTTAGACATTTTATTTAAAATACAGGGTCTTTAAAATAACTCTGGTCTGCACCATAGACTTGCTTAAACAGATATGTTTTCAATTTTCTCTTAAAAGTCTCTATTTGTTGAATATTCCTTAAAGAATCAGGAAGAGTGTTCCATAATTTAGGTCCTGCAACCTGAAACATTAAGCCCCAATATCAGGCCTCACAACACGAAAGGATGGCAGCTCCAGCAATGCCCAAGTAGTAGTAGTAGTAAGACTAGTCCAAATAGTTGGTAAATCCACAAACTGGTCAAGACCACAATCAAAACCAGATTATTTATAAGAATCCTCCTTAGAATTTCCTAGGAAATAGAAAACCATTTTACAATAAGGGTGAATCTGTTTCACATCTGCATGTAAACAGCTGACCTTAAATGAAGTCAGGTAGCTATCAGGATATTTCACCAGGTCTGTGCATATAGAGATACGAAAAAGAGGCAGGGAATTTAATTTAGAGCTCTTACGACTGAGAAAACCAACAGATCTTTTGTTAGAGGGCTGTATCCTAGGTCTACCTACACTTGTCTTTCAAGTAGATGCATCTGACTTTGGAAGTGAGGTGAGTACTTTTCGGTGACAACTTGGGCTTTCTAATAAGGACTTCTGATGAAAAGTCAGGGAGAGGGGGAATCCAGCTGACTTCACCAAATAACATATTTTTGCAGCTAAGTTATGTCTTGATTTGAGTTTACTTATAAGACCACTTAGAGTTCAATGGTATTGTATCAAGAAAAGAAAACAAGCAGTCTAAATATGGTCTTTCAACCCTTGTCTGTTGTCATAATCTCTATTACTCTGCTGACTTGTGAAAGATTTTATGATGATCATACCATAAAATATCATATATATTGTACTCTAGATTCAGTAAATAGCATTCAAAATTCAGCACCGAAAAAAAATCAGCACTGAACACTATTCTATGATGGGCATTCTGGGATCAGCATCCTTTATAGAATAGCGCATAGCGCCGGGATCCGCACTCAACTTTGGGCACGAGGAGTTACACCAACAGAAACCAGGTGTAAATCCCAGTGTGAAAGTTGGATGCAGATCTGCGCTATACTGTAACACTGCGCACAGTTTAAAGGAGCTCCCCTGACCCACCTTTGCCCCTCCCATGGCCACACCTCCTTTGCAGATCCACACGGAAACACTTAGATGTTATTCTCTAAATGGGCGCGTGTGTTTTCATGCAGATCTGCCATTTCTGCCCCAAACATTTAGCACAAAGGTATTCTATTTATTTATTTGTTTGTTTGTTTTAAAAATTAATATCCCGCTTACATCCTAGGTGGTTTCTAAATGTTCAGCACCATATATAGAATTCCCTTGTGTGTGTGTGTAAAAAGTCTGCAAGGTCTCTTAGCTCTTCTTCTGTTAAATATTATTAACAAAAAAAACCACTGTTCATGCATTAGTAAATTGACAATCAAGGCAGGCATAAGCATGTGGTCATGGTACAGAGACCTTTGCTACTCAAAGTGTCATAATTCTCTAAACTAGCCTACATGAGATTCATATTTCATGCAACGAATGCTTCTCTTTAAACTCTCTCTTAACGAACTCTTTTGCTCTAAAAATCTAATTTAATAGCTCATATTCTCTTCCAACAGTTCAATATTCTTTTGCAGCATTATTTTCTGCCTTCCTAATAAAATCTGCAGGCTAATGAGATTCAGTGACAATGCTCCAAGCAATTATTCAGTTGTTTTTAATGGCTGTCCCAGGTGTACAATCAAACACTGCAGCCCAATATGCCAGGTGAAGATATCTTTATTATCTGTATAACTGCTGGATATCATTCCATGGTGTTAAATATTCTCATTTTTAAAAAAGGTATATTAGGTTCTTACTTACTGCCTAGAATCTAAATACTGTAAAATTACCAGATAAGGGGCCATGGCTAAGCTATCTCTCTGAAAGTCAGTGGTTTTAATTAAACAGTGTAGATTTCTCCTAATGTAGCTGAGATGCTCAAAAGGAAGTTTCCCATTTTAGTGGTCCTTGATCCAGTCCATAGGGATCCAATCAACCAGTCTTGTTTTCAAAGATATCCATAATGAATATGTATGAGATATATCTGCATGCATTGCTTCCATTGTATGCAAATATATCGAGTCATGCCTATTCACTGCAAATATCCTAAAAACTGGCCTGGAGAGAGAGCAGATCACAAAGTGATGTTGTCATAAGCACCCAATATGGCCACTTTCGCCCACCAAAAAATTGCACCTTCCCTTCAAAAACTAGTCTGATGAGGTAAGGAGAAAAATGTATAGAGGTAGATATTCAACCAGTGACAGTGAGTGTTCTGCTGACCGCCACAGAGTTATTCTGGATATTCAATGCCAGGCCGTGTCAGTGCTTTGGCATGGAATATCCAGTTTATGCAGGGCAGGCTAACACACAGCCAGTTGTCAGTATTCAGAACTTAAGCAGCTATGGGTTAGCTTATAAAGGGCCCCTTTTACGAAGTTGCGGCAAAAGGGTGCCTGCGCTGGTAAAAGGCAGGTCAATTTCACTAAAAGGATCGTGCAGGATGTGAGGGGAAGACAGAGCAGGGCAGGCAATGCGGCAGTGCCGGAGACCGGCGCTGGACAACACTTCAGCTGGCGGGGGTTGGGGACCCATGCCAACCAAGGTATTTGCTGCGACAGTGGGTGGGGAGTGGCAGCGGGGGGGGGAAGGGGCCGCAGATCAAAATGTGACCCTCACCTTGGGCTCTGGCCCCCTCCCACTGTGAAGTCTGGTTATGACCCTGGTGTGTGGGCCTAAGATCTGTTAATATGCACATAACTTACAGTATTCTGTAAGTTATGCATGCAAATGTGAGTCCATGACTCCGTCAATATGTACATTAATCTGTCAAATGGGCTATGTAAGATGTGTGTATTTACAGAATAGTAATATAAGTGCTTATTTTCTATGAGAAGAGTGGTGGAGGCCTTGAATGCCCTACTAGAGGAGGTACAAACAATGAACAAACCAGGGTAATGCAGGAGCAAAACACTCTACTGAACCCCTAAGGGTATCTAGGGTATGGATAGAAAGCTCAAAGTCAGCCCCGTCCAAAAAAATAAGATAATATAATATATTAGTCTGGCCAAAAAATATATAATTTAAATTATTTATGGAAAGGAGAGAGTCTCAGAGGCTGAACTCACCCAAGTAGACAGCCCACGAACGTAGGCTTGTGCTAATGGGTGGATGGGTTTCTCTATCATTGAGTCTCTCCTAAATTAAATAAGTGCACCAAAAAGCACCCAAGATCTCCCTTATGCTCTGTAATCCTTCTACTCTGTTAAAAAAAACAACAACAAATATTGGCTGTTCATATGGACTAAGCAGACTTGAGTTCTCAATCCATGCCCCAGTGCTAGTTCCACCTAAAGGAATGTTCCCTAATTTTTTGTTTTTGCTAGAAAATACACACACACGTTAAATGTTCTGTGTTCACTAACCAACATACACAATGTACACAATTGACTCTCCCACTTTAATCTTGGTTTGTGGTATATTGATTTCAATGTCAACAGTAACACTAGAAGTGGCCTAGTGGTTAGAGTGGTGGACTTTGGTCCTGGGGAACTGGGTTCAGTTCCCACTGCAGGCACAGGCAGCTCCTTGTGACTCTGAGCAAGTCACTTAACCCTCCATTGCCCCAGGTACAAATAAGTACCTGTATATAATATGTAAGCCACATTGAACCTGCTATGAGTGGGAATGCGCAAGGTACAAATGTAAGAAAAATAAAAAATTATACTATAGGTAGGGTAAACATTTTTTTAAGGCAAATAATCCTACAATCGTGGAAAATACTTTCTAAAGAAAAAAGAGGAGCGCTTATCTCTGCGCTGCTGGGTGTGTGCACTCCACCCAGCAGCTGTTGTGATATCCAGCATTGACCGATGTTCTCTCCACCGTCGCTGCTGTTAATAACTCAATCAACTTTTGATATTGGCAGTCTACCATCTATGTCCGACTCTGCAGGGTTTCGAGACAATCTTCGTCAGGGACCTGGTTATGTGCTGCCTATTCCTGTGAATAAACACATACTGCGCCAGAGGAGGTGACAGAATTCAAAAAGGTATTGGATAAACACACATCCCTGTATACTGCCCTGAAAAGCCAGAACACAGTAAAACTAAGTTATCTTGCCAGATGTCCTGCAGTTACTGTATATTTCTTAACATAGAAGCCATTTAACATTTGGATGCATTTTCAAGCCTGTAGCAAAAGTCCAAAACACAGTATCTCTTGATAAATGGAAGAAATGTTAAGCCACAACACAGAACTGCATTAGTTTTGGTCAAGAATAACACCATGGAGGGTGGGCTCGAAGATTCATCTCTTCCTCACCGCCTGCCGCCACTGCGACTAAACCCACAAGGAAAAGAAAAGAAATACCTGAGCTGGTGGAAATCTGCATGTCCCGCCAGCCGTAGACCTCCTCTCCACAGAAAGAGCACTTAAACTGTGTGCCGTCGAAAGCAGTGGCCAGAATCACTAACACAGTCAGCCTCCGCACCTACACACAAACTAAGCATGTGGAAGGGGTGGGGCGGTACTGACTCGGGAACACTGCAGCAGACTAGACAGGGTGTAAGGGGTCTTTCTGCAAAGAGGTCTTTGGCTGGCATGGTGGAGCTTGCGGATCCCTGCAAGCCACTCCAATGGAGCACTGATTGTGGGTGGGTCTGAGTCCAAAATGGGTTGGCCCTAGCCCACCCGTGCCTACATCACTGCTTAAACATAGGGTGCACATTTACGGTAGCTCTAAGGCTTGTTTAAATGTTAGCACCTAAATGCAACATTTATGCAGGTAACTTTCTGTAAGTAGCACACGTAAAGTCAGCTCCGCCTTTGCCCCACCCATGCCCCTCCCCTTTGAACACCATCTAGCAATTACAAACAGTGCCATTTTAGTGCATAATTATAGACTCGTGCCTAGGCACAGTACTGCTATATACACATATTAAGGACTAGATTCAGTAATTCCACGGAGTATTGTGTTCAGTTTTGGAGGCTGTATCTTGCGAAAGATGTTAAAAGACTGGAAGTGGTGCAAAGAAAAGCTACAAAAATGGTATGAGATTTGCGTTGCAAACCGTACGAGGAGAGACTTGCCGACCTGAAGGTGTACCTTGGAGGAAAGGAGAAACAGGGGTGACATGATACAGACGTTCAAATATTTGAAAGGTGTTAATCCGCAAACAAACCTTTTCTGGAGACAGGAAGGTGGTAGAACTAAAGGATATGAATTGAGGTTGAAGGGGGGGGGGCAGACTCAGAAGTAATGTCAGGAAGTATTTTTTCATGGAAAGGGTAGTAGAAACGTGGAATGCCCTCTCGCAGGAGGTGGTGGAGATGAAAACAGTAATGGAATTCAAACATGTGTGGGATAAACACAAAGGAATCCTGTTTAGAAGGAATGGGTCTACGGAATCTTAGCGGAGATTGGGTGGCAACGCCGGTAACTGGAGAGTAAAACCAGTGCTGGGCGGACTTCTACAGTCTGCGTCCTGATTGTGGCTGAATAGATATAGATGGGCTGGAGTGTAAATTTTAAGGGGCTTCGACATTAGCTTCAGAACTTTTAGTACAGGAACAGTGCTGGGCAGATTTTTACGGTCTGTACCCTGAGAATGGCAGGGACAAATCAAACTTGGGTATAAAGTATCACATACCATGTAAAATGAATTTATCTTGTTGGGCAGACTGGGTGGACCGTTCAGGTCTTCATCTGCCGTCATTTACTATGTTACTATGTAAATGGCTCCCACATTTGGTCACTGAAAGAAATGCACATCAAGCGCTATTCTATAAACAGCTCTCTGAGTTGGATGCTGTTTATAAACAGCATCCAACTCAGAGAGCTGTTTATAGAATAGTATATAGCACTGGGATCTGTGCCAAACTTTGGCCACGAGGATTTATACCAACTGAAACCTGGGGTCAATCCTCAGCATAAATTAGGCACAGATCCCCCAAATTCTGCACACATCTTTAGTGAATGTCCCTGACCCACCCATGGCCCTCCCATGTCCACACCCCCATTTCAGTTACACACAAAAATTTTTTTGCAAATACGCGTAACATAGAATAGCGCAGAATAAGATGTGTGCACAAATCCAAAGTGTTGACAATTAATACTTGATAGCACCCAAGTATTGGTGCCAATTGGCTAATTACTCAATTCAATTGCATACACAACTTGGGCATGTGCCCAAATTTGCTAACAAAACTCTGAGCACCATATATAGAACTTGGGGGTAAGTGTGCACTTACCCATATAAATGGCAGCATTCTACAAATTTAAGGGGCCCTTTTACTAAGCTGCGGTAAAAAGGGCTCTGCGCTAGTGGCAGGCGATGTTTTTGCCATGCGTTGAGGCCCTTTTTAACAAAGAGGGTAAAAAGGCTGAAAAAAAAAAAGACATGGCCATGCAATAAGATTGCTTTTACTGCGTGGCCATGCGGGGAGGAGCACGTACTGCCACCCACTGAGGTGGTGGTAAAGGCTCTGGTGCTAACCTGGCAGTAGCCAGGTAGCGCACGGCACTGCTCGATAACCGCCAGGTATCCCCTGCAGAAGGTAAAATTATGTATCATACCTGATAATTTTCTTTCCATTAATCATAGCTGATCAATCCATAGACTGGTGGGTTGTGTCCATCTACCAGCAGGTGGAGATAGAGAGCAATCCTTTTGCCTCCCTATATGTGGTCATGTGCTGCCGGAAACTCCTCAGTATGTCGATATCCAAGCTCCATCCGCAGGACTCAGCACTTAGAGAATTACACCCACGAAGGGACACTCTGCCCAGCTCACCACCGCCGAAACGGGGGAGGGGAATTAACCCAGCTCATCCCCACACAAGTGGGGGAGGGGAATCCGTCCAGCTCATCCCCGCGGAGCGGGGGAGGGACACCACACCCGCCGATGCGGGGGGACCTGGCTTATCCTGCAACCGCAACCGCGGGAGGAGCTGACTGACCCTAACACCGCCGAAGCGGGAGGGAGCGCCGGCAGAATTTAAGTCTCAATCCAGCCCCGTAAAACGGAGGGGAGAAGAATGCAGCAGCTCACTGTAACACAAATTCGTCTCAACTCTTGAAGAATTCATTGAAAAACTTGAACACGAAGTCCTCCTGAACAGGAACTGAAGACTAAACTTGAACCTGAAATGCAACCAGAATATAAACAGTACAGATATCTGGGAGGGGCTATGGATTGATCAGCTATGATTAATGGAAAGAAAATTATCAGGTATGATACATAATTTTACCTTCCATATCATCATGCTGATCATACCATAGACTGGTGGGATGTACCGAAGCAGTACTCACCCAGGGCGGGACATAGAAATCCCTGACCGCAACACTGAAGCTCCAAACCGGGCCTCCGCCCGAGCAGCCACAGTCAAGCGGTAATGCCTGGAGAAGGTATGGGCCGAAGCCCAAGTTGCCGCCTTGCAAATCTCTTCCAAGGAGACGGACCTGGCCTCTGCCATCGAGGCCGCCTGAGCTCTAGTGGAGTGAGCCTTCAGCTGGATAGGCGGCACCTTCCCCGCGGCCACATAAGCCGCTGCAATGGCTTCCTTGACCCATCTTGCCACTGTAGGCTTAGCAGCCTGCAGACCCTTACGAGGACCTGCAAACAGGACAAACAGATGATCCGATTTCCGGAAATCATTGGTCATTTCCAAGTATCTGATGATGACACGTCTCACATCCAGATATTTGAGAGCAGAGTATTCCTCTGGGTAGTCCTCCCTACGAAAGGAAGGGAGACAGAGCTGCTGATTCACATGGAAGCGAGAAACAATCTTGGGCAGGAAGGAAGGCACTGTGCGAATAGTCACTCCTGCCTCAGTGAACTGCAGAAAAGGCTCTCTACATGAGAGCGCCTGGAGCTCGGAAACTCTTCTGGCTGAAGTGATAGCCACCAAAAAGACTGCTTTCAACGTCAGGTCTTTCAGAGATGCCCTCGACAAGGGTTCAAAAGGCGGCTTCTGCAAGGCTCTTAGCACCAGGTTGAGATTCCACGCAGGCACCACTGAGTGCAGAGGAGGGCGCAGGTGATTAACTCCCTTGAGAAAGCGCACCACATCTGGCTGCGAAGCCAGGGAAACACCCTTCAGGCGGCCCCTGAAGCAAGTCAGAGCCGCTACCTGGACTTTAAGGGAACTGAGCGACAGGCCTTTCTCCAGACCTTCTTGCAGGATCGCCAACACTGAAGAAATTGGAGCAGTGAAGGGAGAAAGTGAGCCTGCTTCACACCACGCTGCAAAGATACGCCAAACCCTGGCGTAAGCAGTAGAAGTAGAGCGCTTCCTCGCTCTCAGCATAGTGGCGATGACCTTGTCTGAGAAGCCCTTCTTTCTCAGACGCTGCCGCTCAATAGCCAGGCCGTAAGACCAAAGGGGAAGGGATCCTCCAACACCACGGGACCCTGATGTAACAGGCCCTGCTCCACTGGCAGCCGCAGAGGATCGTCAACTGAGAGCCTGATCAAGTCCGCATACCAGGGACGTCTGGGCCAGTCCGGACCCACCAGGATTATCCGGCCGGGATGCTTTGCCACCCGGTCTAGCACCCTGCCCAACATGGGCCAGGGCGGGAACACATAGAGAAGCTCTTCTGTCGGCCACTGTTGGAGAAGAGCATCTACTCCCAGGGATCGAGGGTCCCGTCCTCTGCTGAAAAAACGCGGCACTTGGCAATTGGCCGATGACGCCATCAGATCTAGGCTCGGCTGGCCCCAGCGCTTCGTGATGTCCAAGAACGCCTGAGCAGATAGCTGCCACTCTCCGGGCTCCAAGGTATGGCGACTGAGAAAGTCCGCCTTGACATTCATGACTCCGGCAATGTGGGCCTCTGACAGCTGTTCCAGGTTTGCTACCGCCCACTGGCATAGATTCATGGCCTCCTTGGCTAGAGGGGCGCTCTTGGTACCTCCCTGGCGGTTGACATAGGCCACAGCCGAGGCATTGTCCGACAGGACCCTTACTGGCTTCAACGCCAGTACCGGGATGAACTCCAAAAGCGCCAACCGAATGGCTCTGAGTTCCAGGAGGTTGATAGACCACTTTGCCTCTGCAGGAGACAAGAGCCCCTGCACTGTCCTTCCCAAGCAGTGGGCTCCCCAGCCCGACAAAGAGGCGTCCGTCGTGACGACAATCCACTCCGGGGTCACCAGAGGCATTCCTGCAGACAACTTGTCTGTCTGCATCCACCAGCTCAGCGCCTTGCGCACTGCTGGGTCCAAGGGAAGGCGCACAGCATAATCCTCCGACATCGGAGTCCAGCGCTGCAGCAGAGAGTGTTGTAGTGGTCTCATATGAGCCCTGGCCCAGGGCACTACTTCCATCGTGGCCGTCATAGAGCCCAACAGCTGCACATAGTCCCAAGCCCGAAGAGGAGAGGCTACTAGGAACTGGTCCACCTGAGCCTGAAGCTTGACAATCCGATTGTCTGGCAGGAACACTCTGCCCACTTAGGTGTCGAATCGAACTCCCAGATACTCCAAGGACTGAGTCGGGCGCAGCTGGCTCTTCTCCCAGTTGATGATCCACCCCAGGGAGCTCAAAAGAGCAACCACCCGGTCCACAGCTTTGCCGCACTCTGCATAAGAGGGGGCTCGGATCAACCAGTCGTCCAGATAAGGATGGACTTGTACTCCTTCCTTTCGCAGGAAGGCCGCGATGACCACCATTACTTTGGAGAAGGTCCGCGGAGCAGTAGCCAACCCGAAAGGGAGGGCTCTGAACTGGAAGTGTCGGCCCAGGACTGCAAAACGCAGAAAGCGTTGATGAGGAGGCCAGATGGGAATATGCAGGTATGCTTCCTTGATGTCCAAGGAAGCCAAGAACTCTCCTGCCTTCACTGCCGCTATAACAGAGCGGAGAGTCTCCATGCGAAAGTGCCGCACTTTCAAGGCCCGATTGACCCCTTTGAGGTCAAGGATAGGCCGGACAGAACCTCCTTTCTTTGGTACCACAAAGTAAATGGAGTAACGTCCCTTGCCAGTCTGATTTTCTGGCACCGGAACGACCGCACCCAGGCGGATCAGGTTGCCCAAGGTCTGCTGCACTGCCACAGCTTTGACCGGAGACTTGCAGGGAGAGAGTACAAACCCGTCTCTTAAGGGTCAGCAGAACTCTAACTTGTAGCCGTCTCTGATGACTTCCAGCACCCAAGCGTCTGAAGTTACTTTGGTCCACTCGCCCAGAAACGAGGACAGGCGTCCTCCAATCTGCACTGGGCCATGGACCAGGACCCCGTCATTGGGTACGAGACCCTGGGGGAGGACCGGAGGGCGTACCTCCGGGACGGCGGTCTCTGCGAAAGGAATGCTGCTTGGGGGAGAAGTTCCTTTTGAAGGAAGAGGGGGCAGAGGAGCCCGACTTGCCCGGGCGGTACCGACGGGCTTCTTGAAACCATCCTCTGGAGATACCGGGGCGAGCACTGGCCCGAGCCCTGACCTCTGGTAACCTCTTGCCCTTAGACGTGCCGAGATCGGTCACGATTTTATCCAGCTCGACCCCAAAGCGCAGCTTGCCTTTAAAAGGCAACTTAGCCAGGCGGGACTTAGAGGCGTGGTCCGCAGACCAATGTTTCAGCCAAAGCCAGCGCCGCGCAGAGACTGTCTGAGCCATGCCTTTAGCCGAGGCTCTCAAGACATCATACAGTAAGTCTGCCAAATAAGCCAAGCCTGATTCCAGGGCCGGCCAGTCAGCCCTCAAGGAAGGATCCGAGGGGGAAGCCCGCTGCACCATCGTCAGGCACGCCCTGGCCACATAGGAGCCGCAAACTGAGGCCTGCAAACTTAAGGCAGCCGCCTCGAAGGACGACCTTAAAGCCGCTTCCAATCTTCTGTCTTGGGCATCCTTTAGGGCCGTGCCACCTTCCACCGGCAACGCCGTCTTCTTAGTCACCGCAGTGATTAAAGAATCCACGGTAGGCCAAAGAAAGGCCTCACGTTCACTTTCAGGCAAAGGATAGAGGCGGGACATAGCCCTAGCCACTTTGAGGCTCGCTTCCGGGACATCCCATTGAGCCGAAATTAAGGTGTGCATGGCATCATGCACGTGGAAGGTTCTAGGCGGGCGCTTCGTCCCCAGCATAATGGCAGAGCCAACAGGGGCTGAGGGAGAGACGTCCTCTGGTGAGGAAATCTTCAAAATGCTCATGGCCTGCAATAACAGGTTGGGCAAATCCTCTGAGCGAAAGATCCGTGCTGCAGAGGGGTCATCCGCTCCATCCGAGCGGGAATCAGTCTCCTCCAAGGAATCCCCAAAGGACCGTTGGGAGAACTCAGATACGCTGCCCTCATCTACATCAGAGGAAACAGCGTCCTCTAAGGCCTGGGCATCCACCCGAGGGCGTTTACTTCCGGGGGCCTCAACCCCTTTATCGGACAAGGGAGAAGGGGCAGCGTTCTGCATAAGGAAGGCCTGATGCAGCAGCAAAATAAACTCGGGGGAGAAACCCCCCAGACTATGTATTTCAGCAGCCTGGGCCACAGCCCTAGACGCATCCTCAACCGGCACTCGCAAGAGCGGGGGAGCAACATGCTGCGCATCCAAGATGGCGTCCGGCGCGACACTCTGCGAAGGAGCCGCGCGGGAAGAACGGCGCTTAACTTTAGCCGCTTTTTTGCCGTCGCCCAAATCAAGGGCGGCCATGGCATGAACGTCTCCCAGCTCAAGGGCGGCCCAAGAAGAAGCCGTCCGAGCAGAGTGGCCGGCCAAGATGGCGGAGGCGAGCAGCGGGGGATGGGCGTTTATGGCGGGAAAAACCGCCGCGCCGGAGGAAGACCCGGGACACTGACCGGCCTCCAAACTGACACCCAACAAGGGCGAATCAGACTTTAAAACCCCCGCATCCCCGCTAGAAGCGCACACGCGGTCCGGGGAGCGATTCTTCACGCCCTCGCCCTCCGACGCCATAGGCCACGTGGAGATCAATCGGGGAACCCCATGCCCGCTATAAAAAGGTAAAAATTACCTGCTTCTCGCTCCGAGCTGTAACGACCTGGTGTCCGAGTGAGTAGCTGCAATAAACGTTTAAATAAATGTCAAAATAAACGCCCTTAAGGACGTCCAAATTTTTTTTTTTTTTTTTTTTAACGGAGCCAGCGGGAGGGGGGAGAAAAGGAGGGACCTGGCGCCACCAGGTTTGCACTTGCTCAAGAAGAGCCCTCAACCCCAGGCACTCAACAAAACCTAAAAATTAGGCTTGGAGGCCTAGCCAGAGCTGCTGCTGTGTGTGACCACCACCTGCTGAGATAGAGAACATACTGAGGAGTTTCCGGCAGCACATGACCACATATAGGGAGGCAAAAGGATTGCTCTCTATCTCCACCTGCTGGTAGATGGACACAACCCACCAGTCTATGGATTGATCAGCATGATGATATGGAAATTATTTTTTAATATTTCCGCTAGTGCTGGAAATGCTGCTTGCTAGGGGTGGAACTACCACCGGCGCCCACGTTGTGCCAGCGGTAGCCCCAAATTGGCACAAGGTAAGCTCACAGTGGTCTTACCTCTGCTTAGTAAAAGGGCCCCTAAGTGTGCACATTGTGCTTAAATTTAGTCAACCTGTTATACAATGAAGGGGTTAATGTGCAAGCAACTCAGGACTGACTCAACCATTAGGCAAGGCTAAGCAGTCGCCTAGAATGGCAGCTTCTTGGAGGCAGCTGCAATCAAAGCAAAATAATTAATAGGTCCTGACAGCAAGACAAATTGAAACAACCATCAGCACATACCTTAACCTGCATTTTTTAGATTCTTGTGTGATGATCATGATTGAGTTTAATTATCAAAATCTTGGGGAGGGGGCTTAGGTTAGGGGTTTGAGAAAGTTAATTAGGAGGGAGGTTTAAGGTTGAAAACTTGCCTAGGTGCCCCACTACTCTTGCACCAGCTCTGAAGCTACTGTTGAAATATTCCGGGTCCCAATACCTCCTGAATTGAAATGTATCACTACTATTCATTGTTAATTTTTGACCTAAATAAATATTTTAGAGTCCAAAATCGTGCTCATTTCATTTCTTTTCAAAGAAGCAGTGAGGCAGGAAGAGAAGAAAGCAGAATTGTCTCTAGGATTTTCAAGATGATATCATTTGGAGACATACTTGTATTCTTAGAAGAATGTTTCTCCGGTTCACTAAACTAGTGCAATTTTGGGAGGTTCCCTCTAGATCACATAAAACATTTTTAATCTTTTTGAACTAGTCAAGTGGCTTCTGCAACACTCATTCTACTAATGTCTTTACTGGTGTCAAAAGGGATTTCCAGATGGTTGAAGCTCCAGCTGCTAATTGTTAACTTTCACAAGATTCTGCATTGTGCAGGTTAGATTAATTTATGCCAAACAGAATTTGCAGTCTCACTGATGATGTCCAAAACTTGGCCTAGCTTGAATCCATAAACACTTGGCCATCTGTGATTCATCCAGGATATTAAAGAGATTTGGTCATTCTGTGTTAAATATGCCCTGGGAGCCTTTGCTTGATAGGTTCCATACTACAACTAATTTATCCAATGAAATGGTTCATGGTCTTCAGATTTCTGTCAAAGAAAACTTTCTGCATTAAAAGATGGTTACATATTCCTCCCTCCTCCTCCTCCTCCTCCCAGGATGCTCTTCTCATATAAGAAATGAGCCACAGCTTTCTCCCACCCTTTTAAGCCACGGCAAGTCACAAACTGATGTTGTGACTTCATCTGATTAGTTTCCTGGAGCTATTTAAACCCACAACCTCCCATTCTATCTTGCCCTATCATAAATCTCATGTGAGTTCCTGGGTTTCCTGCTATTTGTGTCTGTCTTATGTTACAGATCTTCGTCTACCATTTCCGAACCTGTTGCACAAGCTCTGACTGGTGCTGATTTTTTGAGTGATTATGATTTTGTCTGCTAATTCTGTACTCTTCCTGATTGGCTGGTTTTCACCTGACTGGAATGACAATGTTACAGATTAAGAATTTATTGATTTATATTCTGCCTAAAATTTAGGTGGATCACAACTAGTACATACACAATTTAAAACAACGACGTGAAGGAGCATTTTCGAAGAGACGCCCAAGTCAGAACATCCTAAACAGAGGTCCAACTTGCATGTATTTTTGAACAGGAAATAAATCAGGGTTTCCTGTTTGAAAATACATGAGATGGACATGCATATGCTGGAAACATCTAGCATGAACATCCATTTTACAAACTGGAAGGCTGAAATTATGAACAGGGGAAAACAATGGATATGGATGACTGTAAGGCATCGTTCTTTGAAAATGGTCACACAGATGTTGATGCAGAGCAGAGGGTCAGCCTAGTGGTTAGTGTAGTGGGCTTGCACCAAGGAACAGGTTCAAATCCCACTTTAAGTCTTTTATTTTGTAATTGTGAGCTCTCCAAGAACAACAACAACATACCTATTGCACCTGAATGTACACTTAGGGTTACCATATGGCTCAAGAAAAAGGAGGACAGATTGAGCCAGTCTGGGTTTTACTTCCATTGCTTTCAATGGAAGCAAAACCCGGACTGGATCAGTGTGTCCTCCTTTTTCTGGAGCCATATGGTAACCCTATGTACACTGCTTCTATAGCCTTTAGGCTTGCAGGTGGCTTATATATTTAGGTACAGCAGATATTTTGCTGTTTCTGGAGGGTTCACAATTACAAAATTTAAAAAAAAATAAAAGCTGTGGTAGAAATTGAAGCTGGGTCCCTTGGTTTATAGTCCACTGCACTAATCAATAGGCTACTCCTCAGATTTGTTAAGAATGCTCATACTACCTAAAGCTGTCATAGAGCCTGTTAGCCCCTTTCAGTTTCATTTCCAGGGGAGAGGGAAGGGGACAGCAGCCACTGTTCCCTTCTCCACTACTGCCAACTCCAGACTTCGCGCCTTCTGTCTCGCTGCACCCTACTCCTGGAATAAACTTCCTGAGCCCCTACGTCTTGCCCCATTCTTGGCCACCTTTAAATCTAGACTGAAAGCCCACCTCTTTAACATTGCTTTTGACTCGTAACCACTTGTAACCACTCGCCTCCACCTACCCTCCTCTCTTCCTTCCCGTTCACATTAATTGATTTGATTTGCTTACTTTATTTATTTTTTGTCTATTAGATTGTAAGCTCTTTGAGCAGGGACTGTCTTTCTTCTATGTTTGTGCAGCGCTGCGTACGCCTTGTAGCGCTATAGAAATGCTAAATAGTAGTAGTAGTAGTAGTAGTCATACCTTAATCCCTCCAGTGGAAATCTACTTAATCAGGGCATTATTTTGTATCCTAGACAAGCCTGAAAAGGTCTAAGTGAGGACATCCTTCTTTTCAGACAAGGACATTTCTTCCCCTTCAGTACTCACTCTTGGATGTCCATATTTCAAGCCTTCCCTTATCCCACCCAAAACACACCCATAACATACCCACATATTATTTGGACATACTGCAGTGTTGGACATCCCTTTTCTACATTTGCAAAATCAGTACTTGGATGTTTCACACATATAAACATCCATTTTGGTCTTTTGAGATGCCCCTGTGCTTCAAATGTAAGCGCCATAACATAACAATATTAAAAAAACATTCTGCTATATCTTTTTTGAGATATGGTGACCAGAATTGAACGCAATACTCAAGGTGAGGTCGCACCATGAAGTGATACAAGGCATTATACTATCTTTGGTCTTATTTCGCATCCCTCTCCTAATAATTCCTAGCATCCTGTTTGATTTCAGCATATTGTGTACAATCCTGCTTATAATCGAAATAGAAAAACGCCTATATTGTGACCCAAATCGGGAGATAGACGTTTATCTCACAAAAACGAATAAAGCGGTATAATCGAAAGCCGAATTTGGACGTTTTCAACTGCACTCCGTCGCGGATGCGGACAAAGTTGATGGGGGCGTGTCGAAGGCGTGGTGAAGCCGGAACTGGGGTGTGGTTATCGGCCGATCAGAGATGGGTGCCTTTCGCCGATAATGGAAAAAAAATATGCGTTTGTAGCGAGAATTTAGGGCACATTTCCTGGACCCTGTTTTTCCATGAATAAGGCCCCAATAAGTGCCCTAAATGACCAAATGACCACTGGAGGGAATCGGGGATGACCTCCCCTGACTCCCCCAGTGGTCACAAACCCCCTCCCACCACAAAATATGCCGTTTCACAACTTTTTATTTTCACCCTCAAATGTCATACCCACCTCCCTGGCAGCAGTATGCAGGTCACTGGAGCAGTTATTAGGGGGTGCAGTGGACTTCAGGCAGGTGGACCCAGGCCCATCCCCCCCCCCCACCTGTTACACTTGTGCTGGTAAATGGGAGCCCTCCAAACCGCCCCCCCCCAAACCCACTGTACCCACATGTAGGTGCCCCCCTTCACCCCTTAGGGCTATAGTAATGGTGTAGACTTGTGGGCAGTGGGTTTTGAGGGGGATTTGGGGGGCTCAACACACAAGGGAAGGGTGCTATGCACCTGGGAGCTCTTTTACCTTTTTTTTTTTTTTTTTGTAGAAGTGCCCCCTAGGGTGCCCGGTTGGTGTCCTGGCATGTGAGGGGGACCAGTGCACTATGAATCCTGGCCCCTCCCACGAATAAATGTCTTGGAGTTATTCGTTTTTGAGCTGGGCGCTTTCATTTTCCGTTATCGCTGAAAAACAAAAACGCCCAGCTCACAAATTGTCGAATAAAACATGGACATCTATTTTTTGCGAAAATACAGTTCGGTCCGCCCCTTCACGGACCCGTTCTCGGAGATAAACGCCCATGGAGATAGACGTTTCCGTTTGATTATGCCCCTTTATGACACCTAGATCTTTTTCTTGAGTGCAGACAATTTAGGATAAAGTAATGAAGTTAATGAAGGTTAATAAATGCAAATAAAACACAAAATAGAAAATAAGGTGATACCTTCACTGATTTTTAAAACTTTTTTGATTAGCCTTCAGAGACCAGCACTTCCTTCCTCAGGTCAGGAGAGGATACCACAACAGCATTATACTGTCCTGCCTGACCTAAGGCAGGAGGTTTTGTCCTCTGAAATCTAATTGAAAAGGGTATTAGGCTATTAAATAAAATATTTTCTGGGGGGTCACGTGATGGCAGCAGCTTGAGCGGACGCTTGGCGGCTCAGCTCCTCTCCCCTCACTCTAATTATCTGCTTATTTGGTGTTATAACTTTATGTTTTACTTTCAAAATCTCTGCATGCATTACTAAATACTTGGAAGAAGAGCCTGACGTGAAGTCTAGGAAGGATTGCGAGCAGTGTAGTTGGCATGCAGGTAAAGACCCCGCGGCCTGGATGGGAGAAAGCAACTCCAGCACAAAAAAAGATGGTGTCGCCGCCCCCAACTATTCAACCAGCCCTAGCAAGTTCCGACTTGACTAAGAACACAGTGTAGGTGTCCATGCGGCACCTTTCATAGCTGTTAGATGACAAGCTGGCCAAGTTATACACTGGGCTAGAAGAGATTAAGGACGGTGTGGCTGGGCATGCAGTTCGGATACAACAGGCGGAAGATCGCATATCCGACCAGGAGGACCCCGTGGAGACAGCGGAAGGCTGTATTCGAGTGCTGGAGATGTAGGTTCAGACCCTGTTGGACAAGATGGAGGACCAGGAGAATCGGGGGCACCGGAACAACCTACGGATTATTGGAGTCTCCGAAAATGTTGCCGAAACCGAGCTGCGCAAACTAACTGAATGGTGGCTTCCACAAAGCCTGGGTCTTCCGCACGATGTGGGCCAGGTTTATGTAGAATGAGTACACCGCATTGGGCAGCGCCGGGAAGATTCTGGCAGGCCGCGGACGATCATCGCAAGGTAACTAAATTACGCGGTAAAGGTCAGACTGCTGGAACTTTACAAAAAGCAACATTCAGTGGACTACAATGGTGCCCAGAACAACAGAGGGCCTTGGCTCCATATTGCTCACAGCTCTACATGAAGGGCATTAAATTTGCCTTTCAATACCCGGCCTGGGTGCACCTCACCTTTGATAACCGCATAATCTCCATGACAACACAGCAGAAGAACTGAAGCCATTTTTTGAAAAGCTTCCCATGCCCTAGTGGGAAACATACAATCAGTAGGATCTGCTCCCACCTGTAGATGCAAGCGCCTTGCCTAGTGTGTGGCACTGGGTTAGAAAAATCTTGGTGCCCAAACTGTGAGTAATATGTGTAGGACTAGGGGGTAAGGTGGCCCTGACACTGAGGGAGTGTTCTTAAGGGGAAGTGGCAGGGTAGGGGGGAAATTCTATTCCTCACTGACTGTCACTATATATTGTGCTGCAAGCACTTTGTGCTACTTTGCTGTCCTTATATAATGATACTAGATCGAACCAGGAAACAGCAAAGTTCTCTCTGCAGAACATTCCCCCACCTCCACAGATCAATACTAATTCATTTAATTTATTTCATGTCATCCACATAATATATATTTTTCTGACAACCATGTTGTCCACAGGAGTACTTTCATTTATGCTTCCTATAAACTGTATTGATTGACTATTGAAACTTTTTACTGTACAAGCCCTCTGCTAAAATGTAATTTCTTCTCTCATTTCCTGTATTTTGCTCAGGTTACTTTATTATTACTATTATTGGTATTTCTATGGTGCTGCCAGAAATGTGCAGCACTTTACAGACATGCAAACTAGAAACTCCTTGCTTCTTGTAACTTACATTCATTTTCAAAATACATAGACTTATGAAGTTACTATGGAACTTTGTAAGTCTATGTGCTTTGAAAATGAGCACCTGTCTAATAAAGATAGACAAAGAGACAAAGAAAAGACAAAACATGTTGGGGGAAGGTCTTTGAGTTAAAAGCTGCAGGACCAGTTGCAAGGGATGAGGCCTCCTGAAAGCCTCAGAAGTAGGCTAGTGGATGGAATCAATCAACAAGGATTGCCTGAACCAATAAGGTGAATCAGCACAAAAATCTATACCTTAGAAGCATCTGTATATGAGCAAAATTGGAAGAGGGGGAAAGATAGAGGTACCCTAAATAACAGAGGTCACCAGCTGTTTTCAGGTACACTGCAGTCTACGTAAGTACATAAACATTGCCTTACTGGGACAGACCAAAGATCCATCAAACTCAGTATCCTTTAACAGTGGCCAAACTAGGTCACAAGTACCTGGCAGGATCCCAAAAGAATAAAATAGATTTCATGCTGCTTATCCCTGGAATAAGCAGTAGATTTTTCCCAAGCCCACCTTAATAACGGTTTATGGATTTTTCTTCCAGGAGCTTGTCCAGACCTTTTTTAAACCCTGCTATGCTAACTGCTTTTGCCACATTCTCTGATAAGAAATTCCAGAGCTTAATTACACATTGAGTGAAGAAACATTCTTTAAAACTAGCCACACTCAGTGTCCTGGACAAGATGGCATCTATGAGAGGAGACATGTGTTGAGTGCTCTCGAATCCTCCAGCGTAATATTCAAAGAGTAGTATCTTTTCCCCCTTTTGAATGGGGAAGAGGAAAGGGAAAACTGGGGTGAAAGCCTCTCCTAACCTCGGGCAAAATTCCGCTCTTAGGCAAACAACACTCGAGGCATACAGAATTCAAACACTGGAAATGCAGAAGCCTACCTTGACCAGTTCCTCCCTGTTGCTGGAGGACCTCAGCATTGAAGCGGTTTCATTAAGTCCGCTTCTCCAACTACCACCCCCGAGACCAGAAAGCAGATCGATGCCGGCAGTGGAGCCACAAAGTGACTTTCCCGAAGTGGGTATGTCCACGCCGCTGGCTGGGAGAGGCCCTGCTGATTTTTCTACCCCGGTGGATTTAACAACACTTGGTGCAGCAGGGGTTGAAAACCCTTTGCTCTCTCCAACTCTGGGAACTGCTCCTGTGGGTCTTGAGGTGAAACAAAGACCAGTGGTAGTTACTCTTGAAGTGCTGTGGGACCGTATCCACACTTTGAATGCATCACTCCTCCAGGTAAATAATTCATTTAAACAAGAATTATCTGCTTTGAAACAATCTCAACATTCTATGACTGAGAGAGTTCAATCATATGAACAAAGAACTGATTCGCATGATGGTGAATTAAAAAAAACTACAAAGTTCCATTGGAACACTTATTCAGGATAAAAGTATCATGACTAAAAAGATAGAATACTTAGATAATCAGATGAGGAAGAACAACCTGAGATTCCTTAGATTTTCAAAATCACCATTGATTGCCCCAACTGAAATGCTGAAGAAATATTTTACAGACGTATTAGCAATTCCGAAGGAAGCGCTGCCACCAATTGTTAAAGCATATTATATTACTCGAACTACAATGCTCTCTGACGACCCTCAGCAGCAATTAAATTTAACGGAATTTCTGGAAAGTTCCCTCGAGGTAATAACTGATCGAACAACTCTCATTGTGACTTTCGCTTTTGAAACAGATAGAAATAATATATTACAATTACACTTTAGACACATTTCTGCACAGTTTCTTGGTACTAAAATACAAATATTTCCGGATTTGAACAAGGAAACCCAAAAAAGAAGACGACAATTCATGGATTTGAAATCAATAATTCTTGCTTTGAATGGAAATTTTCTTTTAAAATTTGCCTGCAGGTGTTTAGTATCCTTAAACTCGATTAACTAAGTTTTTTTTTTTTGAACCAAGGAACTTGGTTTTTTAGATAAAGGAAATCATTAGAGCCAAAAAACAATCCTTCAGAAAGTGGAGAAGAGAACCAACTGAAAGTAACAGGATAGATCATAAGGAATGCCAAGCCAAATGCAAAGCGGAGATAAGGAGGGCAAAAAAGGACTTTGAGAAGAAATTAGCGTTGGAAGCAAAAATACATAGTAAAAACTTTTTTAGATACATTAAAAGCAGGAAACCGGCCAAAGAGTCGGTTGGGCCGCTGGACGAAAATGGTGTTAAAGGGGCGATCAAGGAGGACAAAGCCGTAGCGGAGAAATTAAATGAATTCTTTGCTTCGGTCTTCACCGAGGAGGATTTGGGGGGGACACCGGTGCCGGAAAGAATATTTGAAGCGGGGGAGTCGGAGAAACTAAACAAATTCTCTGTAACCTTGGAGGATGTAATGGGTCAGTTCAGCAAGCTGAAGAGTAGTAAATCACCGGGACCTGATGGTATTCATCCCAGAGTATTAATAGAACTAAAAATGAACTTGCGGAGCTACTGTTAGAAATATGCAATCTGTCCCTAAAATCGAGTGTAATACCGGAAGACTGGAGGGTAGCCAATGTTACTCCGATTTTTAAGAAAGGTTCCAGAGGAGATCCGGGAAATTATAGACCGGTGAGTCTGACGTCGGTGCCGGGCAAGATGGTGGAGGCTATTATTAAGAATAAAATTGCAGAGCATATACAAAAACATGGACTGATGAGACAAAGTCAGCACGGATTTAGTGAAGGGAAGTCTTGCCTCACCAATCTAATGCATTTTTTTGAGGGGGTAAGCAAACATGTGGACAATGGGGAGCCGGTTGATATTGTATATCTGGATTTTCAGAAGGCGTTTGACAAAGTGCCGCACGAAAGACTCCTGAAGAAATTGCAGAGTCATGGAATCGGAGGTAGGGTATTATTATGGATTAAGAACTGGTTGAAAGATAGGAAGCAGAGAGTAGGATTGCATGGCCAGTATTCTCAGTGGAGGAGGGTAGTTAGTGGGGTCCCGCAGGGGTCTGTGCTGGGTCCGTTGCTTTTTAATGTATTTATAAATGACCTAGAGATGGGAATAACTAGTGAGGTAATTAAATTCGCCGATGACACAAAATTATTCAGGGTCGTCAAGTCGCAGGAGGAATGTGAACGATTACAGGAGGACCTTGCGAGACTGGGAGAATGGGCGTGCAAGTGGCAGATGAAGTTCAATGTTGACAAGTGCAAAGTGATGCATGTGGGTAAGAGGAACCCGAATTATAGCTACGTCTTGCAAGGTTCCGCGTTAGGAGTTACGGATCAAGAAAGGGATCTGGGTGTCGTCGTCGATGATACGCTGAAACCTTCTGCTCAGTGTGCTGCTGCGGCTAGGAAAGCGAATAGAATGTTGGGTGTTATTAGGAAGGGTATGGAGTCCAGGTGTGCGGATGTTATAATGCCGTTGTATCGCTCCATGGTGCGACCGCACCTGGAGTATTGTGTTCAGTACTGGTCTCCGTATCTCAAAAAAGATATAGTAGAATTGGAAAAGGTACAGCGAAGGGCGACGAAAATGATAGTGGGGATGGGACGACTTTCCTATGAAGAGAGGCTGAGAAGGCTAGGGCTTTTCAGCTTGGAGAAGAGACGGCTGAGGGGAGATATGATAGAAGTGTATAAAATAATGAGTGGAATGGATCGGGTGGATGTGAAGCGACTGTTCACGCTATCCAAAAATACTAGGACTAGAGGGCATGAGTTGAAGCTACAGTGTGGTAAATTTAAAACGAATCGGAGAAAATTTTTCTTCACCCAACGTGTAATTAGACTCTGGAATTCATTGCCGGAGAACGTGGTACGGGCGGTTAGCTTGACGGAGTTTAAAAAGGGGTTAGATAGATTCCTAAAGGACAAGTCCATAGACCGCTATTAAATGGACTTGGAAAAATTCCGCATTTTTAGGTATAACTTGTCTGGAATGTTTTTACGTTTGGGGAGCGTGCCAGGTGCCCTTGACCTGGATTGGCCACTGTCGGTGACAGGATGCTGGGCTAGATGGACCTTTGGTCTTTCCCAGTATGGCACTACTTATGTACTTATGTACTTATGCAGGAATTCATAATATCTCATGAACGAGGAGATGTTCGTAGTCCGGATGCACCAACAGTTTGAAAGCTGGAAATCGCTGGCAGACGTTTTGCATCCTCCCTCTTAGTTTAGTCATATTAATTTATTACCCTTGTTTATTATTATTTCCTAGTATCTTGTCTAATAATATTGTGGACGAATTTTTCAGATTAATTTCCTAAAATTTCTAATTCCTCATTACTTTCCTTTCCATTTTTCTAATCATTTATGTTATGTAAATGTTAATATGAAACCTATAAATAAAGAATTTAAAAAAAAACTAGCCACACTCCACTTCAGAGCAGCCAACGGGGCCAACCCCAGCTGCTCAGTGAGTGTGTGGGAGTGCAGGAGATGACTTGCAAAACGGGATTCAGACTTGGCAAGTCTGCCACTATTGTACTGTAGTGTGTAACAGGAAACGTTTTAGAAAAAGGATTTATTTGGACCAAAATACAGTATTTTAAAATTGCTTAACCAGAACAATGTACAGTTTGCCTTGTATATTCAGCTCTGTCAATCTGAGTTTAATTTAGCAAAGCAAGTTAATTTATTAATAGTGTTACTGCTAAAGTCTCCCTATAATTGATCAGTCACATGTTTCTGCAGCCAGTTGGAATGCAGCATTTACCTGTGATCCGGGAAAGGCACAAGCACAGCTGAGTTAGCACATGAATCATTCAGGGTTTTGCTATGTTCCACTACTTAAAAAATTATTCATTTTTCTTGATGAGAGCAATGAGGAAAAGCCTTTCAGAAGAAATGGCACCTTGACACGGCTGATAAAGGATGGCTGATTAGTGCAGATACTGGTGGTTATAAACCTCTTAGCCAGCTGAGCACTTGAGAGAAGAGAGCTCACAATGCTCATCCAGAAGAAAAGAGTAGGTCAAAATTTCATTTTCATTTCAGGCTACCCAAACTGCATAAAAAGGTTTCGTTTTATTTGCAGGAAAAGGTAACAAAACTATTGCTGTCACGCTTCCCACCCGGGGATCGATGTCGCCGCAGCTTGTCCCGGATGATTCCGAGACTCAACTCCAACACACCTGGCTTGGTGAGGTTCTTTTTAATAACTCAAAGATATGTCCATTTCAAAATACAAATAGTTTACAGTGGTTGCAATTCCGCTAGTTCCTTTAAAGCAGGTCCCCAAAATACAGCTTCTCACTTATGGATCTGTATAGTCTTTCTGGATCTGGAGCCAGGAGTCACTGATTCCCTCTAGGCACTGCCTAGGGCAGCCCTAGCAAGCAACAAAACCCACCTCATTTCAGTCTCCTGTGTCTAATTTGCTTTTCTCGTATCTGTAATACACTCAGTATAAGGTCTTCAGTCCGTAGGGGCAGAGGGGACCTTTGCAATTGCCTTTCAGTCTTTAGTAAGCCTCACGGGCCCAAAGTTTATTGATTCTCACAGAATACAGTTCTGGAGATTAAGGTTTTTAATACCACAGTTCACTGTTTCCAGCTCAAACCTCTTTTCCTTCACCTCTTATACATACAGAGGTTGAAGGGACCCCCTCCCTTACTACCAGCCTCAAACACCTGAATTCCACCCACTTGGGTCAGGTTTGAGCAGTTCAGCACAAATACTAGCTTCAGGCACTGCTTCTGTAGTGAGCTTCACCCTGACTCCCCTTTTCACACTCCCAGAGTTTCTGTAATCACTCTTCCACTCAGGGGCATAGCCACGGGTGGGCCTGGACAGGCCCAGGCCCAGCCACTTTTGCTCCAGGCCCACCCAGCCTCTTCTGCCCGCTGTCCCCGTCCGCGTGGTCTGCTCACTTTTACTGCCCTGAAGCACTGTTCTCCCTCCAGCACTGGCGATTCCCATAGCCAGCCTTCTGCCAACACGCATCGTCGGAGCCTCTTCTCAGGCACGTCCCGCCTACTCTGCAACTTCCTGCATCCCACCTTTGTGGAAAACAGGAAGTTGCAGAGTAGGCGGGACGTGCCAGAGAAGAGGATCCGACGACGCGCACTGGCAGAAGGCTGGCTATGGGAATCGCCGGTGCTGGAGGGAGAACAGCGCTTCAGGTCAGTAAAAATGGCCAGAACTGACCATGTGCAGGGGGCTGTCGCGGGGGGGGGGGGGTAGTGGGTGGAGAGGAAATGCGGCGGCGGTGGATGGAGAGGAAATGCGGCAGCCGCGGTGGTGGGCGGCCGGTAGCGGGTGGAGAGGAAATGCGAGGCCTGTGCCCACCCAGTCCACCTCCAGGCCCATCTAAAAATTAAACTCTGGCTACGCTCTTCGTCCACTTCTCACCCAAGCTAGAAAATAGGGCTGTTATAAACCCTTTTAGCCTTTTCCCTTGTACCTTGGCCAGTGCAGAGATATCCATAGGTTCAGACTCAGCTGCTTCTCCCCCTCGGAACAACTCCTGAACTCCTGCTACCGGCTGCTAGTCCATCAGCTCCTCTCCTTGTATCCCTCCCAGCTGTCCCAAATCCTCCTGATTAGCCTCCCTGAACCAGTCCCCCCCCCCCCCCCACCAGGAGCCTGGGACCTATAGTTCTTGCTCTCCTTCCTATTAGGATCTGAGGTTTTATCCAGAGGCTTTTGGGAACTGTAGTCTTCCTCAATCTCTGATGAAATAAGCCGCTTGTATTCCTGAGGAGGGGCAAACCATCTACCACGGGGAAACTGGGATTTGTAGTTCTTTAAGTTTTCAGGATAAAATTTCCCTTTCCTGCTCCTTTCCCTAGCAACTTCCCTGCCTATTTTCCTGGGATCCTCACATTATACAAAAGTTAAGACATATTTCACTTGAGGCAGGGATTCTCAATCCTCTCCTGGAGATACACCTAGTCAGTCAGGTTTTCAAGATTACCACAATGAATATGCATGAGATAACTTTCTGTTTGTGTACTTGGATTTACTATACTGTCCTTTACAGCAAATACATACAAAATATTATCAGAAATGAAAATAGCACAATAAATGTGATAAGGCAGAGGAAGAAAAAGGACAGATTAGATTTGAGCTGAGAGGGATCCAAGATGGCGTCATGATGAAAGGCTGCACAAGCAGCAGCTCCTGTTCCCGAGTGAAGTTTTTGCTGATTTGGGTCCTTATCTGGTGAAGGATGGGCAAAAGGAGAGAAGAGGTGCGAGAACTTCACCTAGCTCCAACCTCTACCCCTGTGATGAGGTAAGCCATACTGGAGTGGTATCAGACTCCTGTTTGTCTGACAACTTTCTCTCCTTCAGTCACGCCCAAAGCAGAAGTGTTGAGCAGCAGTTTAGATGGGGCTTTCCTAAGCCCTGTAAAATGAGCGGCTCCTGCGCATCCAGAAAGCAGCTTAGTGGTTATTCAGCGTTCTGCAGAGGCACTCCAGCAGGAGACAGACCTTGGCATGCAAGGTAGGCAGACTGCAGCATCTTCGGATCTTACTCTTGAGGAAGACCAGGCATTGCAAGTTGCAACCAGAGTCCTTGGGCAAGAAACTGTGAGCAGCTCACCAAGAGTTAAGATACGTGGAGGGGCATAATCGAACGCGAACGCCTATCTCCATGGGCGTCTATGTCCAAAAACAGGTATGTGAAGAGGAGGGACAGACCGTATTTTCGAAAAAAATGGACGTCTTTTTTTTTGTTTCGAAAATACAGTTTGTACGGACCAAATGCCATGGATTTGTTCGTTTCTGAGCTGTTTGTTTTTTTTTTTTTAACGATAATGGAAACTAAAACTGGCCAGCTCAAAAACGTCCTAATCCGAGCCATTTGGTCGTGGGAGGGGCCAGGATTCATAGTACACTGGCCCCCCTGACATGCCAGGACACCAATTGGGCACCCTAGAGGTCAGTGCGGTGGACTTCAGAAACAGCTCCCACATGCATAGCTCCCTTACCACGGGTGCTGAGCCCCCCCCCCCCCCAAAACCCACTACCCACAAATGTACAACACTACCATAGTTCTTAGGGGTGAAGGGGGCACCTACATGTGGGTACAGTGGGTTTTGGAGGCCTCCCATTTACCAGCACAAGTGTTACAGGTAGGGGGGATGGGTCTGGGTCCGCCTGGCTGAAGTGCACTGCGTACCCACTAAAAGTGCTCCAGGGACCTGCATACATGCAGGCCTCTAGGACTTGTTGCTGCTGTAGAACCTTGGCACACCAGTTGACACCTGAAGACTAATGTCTCCGAAAACGTCCTTTATTGGAATAAGCACGTTTACTCACAGTTAACTGCAGATCAGAGGTTGTGCCCCACTGGCAAAGAGTCTCCCTGGTACTGAGATTAGCAGTAGGTCAAAGCTGGAAGAATGCTGTACAATGCCCACTTTCAGTAAAGTGGGTAACACATGAAAGGGAGCTAAAACTGGCTTACAAAAATGGCCACTACCTCATGGACTACCAGAAACAAAACAGGGCACACTCTGACCCAGTAAGCAGAGGGAAAAGCACCATGGGAGTAGAGCCTACCAACTACCAACATCGTGAGCATTTAACACAAGCTAGTGGAATCACGGAGCCCAATACCCTACACTCACCACAATGCATTGCTGATGTGACTCTGCAGTGCGCATAACACTCACCCGAAAGCCACATCAGAACCAGGGAAAGGCTGTCAGAGGATAGAACACATTCTGCTGTCATGGAGGTGGGTACGGCATTTGAGGCTGGCATACAGGCTGGGAAAAAAAGTTTGTAAAGTGGGGTTATTTTGGTGGGAGGGGGTTAGTGACCACTGGGGGAGTCAGGGGAGGTGATCCCCGATTCCCTCCGGTGGTCATCTGGTCAGTCGGGGCACTTTTTTGGGACTTGGTCCTGAAAAAAAAAGGTCCAAATAAAGCGGACCAAATTCTCGTAAAAAATGCCCTTCTTGTTTCGATTATCAGATAAAGATGCCCATCTCTCCTCGGCCGATAACCACGCCCCAGTCCAGCCTTCACCATGCCTCCGACATGCCCCGTCCACTTTGTTCGTTCCTGCGACGGAGTGCAGTTGAAGACAACCAAAATCGGCTTTCGATTATACCGATTTGTTCGCCCACGGGAGAAAAACGCCCATCTCCCGATTTGGGTCGAAATATGGGTGTCTTTCTCTTTCAAAAATAAGCTGGATAGTAACATAGTAGATGACGGCAGAAAAAGACCTGCACAGTCCATCCAGTCTGCCCAACAAGGTAACTCATATGTGCTACTTTTTGTGTATACCCTACTTTGATTTGTACCTGTGCTCTTCAGAGCACATACCGTATAAGTCTGCCCAGCACTATCCACGCCTCCCAACCACCAGCCCCGCCTCCCAACCACCGGCTCTGGCACAGACCGTATAAGTCTGCCCAGCACTATCCCCGCCTCCAAACTATCAGCCCCGCCTCCCACCACCGGCTTGGCACAGACCGTATAAATCTGCCCAGCACTATCCCCGCCTCCCAACTATCAGCCCCGCCTCCCGCCACCGGCTCTGGCACAGACCGTATAAGTCTGTCTAGCACTATCCCTGCCTCCCACCACCGGCTCTGGCATAGACCGTATAAGTCTGCCCAGCACTATCCCCGCCTCCCAGTCCCAACCACCAGTCCCGTCTCCCACCACCGGCTCTGGCACAGACCGTATAAGTCTGCCCAGCATTATCCTTGCCTCCCAACCACCAGCCCCGACTCCCACCACTGGCTGTTCCTGATTCTGAAAGTCAAGTTATGGTGAGACCAGCCGTCATGACACTGGAGTCGCTACGGAAGGCCATAAATGGCATGCATTCTTCTGTGCTGGCAACTATTAAGCAAAATGTTATAGATATATCCCCTAATTCTATTTTAAAAATTAGTGCCCAATTTAGGCGCCGCTCAGCAATTGCAGTGCGGAAAATACAGATATGTGCTAAGCGTGATTCTATCAGTGCCATAGTTGGGCGCATAACTTGGACATTATGCACAATTTTCCACGCGGAAAAAGGAGACAGAGCAGGGGCATGCCTCAAAATTCAGCACAGAAAGTGTATTCAGTAATGGTGGGGATCCTGATGACACAAAAGATCCGCTCTAATATTTGTACCTGCTATAAAGGGTGCTCAAGTCCAGCCCCCTTTGTCTTATGAGAATCAGAGAGTGTGTTAGCATGCTCTACTGTGTTTCTGGCAATATTTTGCGATTTGGTGTGTGCCCTGACTCTCCCTTACACCTTATTCACTTACATTCTGTCCTTGCTACTCCTGCCTACTGTAACCTGGTGGGTTATATTTATTTTTACCTGGGATCTGGGGGAGGCTCCGGGCTTCCAGCTATTGTTGGTGGCCAGTGCTGTGGCTCCAGAACTGGTCCTCCTGGGCTTCCTGTGCAGATCTGCACTGTCTGTGGCTTGCTCCAATGCTCTAAGCGTTGGATTTGGGGTTTTTTTTTAGTGGGCATCACTCAGGTATGTGTGTGGGATGATGCAGAATTTAATTAAAGTGAACATTTCTAGTTTTATAGAAGTTTTGATAGAGATTTATGATAAAAAAAATCTGTAAATGTCTTTAAATGTGTGTTTAAATTTATAAAAATGCACTGTATGTGTAGTTTGATGGCACTAATGATTGTAAGATATTTCGATCAAATTATTAGAAATTTTATATTTTTTTCTAAAAATATAACTTTTCTATTATTTTCTATGGAAAGTTATTTTCCAAAATGGAGATTGTGAAAAAAATGCTAATTAAGGTCCATGAGACAAACACCCTGTGTTCTGAAACCTTATTGGCTGTCAGAAGTCAGCTGGTGACTCAGAGACACAATCTCCCTTGGCAACAGCTTGCCAGGAAGTGGAGGAGGGGGCTGAAGACACTGAAGAGGGAAGATGTATGTGTGTGTATGCTCTACTACATGACAGGATTTCTGAGACAGAAAGTATGTGAAAGTAAGTTTTTCTGCAAGTGTTTGAGCTCTGAGTGCAGATAAAGTAAGCTGGAGAAGAAAGGTGTTGGATTTGGGCAGAGAAAAAAAAGTTTTAAAACTGATTTTTTGTGTGTGCTGTTTAAGTATTTGAAAGGGCTTTCTCTGCAAGTGTTTGAGCACTGAATCACTGAATGCAGGTGAAGTGAGCTGGAGGAGAAAGGTGTTGGATTAGAGCAGAGAAAAAAACTAACACTGATTTTTGTTTGTGTGCTGTTTAAAAGTTTTGCAAGTTAAGACTGAGGTGGAGAGACTATGTGCATGATTCTGCAAAACAAGTTTGCATAAGTGGATTAATCCCAGTTAAGCCAATAAGAAAACTGGTCTCTAAAGCTTAAGGTTGGGCTGACAGCATGTGTGTTCTGCATGGTCTGCTGGTGTACTCTAGTGTGGAAGAGTGTATGATTTTGGAGAGACCAAGTTGCTCTGGGCAGTGTGACTACAGGATCCAATGAAGAGTGCCCTTCCTTAGTTAGGGAACTCCGTAAAAGAATAGAAATACTATTTAAAGTTACACAATTATTATTTATTTTGTTAGTTAGAAAGCCACAGTTATCCCTGAATACCAGCTAAGGCTGTTCCTGCTATTAGTCAGGGAGGAAGTCTTTTTTGTTGATTTTATTTAAAGTGTGAGGCAGTAGGTTCCTGTTCTGAAAGAAAAGAACCTGAGCTCCAACATACAAGCAAGGAGAAGAAAGAAGCTCCAAGAAAGACCAAAGGATAAGTTTGTACTCCCGTCCACAGCTAAAGAAAGGACATTGAAAGGTCACTGAGTTTAATCTGACGTGCCTGTTCTAGAGACTGGATCTGGGTGTTCACACCTGAAAGACTACTACTACTACGACTTATCATTTCTAAATTAGTTCAAAAAATCAATTCTTGAGACATACACTATAAAGGAAAGTTATAACTATAGAGTAAGAGAGAGCAAATACGATACTTTGGTTAATACTGCACCTGTTAGGAAAATTTCTATTGTTAGTTTATATTTAAATGTATGTTTATGCAACAAAAAAACCTAATGTGTTAACAACACCACATTTTCTATACCCCTAATTGGGTTTAAATAAACAACTAGTAACTTGTACTTACCATCTGTCTGGTTACTGGGTCTTAAAATCCTTTTAGTTTTCTTTCTTCTCCATAGTCTAGGACTTTGGAGGCAAGGTTAATTTGTATCTGGTGAACTGCAAGCTTGAGGTATTCAGCCATGGGTAATAGTAGAGCTTGCAGGGCCTTCTGAGACAAGGAAGCTACATTACACTCTTCTTTCCCATTCCTGCTCCACCTCTGTCCATCTATCCCTTCCCCCTCACCTGCTGTCCCTTAACCCCAATCCTGCTCATATCCCTGACTCTCTATACCATCCCTGTATGCAAGTAGGTGTGTGTAGGAGTGTTTGTGTGTGCGTACATATATATATCTGTAGCTGCAGTCACTGTTATTTGTCTTGGGTGTGTTCCTGTATCTGCAGCCACTGTTTGTGTGTGTGTGTGTGTGTGTGTGTCTGCAGCCAGTGTTTTTCTTGGGTATATTCTTGTGTGTGTGTTTTATGTGTATGTATGTGTGTTTTTGTGCTTCTGTGTGTTTGGTATAGTGCCATTGTGTCTGCTGTGTGTTTGTGTGGTTTCAGGGGGAGACATGAATGCTGTGCATTTCTTTGCTGACTGACTTTAGGCTCGGCAGAGAAAAGAGAGGAGAGGGAGAGGCGTGGTGCTGCAGGTATATAGGCCAAGGACACAGTTCATGGACCTCAGAGATAGGCAGTGAATAAACAGATACTGCTTTGATAGAGAGACCATCATGTACCTCTGTGAGTAGCTGCAGGAAGACATGCCCTGTCAGGGTGCATGTTAAGGTGACTGCAGCCCTGGCTTTTCTGACCAAGGGAATCTTTTAGACCCTCTGGGAGTTGCTGCAGGCATCAGCCAGGCAGCCACCTCACGTTGCATTGCGCAGTTCCTGGACTGTTTTCTGAGGAGGGACACTCAGTATATTAAATTATCTATGTGTGATGCTGAACAACAGAGGATCATGACTGCCTTCTATGGGATTGCAGGTTTCCCATCAGACCTGGGTGCCATAGATGGCACCCACATTTCCCTCAGACAACCTTCAGGCAGTGAGGCAGCATGGAAGTCATACCAATCTTTAAATATACAAATGGTGTGTGATGATCCCAGAGAATAATGTGATGTATATGTCCTCAGCCAATCAGACATCCAGGAGGCATTTCAGAGTGGAGAGATCACAGGGGGATGGCTGCTAGGTGAGAGCCAGAGTACAACCTACAACTTTCTAAGCACTTACCAAATCTTTCTGTTTCTTCTTATAGATGCATGACCTGAGGTCTGGAGGATGTTACTAACACCATGTGGATATGCTGACCCACACAATAGAAGTGTGTGTACATTCTCAAACATCTTCTTTCCTCCCTTCCATGCAGGTGATCATAGCTATCCCTTCAAAACATGGCTTAAGGAAACAGAGTATTTGTTTCAGTTAGATGAGTTGCCCTGATTGTGCCTAAGCAACCTACTACTACTACTATTTAGCATTTCTATAGCGCTACAAGGCGTACGCAGCGCTGCACAAACATAGAAGAAAGACAGTCCCTGCTCAAAGAGCTTACAATCTAATAGACAAAAAATAAAGTAAGCAAATCAAATCAATTAATGTGTACGGGAAGGAAGAGACGAGGGTAGGTGGAGGCGAGTGGTTACAAGTGGTTACGAGTCAAAAGCAATGTTAAAGAGGTGGGCTTTCAGTCTAGATTTAAAGGTGGCCAAGGATGGGGCTAGACGTAGGGGCTCAGGAAGTTTAACCTAACCAACCATATCATCATAGGAAGACACCCCAGACCCACTGTGTCATTGGAGATGGATGCCCTCCTTGCCCGGGGTATCAGTCACTCTGTCAGATGACAGTTTTGGCTCTCCCATTAAAGATTTTCTGCTTTAAAAATAGTGAATATCTATACTGTCCTGTGTGTCTATAGCATATGTGCAGTTCAAAGGAAGGACCAATAGAAGGGATGAAACGCAGACCACTGCTGCTTTAAAGAGCTTATATACGATGCATGTTTTGCCATCAGTAACATCACTATTAAGCAACTGCACAAGATATTAGGTAGGGGTGCAATTGTAGTGTGATCACTGCCTCAGCAGAAGGCAGCATTTTATACATGCCAACACTTTATCAATTGTCTGTCTCCAAGAAAATGAAGCAGTTGTCTAGGTGTACATTGAATGAGTGATTCTCAACACACAGGCTGTCTGAGACTGCCTAATTCTTAAAGATTTGTACAGTGAGCGATTCACAAGGCAGCATACCAACAGGATAATGAGGTCAAGGGGAAAGAGGAAGTGGTTTAGACAAATTGGGTGATTCGCCAAAATTCTGCACTTAGAGAATTTCTGGAAGTAAAGTATCTTCCAACCTCAGTAAATCAAAATATATCTGATCTTACATTTTAAAAATGCAATGTACAGTCCCCATGTATCTCAGGAAAAGATGTGGATTTTTAGAACAACTCTCACTCTAAATGGCATCATAGCTTACCAGATCCTTTATAATATGCACAAACCTCATTCACCTTTTCCTGATACGCAGAGCTGCCAACAGTGTGCTAGAAAATGAGGAAGCCTTATTTATTTATGTAGCTCACTTTTATCCTCTTACGGGCCCTTTTACTAAGCAGCGGTAAGTCCATTGCAAGCTTACCGCACTCCAATCCAGCACCCCTAGCATGTGCCATTTCCAGCAATACAAAAATATGTCCTATTTTTGTAGCACCGGAACTTAACCGGCAGTAAGCGTGTGTCCCTCGCGCTTCACTTATTGAGGTTTGATCAGATCTCCGAAATCAGTGCCCACCCGACAGGAGCCTGTTTCGCAGTTGTTTGCTTTGTCAAGGGCGATAGGCATGTATCTGTTGAAATACGGAGAACATATGCTTAATTTACAAAGCTACTAGTTTTTGCTAAATATTTTACATACCGTGTAAGTCTATGGCGTCGGTCTCACTTTAACGATGCTCAGTATAGGCAGGATCTGATAAAAAATGGCGCTGACGTTCATCTTTTCAAACCCAAAGACTCCGCCTCCCAATCATGACGTGGGAGACAGCTGTGTAAGCTAATTCTTACAGGAAACAATTCCAATGCAAAGAAGTATTGAGTCCATGAGGTTCTAGTGTGTTGAGACGATAAATCCAACGTGTCTCTCTTTGTAACAGTAACCTATCGATATTTCCACCTCGAGTATTGGGAATAATATGATCAATAACCATACATTTTAAAGATTCACTGGGGTGTTGTTTACTAATGCAATGTTGTACTAATGGAGCACCCATAGTATTGGCTGCTATGCGTGATCTGTGTTCTACCATTCGTGCATTTAAAGATCTTTTAGATTTGCCAATGTATATCTTCTCGCAGGGACATATAATATAATATATGATGTGTGTTGTACGGCACGTAGTTTGATGTTGCAAATGGTATGTTGTACCATTATGACAAAACTGGGTAGAATCAATAGTTAGAGGGCAAGTTTTGCAGCCTGTTTTATTGCATTTGGTATGGCTACCTTGTTGTCTATTGGATACCGATCCAGTTGTGGGAAGATCTGCTGGACTCAATATTTCACTTAAATTGCGGGACCATGAAAAAGCTGTTCTCATCTGATAGTTTTCAAAGACAGGATGGGCACGCATAATATCCCAGTGCTGTTTGATGATTCTAGATGCTATTTCTGCATGTTAATATTTGCATCTAACAAACAGTAAGTGGAAAACTTTACTGTAATTTGGTAAAAGGGCCCTGTAGTGTGAGTGAAATCGACATGATACACGTTAACCAATGAACTAAAGCATTAGTGAACACGTCTTTATTATCCCTCCCTTCAATTGTTTTTATGAAATAATCAATACAATAAATAACAAGTTTTAAAATGCATTACAATTTTTTAAAATTAAAACATGTAGAAGAAAAATAACAAAAAATTCTGAAAATGGAAAAAGACCAAATAAACTGAAAATTAATCAAACATTTTTGCCCTTTGCAAAGCTCATTAACATAAGTTGAATGCAGTCATGCATACCCCTTTTCTGTTTTTGTTGCTGTGGCAAATTTCCACCAAACCAAGGGGTCTTTTTACTAAGGCGTGCTAACAGATTTAGCGCATGCTAATGATTAAGCACACACCAAATGATAAGATGCCCATTACATTCCTATCATTTAGCATGCACTAATCATTAATGTGTGCTAAATCTGTTAGCGTGCCTTAGTAAAAAGACCTCCAAGTGGTACCTGTTGCTCCTTATGGCATGAATATTTATTTGTTTGTATTGATTTTATTTATTGTGAACTGCTCTGTTTTACCTTAGGATGGGAAAGCACTATGGGGTCCTTGTACTAAGCTGAGGTAAAAGTGGGCCTGCTCTTGCATCAGCGCTTATTTTTGACATGCGCTGATGCCCCTTTTACCACAGCGGGTAAAAGGCTGTCCGTTTTGAACCATTTTTGTCTCTTTGAGTGTTTACAATAATGATTTGCAAATAATGTGTACTAAAAATGAATTAAAACAAAAAACTTATTTTTCCAGTCCATTTTGAAATGAAACTAAACAAGCCCATTTTGTTGTATTTTTCATGTATTCTCATAAGAAATGCACATCTCTGCTTGGTATAGAAGTGCCGTAATGTGAACGGGACTCTCAGAGCTTTATTCAGCAGCACATTCTGCGTCCATCACTTGGCTGCCTCCCCAGTATTTTCTATAGGGAGATGACCTTGAAACAGATACATTGAGTGCTGATGAATGGTGCCCTTGAATTTCTCAGCCACAACATTCTGTATAACCATAATAACTTAACACTGTCATCTGAACACTTCTATTTTCTCTTCTTTTTCCCCTCCCTCCCCCACCAAACTTAATAAATGAATCCAGGTAGAACTAGACTACTTCCATCACTTTACCATGCTGCAAAATGTTAGGGAAAATAGAGAAACAATCTGCCAAATATTAGCACAGAGAATATTTAATACATCCTCTTGTGCTGTTAGCATAAAAGGGAAGCTATTTTCTTTGTGCAGTATTAATCAGTGTACTAATCAGATTCTATGCACGCTGTGATACCTTTTATGAGACCAGCATATGAAACATTCAAAGATGGAAGTATATTTAAGGATTCAAGACCACAAGGTCCTTTCCTAGTGGCATCGGAAGCTTACACATGACATTATCACTGTATAATTCTCATACTGATTCAGTATATGTATCACAACTGAAAAGAATCTAATTTTATTTGAAACCAGTATGGGTAATAGAACTGAGTACCCTGTATCCATGAAAAATGTAATATTTGCCATTTTTTTTAAATGTCTAGATTACTTCTTTGTATCTCCATGAATCCTGTAGCAGAAACCAATTTCTAAACAGTGTTTCAAATCACCAAGCTTGGAATAAAATCTCCCGGTTCACACTGAGTATAGGGTATACATGTCAAAATTTTAGTTTGTTAGCTTCCCAAGGGGGTCTTTTACAAAGGCGTGCTAGCATTTTTAGCACACGCTAATCATTAGCACACACTAAATGTTAGGGACACCCAAAGGAATATATGGACACCTCTAACATTTAGCGGATGCTTATTTTTAGCACACGCTAAAAACACTAGCACGCCTTTGTAAAAGACCCCTTTGGGAAGCTAACAAAGAAATATTTTTTGCCTGTATACCCTATGACTTACTCAGGGCCCCTTTTATAAAGCGGCAGTAAGCCCTATGCAGGCTTACTACTCACTAAAAACGAAGTACTGCTGAACTACCGCAACAGCCCGACAGTTCTTCCCACCCCCAGCGCACCGTCATATCCGGTGTGACAAAAATATATTTATTTTTGTAGTGCCGGTGTGTACCCAGTGCTAATCGGGCAGTGTGCTGCACACTGCCCGATTACTGCCAGGTTTGCGTGGAAGCCCTTACCGCCACTTCAGTAGGTGGTGATAAGGGCTCCCTCCCAAAAATGGCCACGCGGCAAGTCTTTCACTTGCCACATGGCCATTTCTTAAAAAAAAAAAAAAAAAGACCTAGCTTTTACCTGTTGCAGTAAAAGGGGGCCTCGGCGAACATGCCAGGCTTGGTAAAAGGGGCTTTCAGTGTGAACCAGGAAATGTACAGGATTTTTCATTTTGGGAATAATCAAAAGCATGTACTGTATATCCACATGCAACTAATGCACTAGATTCTATATATGGCACCTAAAAAATCCGCATGGAAATAAGCGCATTCTATAAAATGAAGGCTTAGTATATTGTATACACCTTTTCAATATTGCAGTGCCTACAGCTATGCGCATTCATTTATGCCAATAAAAACCTGGTAGAAATCCATGCATATAGATTTAGGTGCACTGAGGTGTATTCTGTAATTGCACGTGTAACTGCTGGAACCCCCACGGAATGCCCATAAACATGCCCCTTTTCAGCTACGCATGTTTATTCTGAACTGTGCGCTTTGCAATTTAGGCGCAGTTCTTTATAGAATATGCTTACTGTTTTCCGTGCATAAATTGTAATTATTGCAAATTAGCACTTGTTATTGCTTGTTAAGTGCCATTAAAAATGCTAATTTATCTTGTTACACCAATTAAGTTACTCACTTAACTCCGCACAAATCTAGGCGCCATATATAGAATCCAGGGGAATGCGGCTGCTGGTGCAGTATTGCTGACACAGCCCATTCAAAGTGAATGGGCTGTGTTGGCAATGCCACGCAGCAGCCGCTGGCTCAGTTTTGTCAAAAGGGGGGGTTAATGCTGTGTGCCACTGACAACAAGGAAAAAAAAACAACATTTGGGGTTAAAAACAATATCAAATCAAATCAATTTTTGTATACCGCTAATATCCCCTTTCCAGGGTTCAGTGTGGTTTACATTCTAGGTGAGACAAAAGCCGATAATGTTAGTGAAGTATGAGAACAGTTAGAGACCATTGGTGTAATCCATGAGTCCAAAAACATTATAGGAAAAAATAATGGATGATACTAGGAGGTAGAAGTCAATGGATTGTTATGAAGTTGTCTTTGGGAAGAGAAAGGATTTTAGCCTCTTCCTGAAGCTAATGTAGCTGTTTTCTGTTCTGATGGCAATAGGTAGAGAGTTCCATACTTTAATTCCAAGAACAGGGTATATGAAATGACACGGGCAAAGTCATTGACATTTCCTGTGTTTCAAATGAATGCACTTGCAGATCATGGGATCCAATGTGCATGAGATCATCCATGATACTCCCAAAGGTAGAAGAAAATAGTAGCATTCATCTTGATTACTATGGGTATACTTACGTATACGTGCAATACAGATACAGTCTTCACTTTCAGGGTTTAATTCATTAAGGACATGGCCCTGCACTGAGTATCTGGGGCTAATTCTGCCCATGGTGCTCAGTGTTTAAAAAAACACTGACCCCCGTGGACTGAGTATTGACCAGTATGTGTCTCTTTAAAACAGGCACCCAAACCAGCACCTGTACAGCAAAAATCTTCTCATACAAATTACACTGGCTTTGAGAAAGGTGTAAATATGTGTATGCATACTCTCTATCTGTATCCTTGTACGTAACCAGAGCTCTCTCTAAAGGGGGTAACGATCACCTGAGACATAAAGAAAAGGGTACATGTAATCATAGGCGGTCAGTGGCCGAACTGTTTGGGGAGGCTAAAGGGGGTGGGGTTAGGAGTGTGGTCAGGGGCGGAGCTTACATCCATAATTGTCTGACAACACACAGCAAAAAAAATAAGTAAAAATAAAATAGTCACAATTAATACCTTTTATTAAATTTAGATATTAGATATGTATCATATGTCAAAGAATAAAGTGGTTGCTCAAAGCATATACTAACCACAATCACTCAACTGCAAAACACTATGCACAACTTTGTGCAAAAACACACTCAGAACCTTACTGTACCATAAATATTACACGGAGCAGACCTTAATACACCAATATACCACCCATACGGAAAATGCAGACCGTCAACAATATGAAACAAGGGATCATAATATCACAATTCTCATGTAGAGCCACAAAACACCCTTTTAGGGTGGATAGTGTTCACAATGAGCTCCTTTTATTAATGACCAGATAGAGATAAGAGTTTTCAAATTTCAATTTTGGCACAGTATAAGTCATCACAAACAAAATATAGGAAAACCAAAAGCATTAGGGGCTTATAGAGTGGAGGAGTAGCCTAGTGGTTAGTGCAGTGGACTTTGATCCTGGGGAACTGAGTTCAATTCTCACTGCAGCTCCTTGTGACTCTGGGCAAGTCACTTAACTCTCCATTGCTCCTGGTACAAAAATAAGTACCTGAACATATGTAAACTGCTTTGAATGTAGTTGCAAAAACCTCAGAAAGGCAGTATATCAAGTCCCGTTTCCCTTTCCCCCTTTATAGCCCATTTAGTTATGTTTAAACAAAAGAGATCTGCGTGAAACAAAATATTAATTTTCTTATTTTGACTTAAACCCTTCAGAGTCAGCACCTACCTCTCCTGAAATCCAACGTGTGCTGCGTGCCACAATTTCCTCGAATTATTATGGTCTGGGTCTGGGAAGGAAGTGGGAACACCTCAGACAGCCACTCTTAACCAGCCTTGAGCCTTCCCTACTCAGTGACGGGCCCTCCCGTGCATTCCCGCCTATGCAGAACAGGAAGTTGCATCATGACGGGACAGGAGCTCTCGTGGGGAAGGCTGACTCTGACTGGCTGAGCCTGAGGTGAAGAAGATCATCATGATGACGATCGGTGACGTTGGGTAGCCCGAAGCCGGTTTAAGGCGGATTGGCAGTGTGGAGGCAAAAAGAGGAGGAAGAGGGATGCAGCGCACCGGTGAGAGACCGAGTAGCCCCGAGCGGGTGAAACTGGGCATGGGCATGGCGCTCAGGTGATGGTGAGCCGGCAGCACTGCAAAGAAGAGAGAGGACTGGAGTCAGTCGACTGGTCTACTCTCAGATAGTGGCGTAGCCAGACCTGACATTTTGGGTGGGCCTGGAGCTAATATGGGTGAGCACTATGTATATAGGTATGTGTAGCACTTAATGATGGATGTCTAAGTAGTCTGCCCAACAGCTGCCCTGCATCAATATAAACCACATATATACTTAATAGAAAAACAGATATTTGTAATACAGTTACATTATCCCATATCTTAAACTTGACTGCAATGATGGCAAACATCTCAATACACATGACAGGATCCTGCAATATAATTACAGCAATAGCATAGATCCTTCAAACTTTGCTTTATAACAAATGCCTGTTTAAGTAAACTTTGAAGTCTTTTTCACTTCCTCTAGCTCTACTCTATCTCCCTTCTGATGCTGACAAAATAAAATGACCACGGTTTGGTACATATCCTTCAACTTTACATTATAATAAATATATATGCCTTATTAAGCTGTATTAATCAAACATTTAAAATTTGGTAAATATACCTTTGAAGACGTCTTCCTTTTCTACCTACTATGGAATTTGTAGCATATAGAGGACATAGCTAGAATGTTTCCTCTTATATATAGCTTAGAATGTTTCCATCTTTGACTCCTCCCCCTCTCCTTCTCTGCGCATATCCAGCAGATAGCCAAGACCTGTCGCTTCTTCCTCTATAACATTAGCAAAATCCGCCCTTTCCTCTCTGAGCACACCACCCGAACTCTCATCCACTCTCTCATTACCTCTCGCCTTGACTACTGCAACCTACTCCTCACTGGTCTCCCACTTAGCCACCTATCCCCCCTTCAGTCCGTCCAGAACTCTGCTGCACGTCTTATCTTCCGCCTGAACCAATACACTCATACCACCCCCCTCCTCAAGTCACTTCATTGGCTTCCGATCAGGTACCGCATTCAATTCAAGCTTCTGCTACTAACCTACAAATGTACTCGATCTGCAGCCCCTCCTTACCTCTCAACCCTCATCTCTCCTTACGTTCCTACCCGTAACCTCCGCTCTCAAGACAAATCCCTCCTTTCAGTACCCTTCTCCACCACCGCTAACTCCAGGCTCCGCCCTTTCTGCCTCGCCTCACCCCATGCGTGGAACAAACTCCCCGAGCCCATACGCCAGGCCCCCTCCCTGCCCATCTTCAAATCTCTGCTTAAAACCCACCTCTTCAACGTTGCCTTTGGCACCTAACCTCTACACCTCTACCCAGGAAATCTAGTCTGCTCAACTTGACATTTCGTTCTTTAGATTGTAAGCTCCTTAGAGCAGGGACCGTCCTTCTTTGTTTATTTTGTACAGCGCTGCGTAACCCTAGTAGCACTCTAGAAATGTTAAGTAGTAGTAGTAGTAGTTATAGCTTTCCATAGGAAAAATGTATTTAAATTCGGGTAGCACCTCAATAATAACAACACAAAATCCCTTCACCTCCAGGTACTTTGTGAAGTAACAGAAAATCCTGCAAAGAAGCTTCTTGATTCTATGTTGCAAACCTTAACCAATTCTGAATACAAATGCCAATAACAGTACCTTTAAAAAGGCAGCAGTGAATACACACAACAGCAATACGCATCTCATTGGAAAGGCCAGACAAGTCAGACTCCTAGATCCCCCACACAAACTACATGCCAGCAAAATCTCTCACCTGCTGGTTCACATGCAGAACACAGACCAACCCTCATCAATTATAGAATTAAGAACCAAAAATCAGAAATTGTCTTGTAGCCTGGCATCAGTCCTTCCCTTCCTTATTCCTCTTAGAACCTACTGTTGGAACCATCAGCCAATGAAATGGCTTTTAGCTGTAGCTATCCCAGGTTACCTGATAATTATGCACACATCATTGCAGTCATGCCCTCCTCTCGGTGTACATGCTCAGAAAAAAAACAAAAACTTTGAACCATTTAAAGATTTTAACTATTACACTATTTATTTTTTATTTCTCCCCAGTCTCACTTGCACACCTCCCTCCAAACCTGTTCTCTTTAATTTGAATGGTGTTCACTTCAAGCTCACCCCGAATGAGAAGTTCTTCCCACACCAAAGACATATATAGCACTGGTTGTATTCTTTTAAGCAACTTCAGCAGAGCATGCCTGCCTCAGTGAGCATTGCTACCCTGCCTTCATTTCCAGTTCGCCAGGATGACTTGGGCAGGGGAGAGAGGAAAACTACAACTTCAGGTAAAAGATTTTGCAAGTGAGCGGACCTCAGCTGGGGAGGCTTAGCGCCTATGCTTGTAATTAATAATAAAAGGGAAAACAATAGCAAAATGACCACTGCAGAGAAATAAAGGGACAGGGGAGGAAACAACCTCAGGACCTAAGCTGGAGTGAATAAAATACATACATTTCTCAAACAACTTAGGATACTATAAAATAAAACACTTTTTGGATGATTTCTAAAAATTAAGAATTTACAGTCCAAAATAGCATAAAGCAATAAAAAAAATCTAAAGGTACAGTCACTCCTCATTCTAAAGAATCGTTTGTTCAAGTCCTGAGACATGAAGCAGTTCCTCTGTATCTCTCCTCTTCCTTCCTTGCAGGTCCCAGACTGGGCATCTAAATCTTCTTCCCCAGTATCCGCAAGATGGATGGAAAGGAAAACACAACTTTCCAACTTTCTATACCCTAAGCAAGAAGCATCAGTGTCATAAGCTCTGGAAATTCTGCAAAATACAAATGGGTTGATATTCAAAGTGATTTAACCAGCCAGAAATGGCTCCTGGCTGGTTAAATCACCTGTTTGAGGCTAACCAGTCATATTCAGTGGCACTTAACCGGTTAATGCCGCTGAAAATAACTGGCTAGCACCCAACTACAAACGGGCTATTTTGTGGGCGTTCCAAGGACAGAGTCAGTGCCGATATTCAACACTTAACCAGCTAGGTTAGCCACATAAATGGGACCACATAAAAAGCTGTCCTATCTTTGGGGCCCTGCTGCCGGGCTCTCCCAGGAGCATGACGGTAGTTCTGGGTGTGCCGCACATCATTTCCAGCACTAGAAATAGGCCCGGCATGCCTGGCGGTAATTGGGTAGTACCACACACTGCCCAGTTACCACTGGAGCCCTCATTGCCTCCTACATAGGAGGGGTAAGGGCTCCAGCAGTAAATGGCCGCTCGGCAAGTTTTAAAGTACCGCACAGCCATTTACTACCTCTTTTTTAAAAAACCTTGTACCCGTAGCAGTAAAATGTGGCCTTGGAGTGCAGCAATCCCAAGCGCCGATTCCACTGTAGACCACCTTCTACTATCGCTTGGTAAAAGGGCCCCTTTAGGAGGTAACCCATAGCTAGTTAAGTGCTGAATATCGAACTTAACCGACTATGCGTTAGCCGGTTCCGCAAAACCAGATATTCAATGTCAAAGCCTGGACATGGCCCAGGATTGAATATCTGGGAATAACTTCAGTGGCAGTCAGCAAAATACTGAGTGCCACTGGCTGAATATTGACCCCAAAATCTTTTATGGTATATCTCTTAACTGAAAATATTTTTTTAAAAAGGAGGAATTTAGTCTGTTCCCCAAGAGATTAAATTGAGGAACGTTCTAAAATGTTAACATCTCAACACATTCCCATGGACTAGGTGTCTGGGATTCACTGGGGTGTCCAGTCCCTGTCATCTCTGCTCTGGGCCTCTCAAATAGAACTGGAGTGTATCTTGATGATCCCATTCACCTTACTGAGGAAAACCACTTCTGGCTATTCCTTCAGCCTTCAAGCCCCTCTGGATCTCTTCCACTTTTCTATTTAAACTCCTCTACTTAACTATAGCTGTGGGTTAAGCCTAGCTGGCTTAGAGATAACTGCAATTTCTGCCATGCATAATGTAACTAGCCATTAGGAGCCAACCATTAGGAGACTGCAGACCATTAGAATACTGTCAGCCATTAGGAGGCTGCTAGCCATTATAGGACCCCTAAGTGACTTGGCCAAAGTCTCGAGGAGTGATTTTTCTAATATCAAACGCTAATTAGCTGATTTGTATGATCTTTCAATTCTTTAAAAATTAGCTCAAATTCTGCGGTTTTGCAAAACTACAATGCTAAATAATGCACAAAAATATTTGCAAACATGGAATATGCATGCTATTTGCCATATTAATACACATAAGCTTAGTACATTGACCACACCCAAATACTATAGGCTGGTAAACTGTAAACAAAAAAATGTCATCATATATTACTCACTTCACCATCAGTTCTAATCAAACTCAAATTTTTAGGGAGGAAAAATGACTCAGAGATCAGCAGCGTGACATATACTTGCTTGACACAATACTGTCCTTGGCTAAAAACCCTTTCCTTACAATATCAGATGAACAAATTCCCATTAATTTTAAAAAAATGTGCAATAACTCAAAAAAATATCTTGACATCTCCATAGGTGCAACCAAAACAAAGGTTCGCATTCCATATATGTCAAAAATATGTGTGTGAGTAGAACTGATGATAAAATCAGTGCTATACCATTGTGAATATCACTTTGGCCTCCAAGTACATATCAACACACCACACTATACAATTTCACAACACAACACAACCTGTAACACAGCAGACCATACTATACAATATCATATATTGTAAGAACTTGTCAGCAAGCACCTCTCCGTGCTGTCTGCTCTCGACCTGCACCTCTCCGTGCTGTCTTCACCCACACAAGAGCTTGTGAGCATGACACCGGAGACCTCGTGGCACTCTGCTGACTTGCCTCTGGAACTCGACCGCTCCCACTATCCCCACTCAGGAGACCTTCTCTGGAGACTGACGCCTTTTCCACTCAGCTTCACTTGGAGTTCTCTAGTCCCCCAGAACCCGCCTGTAGTCAGTCTCCAGAGGAGGTCTCCTGAGTGGGGATAGTGGGAGCGGTCGAGTTCCAGAGGCAAGTCAGCAGAGTGCCACGAGGTCTCCGGTGTCATGCTCACAAGCTCTTGTGTGGGTGAAGACAGCACGGAGAGGTGCAGGTCGAGAGCAGACAGCACGGAGAGGTGCTTGCTGACAAGTTCTTACAGATGGTGGCAGTGGTGGGATGTACAGCGGACGTCCACGCAGAAGGCAGACAGACCGAGGCGGAGGAGTTCCAGAGTCCAGAGACCAGACGAGTGGCCAGAGTGTGAAGGTGGTGTCCCGGAGGTTCCTGAAGCCCGTCGAGGGGGCCAACGCTGATAAAGGCGCATTACTCGCCTACCCAGGTAAAGGGTACCTAGTGGGGAGGCGAGGGAGGATCCAGTCAGCGGAGAAGAGCAGTGCATGTAAATGATAGAAAGGCTTGTTCTTGTGGAGATTCTGGTACGAGTTTAAGAAGTAGAGAGCAAGTGTAGGACCAGGGAAAAAGACAGTCCGCACTTGGATATCTCTCTTGTGTTGCAGGCTGCATCCCAACAGACGGTCGAGGAGGACGTCGGAGCCATGGGAAGGCCAAGATGGGTCAGACCGGAGAGGAAAGTCCAGAGGCCCGAGGAGCCGGAGCCCAAGTCGCCAGCAGAAGGAATGGACATGGCAGAGTTGGACACCATGATCCAGGTTCTGGGACTTGGAGGGGGACTGTGTTCAGAGACTGTTGGGACATTGTTTAAGCCTGAAGGGGTGTCTGGGAAAGACAGGACCCCGAGAAAAAGAGAAGTGATTGAGCCAGAGTGTGACCAATGTGGGGGAATGGGCCATGTTGGAAAGTGGTATCTGGCAGTAGGCAGTTCAGGGGAGGAACTGGGAGACTGGGAGGAGATAAAGAATCCTACAGTCGGTTGGTTGGGGTTAAGTGACATGGCAGGCAAGAGGAAGCCCAAAGGCCATGGGAGTCGGGAGGTAACCCATTCCTCAGGGGCAGACTGCATGGGTAGGCCGGGAACCCAAGGGGAAAGAGGTGTCTGCAGGGAAGAGGGTCAGGAGGGACCTGCTGCAGGGAAAGCACCCAATGTCCCAGGGAGAGGTGAGGCCACAAACCTGAAAAGTGCCACGAGGGAGGATGGGTGCCTGGACAAGGAAGGAAAGCCCCAGTTGCAGGATAGTGAAAGTCCTGGTAAGAAGGGTAAACCCTCTAGGAAAGGGAAAGGGGGGGTAGGCCCAGGTGAAAACTTCCCAGGTGACAGGATACCGGGTAGTCCTGATGGTGGAGGGGAAGTCTATGTACACTGGGAGCAGGGGGGCGAGACAGCTGAAGATAAAGTAGGCTGCCCATGCTACGGTGAGGACCGGGCAGTATTTCCATGGGGTGGGGAACCAGGGAGCGTTGCCCCAAGGGAGAAATACTGGGAGGCCCGGGAAAAGAATGAGAACCCGCTGTTAAAATCCCTTACTGAAAATGTCTGGCAGTTAGAAGGGGAATTACAGGCCCTATGTAAACCGGGGCAAGTCTATAGGAACCCTGAGCAACGTCTGAGGGAGGTCTTGGAACTTAATAAGGGACTGTTGGTAACTTTAGTGGGCAATATACAGCAGCAAGAGGAGTCCCATAAGGTAATGGAGAAGGGTCTGAGGGAGACTGAGCAGAGGTGGGGCCTATTTGAGGCCACTTGTAAGGAAAAGATGGCTGCTTCAGTGCATGCCTTGGAGGCCAAACAGGCAGAGTCCCTTAAGCAGAAGGAAGGCTGTGAGGCACTGCTAGCCACTGTTAGGGCTGAGCTGTCCACAGAAAGTAGGCTGAGGGAGGAAAAGGAAGCAGAAGTAGCCCAGCTTACAACTACCCTGAAAGAGACCCAAGCCTTGAGGGAGACCCAATTAGCTAAGCTGCAGTCCACACATGAACAGGAGATAAGGGGCCTCACAGACAAGTTGCAACAAGACCAGGAGCAGAGGGTATCCCTACTTAAAGCTGAGTTCCAGAATGCTCGCCAGGAGTGGTATAAAGAGCAGGAGGCCCAAAGGGAAAGCATAAGAGAACAGCAAGCCTGGGTTCTACTCCAGAAGAAAAGGGAAAATAAGCTCGTCACCTCTGTAAAGGCAGAATTAGAAGAAGCCAAGCAGGAGGTGAAGCAGAAGGAAATGGAGTGTGCTAAGAGGCAGGAGAGTGTTAAGGAGATGGGTAAACTACAGCAAACAGCTATAGGAGAGCTGAGGGGGATCTTAGCCCAGGTAAAGGCTGGGCTGGGAGAATTGAAGGGCCAACAGGAAAGCCAGATGAGGGAAGTGCAGCAGGGACATACTGAAGTGGTGGCTCAGTTAACAGGGGCATTGCAGCAGACCCAAGCTGAGGCCAGGGGCCTGAATGAGCTTAATAGGGAGAAGGTAATCCAGATAGAAGACCTGCACAAGGGATACACCCAAAGGATAGAAGGGTTATTGGTGGAGAGGCAGGCAGCCCAGGAAAGGGTAGGGTACCTTACTCAGAGGAACCTTGAGTTGGAAACTCAGATAAAGGAGTTGCCACTGGTTCAAGCTCAGGGGGCAGCTGAGTGGGCTGCTGAGAGGCTGCAGGCCAAAGAGACCACAGAAAGGGCAGAAAGATGCAGGGAGGCCATGGAAGAGAAGTGCAGAGTGCTGACCCTAGCAGTTGATGTGCTCTTCCAGGATGGGCAAGGGAGGTTAAAAGAGCTTCAGGAAGCCCAGGCCTGCATTGTAGCCCTCCAGGAAAAGCTCAAGGGGAAGGAGCGACCAGGAGGGGTCAGTCAACTCCTACCCAGGAGTAAGGGTCAGGATAGGGAGAGTCAGAATGACCCAGGAGGGGTTAAATTAGGTAAACGCCTGTCCATGAGTAGGGGCCAGGATAGGGAGAGTCAGAGGGACTCTGTTGAAACCACAGTGAGAGGTGGTGTAAAATTTAAAGGTGGGGAGAAACCCCAGAAGGGCAAGCAGGAAAGAGAAGAGGCTGCCCAGGGGAGGGAAAGGTTCAGGTCCCAGAAGAAAGGGTTGAGCCTAGGGCCCAGATACTGCACAATAGAGTTGGGGAATGAAAGAGCTCCTAGGCAGGGGACCCCGGCTCAGGAAGGGTGCCAGGGGGAGGCTAGATCACCCAGAGGCTGGGGGGAGTCTTGTGCTAAAAGTGGTTATCCTAGTCCAAAAGGGAGGAATAGGAAACACTTAAAAGTCTCAGGGAAAAGGAGACTTAGAACCCTACACACAACCCACAAAGGTCAGTCAGGGCCTAGTGGGCGCAGAAGTACAGCCCAGGGTGGTAGACAACAGGAGGGTAGGCCTAGAAATTGCCCTGGTGTGGTAAGGAAACCCGGCCATAGGAAAGTATGCCAGAAACCCACAGTGAAGAAGGGGGTGTACCCATGGGCTAGGAAAGTAGGGGAAGAGATTAGACGCCGAGGCCTAGGAAGGCGTAGAAAGAAAGGATTAGGGATTTTTGAGTTTCTAGGGGTTACAGAGGAAGGTCCCCTAGAGCAAAGCAGAGCCTTTGTGGTAAGGTGGACCACTGGGTACAAAGCCTTCTTGAGAATCCCGCCTAAGTAATAGGGGAGAGAAGGAACCTGACCCCGAGATGAGTTAGGGGAGTCAGGAATTGCTGCACCTCAAAGAAGAGATTTGAGGGAGCAGCAATATCTTAAGGGTGGGGGTATGTGATAAACACAGTGCCTGCCCTTACATGAGGAGGCCGCCAGAGGGCGCTCTCCCAGGGAAAACCTAAAAATGCCCATTCTGGCCACTAGAGGGAGCCAAAGAGTATAGTCCATGGTAGTGACCAGAAGGAACAGCTAGGGGGTGCTCCTGGCATAGGACTTGTACTTCCCGGGGAGGCCACCAGGGGGACTCTCTGAGTGGAAGCTGGAAAGGTGGAGAGAGTTCTGGGTGCAGACCTTTCTGGAAGCAGGGGGAGAGGCCTAAAGAGAGGTGGGATGGATTATTGGGCACCCTATAAAAGCCTCCTCTAAGCCTAGGGAGGAGAGAAGATGGGGGGGGGGGGGGGGGGGGGGACCTGCAACACCCAGAGCCTGAGGTACTAGCAGAAAGACTGAAGGAAGAGGCCTGCTGAAGGCGAGCTCAAGAGAACTGCTGAAGGAGAGCTCAAGAGAAAAGGCAGGAGAAGGGTCTCTCCAAAACCCAAAAAGCAGAGGAAGCTGTGCTACTATCCAGAGAAGGGTGACCTGGGGGGCCCCACCAGAAGAACTGGTAAGGTGGGTCGGTTACCAGGGGATACTGCGGAGAGGCCGGGCCAGGACTGCAGGTTAAGACTACTACTACTACTACTATTTAGCATTTCTATAGCGCTACAAGGCATACGCAGCGCTGTACAAACATAGAAGAAAGACAGTCCCTGCTCAAAGAGCTTACAATCTAATAGACAAAAAATAAATAAAGTAAGCAAATCAAATCAATTAATGTGAACGGGAAGGAAGAGAGGAGGGTAGGTGGAGGCGAGTGGTTACAAGTGGTTACGAGTCAAAAGCAATGTTAAAGAGGTGGGTTTTCAGTCTAGATTTAAAGGTGGCCAAGGAAGGGGCAAGACGTAGGGGCTCAGGAAGTTTATTCCAGGCGTAGGGTGCAGCGAGACAGAAGGCGCGAAGTCTGGAGTTGGCAGTAGTGGAGAAGGGAACAGATAAGAAGGATTTATCCATGGAGCGGAGTGCACGGGAAGGGGTGTAGGGAAGGACGAGTGTGGAGAGATACTGGGGAGCAGCAGAGTGAGTACATTTATAGGTTAGTAGAAGAAGTTTGAACAGGATGCGAAAACGGATAGGGAGCCAGTGAAGGGTCTTGAGGAGAGGGGTAGTATGAGTAAAGCGACCCTGGCGGAAGATGAGACGGGCAGCAGAGTTTTGAACTGACTGGAGAGGGGAGAGGTGACTAAGTGGGAGGCCAGCAAGAAGCAGATTGCAGTAGTCTAAACGAGAGGTGACAAGGGTGTGGATGAGGGTTTTGGTAGAGTGCTCGGAAAGAAAGGGGCGGATTTTACGGATGTTGTAAAGAAAGAAACGACAGGTCTTGGCGGTCTGCTGGATATGAGCAGAGAAGGAGAGAGAAGAGTCAAAGATGACCCCAAGGTTTCGAGCTGAGGAGACAGGGAGAATGAGAGAGCCATCAACAGAAATAGAAAACGGGGGGAGCGGGGAGGTGGGTTTGGGGGGGAAAATGAGAAGCTCGGTTTTGGTCATATTTAATTTCAGGTGGCGTTGAGACATCCAGGCAGCAATGTCAGACAAGCACGCTGAAACTTTGGTTTGGATGCAAGGTGAGATATCAGGGGTAGAAAGGTAGATTTGGGAGTCATCAGCATAGAGGTGGTAGGAAAAGCCATGGGATGAGATTAATGAACCAAGGGAAGAAGTGTAGATAGAAAAGAGGAGGGGACCAAGAACAGAACCCTGGGGTACGCCGACAGGCAGATGGATAGAAGTAGAAGAGGATCCACCAGAGTGAACACTAAAGGTGCGGAGGGAGAGGTAGGAAGAGAACCAGGAAAGGACAGAGCCCTGGAATCCAAGTGAGGACAGGGTATCGAGAAGTATGCTGTGATCGACAGTGTCAAAAGCAGCGGAAAGATCAAGAAGAATGAGGATGGAATATTGACCTCTGGATTTAGCCAGTAATAGGTCATTGGAGACTTTAGTAAGCGCAGTTTCGGTTGAGTGGAGAGGGCGAAAACCAGATTGTAATGGGTCAAGAATAGCATGTGAGGAGAGAAAATCAAGGCAGCGGCGGTGAACAGCACGCTCAAGTAATTTGGAGAGAAAAGGAAGGAGGGAGATGGGTCGGTAATTAGAGGGACAAGTAGGGTCAAGTGAAGGCTTCTTAAGGAGAGGTGTGACCACAGCATGTTTAAAGGCAGCAGGGACAGTCGCAGTGGAAAGTGAGAGGTTGAGAATGTGACAGATAAAAGGAATAAGAGTAGGAGAGATGGCATTAAGAAGGTGGGTGGGAATGGGATCAGAGGAACAGGTGGTACATTTTGAGGAAGAAAGGAGAAGTGTAGTTTCCTCAATAGTAACTTCAGGAAAGGAGGAAAGGGAATGAGGGGAAGGAGAGAGAGGGGAACGGACTAGTGGAGGGAGAGCTGGTGAGGTAGAGAAAGCAAGGTTTATCTTTTGAACCTTGTTGTGAAAGAATTCAGCAAGGGTCTGAGGAGATAGTGAAGGGGGAGTTGGGGGAGGGGGCACCTTGAGGAGAGAGTTCAATGTGGTGAAGAGAAGTCGAGGATTAGAGCCAAGAGAGTTGGTCAGTTGGATATAATAATCCTGTTTGGCACGTAAAAGAGCAGATTGGAAGGAGGTCAGCATGAACTTAAAGTGTAAGAAATCAGCAAGGGCCCGAGATTTCCGCCAGAGGCGTTCGGCGGAGCGGGTACAGGAACGTAGGTAGCGGATATTAGAAGTCAGCCAAGGTTGGGGTTTTGTACGCCTTACAGGGCGGGTCATCAAAGGTGCAAGAGTGTCTAAGGCAGAGGATAGAGTATTGTTGTAAGAAGAAACAGCCTCGTTGACAGACGTGGATGGTGCCACAGTAGAGAGGAGGTTTGAAACATGGGAGGATAGAGATGAAGGGTCAATGTCGTGAAGATTCCTAGATAAATTAGATAGGATAGGATGGGACTGGGAGGGAGGAGATTTAAGTGTGAAAGTTATAAGATGGTGATCAGAGAGGGGAAGATCGGAGGCAAGGAAACTAGAGGGTGAACAGTTGGAGGAGAAGATGAGATCTAGACAGTGACCATTTTGATGAGTGGGGGAGGTGGAGCATAGTTGGAGATTAAAGGACGACGTTAAAGCGAGTAACTTGGAAATATAAGAGTTGGAAGGATCATTAGCAGGAATATTAAAGTCACCAAGGATGAGAGAGGGGGAGGAAGAGGTCACCCTGAGGGAAAGGGGAGGACCAAACATAGAGGCCTGAGTCAATGCAGTCTCAGAGAAATCTGGTTTCAAGGTGGTTCCCTGAGGCAAAAGGCTGGTGAGGCCGGGCTGGACACCAGAGAGCACCTCTGTGGGGGATTAAAAAGGGCACTATCCCAGATGGGACCTTGTTGTTGAATAACCCCCTGAAGACAAGGACACCAGAGAATCCCTGCTACCCTTGACAGTTGAATAACAGTGACTGAAAGTTGAAACCAAGGGAAGAGCAGAGGGTTGGTGGGACCCAGGCAATAATTGTATCCCCAGGGAAGGGTGCAGAAAGGCCCACTGACTACAGGCGGGTTCTGGGGGACTAGAGAACTCCAAGTGAAGCTGAGTGGAAAAGGCGTCAGTCTCCAGAGGAGGTCTCCTGAGTGGGGATAGTGGGAGCGGTCGAGTTCCAGAGGCAAGTCAGCAGAGTGCCACGAGGTCTCCGGTGTCATGCTCACAAGCTCTTGTGTGGGTGAAGACAGCACGGAGAGGTGCAGGTCGAGAGCAGACAGCACAGAGAGGTGCTTGCTGACAAGTTCTTACAATATATTCTACAGACAGGAAATGTCACTGCAGTGCATAAGATGAATGGCATAGACCACAATCTTACAACGCCAGAGATACTGTGTGTCATCCTTTGAGCACCTTCTTTCATCAATGCAGCAAGCATCAACTGTATTGATTTACACCATTATTGAAGCAAGGTGGTCAATGGTAAACCAGAGAAGGTAAATTATTCAAGATTTCCCTGATTATATAAAGCAATAAACCATCTGGTAAGAAAAAAATCTTTACATTAAATTTTCAAGATCTCAGTCTAATAAAAAGGAGCAATTAAAACAATGGATTTTGCAGTGGTCTGAAAGCAATAGCAGAAACACTATATATATATATATATATATATATATAATTTGTTTTTCAAAAGTTGATCATCTAGGAGTCTAACTCAAGTAGAGTATGCAATGTACAACTCGTCCTTCTGAGTCCGATTCTTCTTTAGATCTTATTTCTACCAAACTCAGCACTTCTCACAACCTGTTTTATTTACTACATTTTCACACTTTTTTGCATTAAAACATAGCCCTGTGTTGAAAAGGCATCCTTTCATTCACTCCTCAGGTGTTCAAATGATATTCGTGCTTTAACATGCATCAGCATGACATTTCTAAATGAAGTCAGCATGTTTGATATTTTGGACGTGTGTCAAAAATGAAATTACTGCCCTGGCCATACGGTAGCTGGGCAGTAGTTCTAATTTGACGTGCATTGTTCGCATGTAGGTGCCTATGCACCTTAGTAAAAGAGCCCCTAATTTTGGCTGAAAATAGGGTGCAAAATTAGAAGCGTATCTTAGGAGCCTAAATTTAGGAGTTCATCTTTTTTTGAATATTGGGCCATAGCACTACAAGGTATGTGCAGTATTGTACAAATACACATAAGAGACAATTCCTTCTCTGTGGAGCCTATAATGTAGTTGAGACAGTGAGAACTAAAAATATGTATGTATTTATTTATTTACTTATTTTATTTATTTTATTGTAAGTATTGACCACAGAAGTGGAGTAACCAGGACCACTACACACAGAAATCAGACAATGAAGTAAGTTGGTCAACAGGACACATCCAATCACACCAGGAAGACGGTAGTGGTTACGAATAGTTTATTCCATAAAATAGATGATATATAAATATATTGACTTGACACGGCACCGTGTTTCAGCCACAGTGCCTACCTCAGCAGTTTTTATGTAGGTAAGAAGCCCAAGTGTGACAAAAAAAAGCTTCACAAAGATGCTAAAAGTAGATAATCTTTAAAAAGACTACAAATCCTCAACAATGCAGTGTATAGCTGTGATCACTATGCAACCGTTAGAGTAAACGAGCAGATCTACTCGATAGGGGATTTATATATTTTATTGTGACATTTATATCCCTCATTATCCCAAGGAACCTTGAGTTCAATGTGGCTTACAGCAAATAATCAATATAGCAGTGGAAAGGAACAGAGTAGTACCAGCGTAGTAAGATAATTTTAAGTTGAAAAATCGGGAAGATTATAGCAAGGATGTAGAAGAAAGTGTTGACTACAATGTAAAAGATTTGCTTGACCACTTTTTGGACAGACATAACCCTTATGTTTCTGTTTCTTTTTCTTTGACACTTTATATATTGCTTTTCAACAGACGTAAGCAAAGCAGTTTACAACTAAAATCTCAAGATTTCAAAGGAACTCCAAAATCAGAATAGGAAAGATGGAAGGTATAAACAGAGTAAGAGGGTAGTTAGGACCAGTTACAGCCAAAGCAGACCTCTATGAACCAGTCCACCCCAGAAAGACCAGGGAAAAAAAGAGCTTTCAAACCAGATGTGAATTTGGAGTAGGACAATTCAGCCCAAAATGAGTGGAAGTGAGTTCAAAGGGAGGGGACCAAAAAGAAAAATGCACTTTTTTGGTCAAAACAAAATGACTACAGTAAACAGAAGAGACTACAAGGCAATGTTCAGAGGCCGGACATAAAGTCCAAGCTGGCGTGTGAGGAGATATTAGAGATGATAGATATGAGAGGAGCCGAGCATGGAGAGATTTGTGGGGGCAACATTAGGAATTTGTATTGAATTCTAAAGAGAATCGGAAGCCACAGTTGCTGGTAGAAAAGAGGCGTGACATGATCATATCACCCAGTATTTGTTAGCAGTTGATTAGAGGTGTTTTTGCCCAGATTGTAATCATTTCAGAAGGGCAGAGGTAATGCCTGCATAGGCGACATTACAATAATCTAAGTGTGAGGCAACCGAAGCATAAAGAAGAGTGGCACAGACAATCCAGCTTATTTTTGAAAGAGAAAAACACCTCTAGTGCGACCTAAATCGGGAGATAGACATTTGTCTCGCAAAGGCGCCCAAATCGGTATAATCGAAAGCTGATTTTGGGTGTTTCCAACTGCACTCCGTCGCGGAAACGAATAAAGTTGATGGGGGTGTGTCGGAGGCGTGGTGGAGGCGGAACTGGGGTGTGGTTATCAGCCAAGGAGAGATGGGCGTCTTTAGCTGATAATCGAATAAAAAAAGGCGTTTTTACCGTGATTTTGGGTCACTTTTTTTTTACCCTTTTTTTTCACGAACAAGTCCCAAAAAAGTGCTCCAACTGCCCAGATGACCACTGGAGGGAATCGGGGTTGACCTCCCCGGACTCCTCCAGTGGTCACTAACCCCCTCCCACCAAAAAAAAACCACTTTAAAAACTTTTTTTCCAGCCTGTATGCCAGCCTCAAATGCTGTACCCACCTCCATGACAGCAGAATGTGTTCGATCCTGTCACAGCCTTTCCCTGGGTCAGATGTGGCTCTCGGGTGCACTACAGGGTCACATCAGCATTGCATTGTGGTGGGTGTAGGGTATTGGGCTCCGTGATTTCATTAGCTTGTGTTACAGTCTCACGATGTTGGTAGTTGGTAGGCTCTTCTCCCAAGGTGCTTTTCCCCCTGCCTACTGGGTCAGAGTGTGCCCTGTTGTGTTTCCTGTTGTAGTCCATGCGGTAGAGGCCATTTTTGTAAGCCAGTTTTAGTTCCCTTTCCTGTGTTAGCCACGTTAGACAACTTAGTTCTTCCCTTGAATGTGGCTGAAAGAGGGCATTGTACAACATTTTGCCAGCTCTGACCTACTGCTCATCTCAGTACCAGGGAGACTTGTTGCCAGTAGGGCATAACCTCTGATCTGCAGTTAATTAAACGCGGTTATTCCAATAAAGGACGTTTTCGGAGAGATTAGTCTTCAGGTGTCAACTGGTGTGCCAATGTTATACAGCAGCAACAAGTCTTAGAGGCCTGCGTGTATGCAGGTCCCTGGAGCACTTTTAGTGGGTACCGCAGTGCACTTCAGCCAGGTGGCCCCAGGCCCATCCCCCCCCCCACCTGTAACACTTGTTCTGGTAAATGGGAGGCCTCCAAAACCCACTGTACCCACATGTAGGTGCCCCCTTCACCCCTAAGAGCTATGGTAGTGTTGTACATTTGTAGGTAGTGGGTTTTGGGGAAGGGGGGTTGGGAGCTCAGCACCCGTGGTAAGGGAGCTATGCATGTGGGAGCTTTTTCTGAAGTCCACCGCACTGACCTAGGGTGCCCAGTTGGTGTCCTGGCATATCAGGGGGGCCAGTGTACTACCAATCCTGGCCCCTTCCACGACCAAATGGCTCGGATTAGGACGTTTTTGAGCTGGGCGTTTTTAGTTTCCATTATCGCTAAAAAAAACAAACGTCCAGCTCAAAAACGTCCATTTTTTCGTAAATACGGTTCGGCCCGCCCCTTCACAGACCCATTCTCGGAGATAAACGCCCATGGAGATAGATGTTTCCGTTCAATTATGCCCCTCCGTGTCATCAAAGTAATCCCTAACTGTCCTCCCCTCTCATCCACATCCAGTGATTCTCCTCTGTCCTCTGCCATCCCTTCCCATCCATGTCCAGCGATTCTCCTCTGCCCTCCCCTCCATGTCCAGTGACTTGCCCCAGCACCCAACATACCCCCCCCTTTTCAGCCCCCGAGTTTCAGTTCCAACCCCAGCCCCACCTGCGCCCTCAGCTTTCCACAACCCTCCTTTCCTTCCAGCCACCCTATGTTTAAAAAGTTGCAGCGGCGTCAGCGAAAAAGCAGGCTTGCCTCAAGCCTTCCCTTCTCTCTCAGTGTGTCGCCTTCGTGGAAACCGGAAACAGGAAATTACATCAGAGAAAGGCGGCACACTGAGAAAGAAGGGAAGGCTAGAAGCGAGCCTGCTTTTTCGCTGCCGCTACGAATTTTTAAACACAGGGCAGCTGGAAGGAAATCTGAGGATTGAATGGCAGGGAGCAGGAGGAAGCACCATGGGGCCCTTGGAGGAGCGGGACCCTGTGCGACTGCTCCTGTCACCCCTGCCTAAAACCAGCCCTGGAGATATGGATGGTAGATAAGAGGGTGACAAAGCAATAGAATTTTATGGTTTATATTATGCTAGGAAACCCAGTTCTTTGTTGAGTTCTGTCTGATAGGTGTCAAAATATTTCATCATTTTGGCTTCAAAGGTCTTACGTTCCACATAAAACTTACAATTTTGTGAACAGCATAATAATAGTGAAATGACCAAATATAAACATGAATACATTAAATGAGGTAAACTTGGAAACAATAGGATTAACTTTGATTGTACCACAGAAAGGTGGTATATCAAATCCCATTACCCTTACCTTACCTTTGAAACAGTACCATAAATATACACATTTAACAGCACTACAGAACAATCATATAATAGAGATATGACAAATGTAGGTACCAACATAAATAATACCGTAATAGCATGAAATAACATTTAGACAACAATGGGGTCTTTTTACTAAGCTGCAGTAAAAAGCAGCCTTAGCGCTCCCTTACACAGGTCTTTCGCACGTGCTAAGACCATTTTTGTTGCAGCCAGAAAATGGGCAATTTCCCAGTTTTTGAATCAATGGCCACACGCTAATAGTAGCCATTGAAAACATTAGTGCATCAGCATTGCCGACACCTATTTTTTAGCTGGTAAGGGCTCACACGCTAAGCTTGCGCTAATCAGTTAGCATGTGGTAATGTAGATGTGCTAACTAGTTAGCATAGAAATGCCCACTCTCTACCCCCAGACAAGCCTTTTCCAGAAAAATTAGAAAATATTTTTTAGCAGTTGCTCACGCAGGTCTAAAACTTACCACAGGACACCTGAGCACACCCCACTGTAAGTCATTTTAGCCTGCAGTAAGCACATGCTGTCACTTACGACAGTTTAGTAAAAGGTCCTCAAAGATATAATAAATGTCAGCCTGAGGGGCCAAATGCAGTTATATAGATGGTGACAAGATGGGTAGTACAGAGTCAATTGGGATATGGGTGGTTCAACTCAAGGCAAGATCTATATACAGTTAAGCAAGATATGAGAAACTGAGAAACTGGTCTAAGTTACAGGGTGTGCAGCAAGCTAGCCCAGGTACACAGTACAGACCAGATTCTATATAAGGCATCTTAAATATAAGCACATCAGAATAATGCGTGTAGCGCTATTCTATAAACTATATCTACAGTAAGATGCAGTTTATAGAATAGCGCATAGGCCGGGGGAACACACGTATATTTAGGTGTGGCTATTTATACCACTGAAAACCTAGTGTAAATGCCTGTGCCTAAAATATGCACATTCCCCCAAATTCTAGAACAACACATGTAAATGTGATTGACACCCCTAACATGCCTACACTCCTCCCATAGCCAAGTCCGCTTTTCAGCTACGCGCATTGGAGTTACTGCACAGGAGAGGATATAATAAAAAAAAGGAGCCCTGCTGACTATCAATAACAATAAGAAAGAAATTGTAGACCAATTACAAGACAAATGTCCACCAACACTTATGATACAAACTCACTCTCCCCCTCAACTCCCCAACCCCTCACCAAATACAAAAGAACCATTTCAAAGGGCACATCCCGTTTTTTGACTGGAAAAAGGCAACGTAAATGCAGTATAGACTAGAGTTAAAATAAGTAGTGTAATACCAAAATGTGCAAAACTCTAGTAAACAATCTTCAAAAGAAGTGCTTTTTGATGGAGAAAAAGCCCTCAGAAACCGTAGGCGAACAGCCGCAGGTTTTGAGCGGGGTTACTGATTGTGTAAGTAACATGCGCTGGAATTCTATCATCGGGCATAAAAAACTCCACAAAACAGCTGAGCGTACTTCCTGCTCTTTTACCGGGGTGAAACGGTGGCCCCCGTCGAACGCTAAGACAGGAGTGCTTCCTTAAACGCTGTAAAGCTAAGTGCCTTTATTTTCTTGATGCTGTTGATTTACAGATAAGTTATTTCAGCATTTAAGAGCAGAAACAATTAAAAGTAAACATTAAGAGCAGGAAGTACACTCAGCTGTTTTGTGGAGTTTTTTATGCCCGTTGATAGAATTCCAGCGCATGTTACTTACACAATCAGTAACCCCGCTCAAAACCTGCGGCTGTTCACCTATGGTTTCTGAGGGCTTTTTCTCCATCAATAAGCACTTCTTTTGAAGATTGTTTACTAGAGTTTTGCACGTTTTGGTATCACATCCTGTTTTTCCCTCAGGATGTACCAAACTCAAGAACTCCACCACACCCCCACTCCCCAACCATAGTCTTCAAATGAGTCCATTCTTCAGGGTCATAGCAACTCTTATGCTTATCAGTAAGCTGTTGCAGTTCCACAATCAATTTCAAGCAGAGGATCCACTCTTGCAGTGTAGGAACCACAGGTCACTTCCAATAGTTTGCAATCACACACTTAGCAGATGTCAAGCATATGCACTCCAGCCTTCTCTGTCACTTGAGACCTCTACCAATTCCCAGCCCCAATAAGAAGAACTTGGGGTCTTTCTGGATTGTGGACCCTAAGTCAGTTTCCAGTTTTCAAACCACTGTTTCCCAAAATTGTTGTATCTGACCACAGGTCCACCAGATAATGCCCTTCCATATCTACAGCATAAGTCTGCAGCACTGCCTGGAAACATTGCTTTCGACTTATCAGGAGTAAAATACCACCGAGTGACCACTTTGTAGGCATTTTCTCTAATAAAATATATATAGAGGCCCTTTGTATTTCCCTAAATATATATTTTCACTATCCATCACTCAATTTTGTGCCCAAATCCCTTTCCCAAACAAGCATGAATTTATGTTTGTTAACTTGTTCAAAGAAAAGGTTACCCATCCTTGTTAACTGGCTGAAAGAACCAGGTAACATGAGGTTTTCTACCCTGAATTAGCAAGCATAACATAGGCTTTTTGGTTTCAATGCACATTACTTCTATGACAAAAATATAACATGCAGACAACTTTTGCATACCATGATAAGTGATATTTTTTTTATTACTGTGCATGTACAAGTTTTACTAATTCCCATAGTAAATATTCATAATGCACAGCACCAAACTTATGTATAAACTAGACAAACTTCAACTTAGGGCTTTACATTACAAGGGGCTTCATTATTATTATGTATTACTTTAATAATAGTTAATAAAAATGTATGTAATATAACATTTTATGCATACTCTTTCACAAGCATGGAAAACTGTTAAGGGTAAAATCCACTTGGGGTCTCTTACAACTCAGGAGCCACAATACACATGAATCCAGCCCTGGTAATGCAAGTTGATGTGTCAATTTGTCAAAGGTAAATAACCCCAGTACTGTTGCCTAGCAATGTGTTGTCCTCTGTATAAAAAGATTTGATAAAGTTTATTTCAAAGCATTAAGATTTTCTACCTCAGCAGTATCAAGATGTCCCAGCAGTATCAATATCTTTATTGCTGCAGTGACACATTTTGTGCTCCTGGGAAAACAAGCCCACTCAAGTTTCTAAGACTTGCTAGGAAAGGCTGGTTTGTTTCCAGAGAAAGAGACAACCACAAACTGCTAATTTTTGACATTTGGGAATAACCCCAGAGGTACAGACTCTCATCTTAATTCTCTCATATCTTTTCTTAATGCTACGTAAATGTATAATCTTGTGCCATATGCAGATGTGTAAAATTTCTTCTTTAGATAAAATGGTTCACCTTTTGTGTTTGTTCTTTTTAATGTCTCCAGGTTCAGAATAAGCTCGATAATCAAAAGAACAGTTTCTTTCCTAAGAACACATTTAATATATGTCAGTTCCCCAGTGACATATAAACTTAATTGATACATATCCTATTCATAATTTGAATCCAAGCTTTGCCTATAATGTATTACTTTAGAACATGGGTTCTCAACCCAATCCTAAGGACCCACCTAGCCAGTCAGGTTTTCAGGATGTCCACAATGAATATGCATGAGATACATTTGCATAGAATGGAGGTAGTGCATGCGCAAATGTATCTCATGCATATTTATTGTGGATATCCTAAAAACATGGCTGGTTAGGTGTATCCAGAGGACTGGGTTGAGAATCCCTAGTTTAGAAGCATACAAACCATTAACCATTCCCAACCCAGCCATTACTTCTTTTGAATACCCCCAAATAAAAGAGAGAATTGTATTGAGACAACTTTCGGATTGTAATTCTATGAATGTAGTTTACATTATGCAATGTCCTTGCCACTTTTATATGTTTGGAAAACTAAGAGAAAGATTAGAACCAGACTTTGGAATGTCAGAGCTGTTGGAGAAAGAAGATCATTACAGCTGCCTTAGTTGAACACTATATGAAGTATAATCATGTTTTTGAGGATCTAAGAAACTGTGGGGTCTATAACGAAACACCTAGCCACCTGCCTGGGGTTACCCCATGGCCACTTAGAGGGTCTATCCCCAGCACAGCTCAGGTCCACCTGCACCTGCCGCTTGTGCTCTACACTAGCACCCTCCTCCCACTGACTGGGTCACAACCGCCTCTGGGCGAGTCTTCCACTCTCAAATTATCCCCAGTGATTTCTAGGTTACTAGAGCCACACTCCCAGTGATCCCACAGTTCCCAGAAACCACTCATAGATCCAACACAAAAACCACCAGGATTCTTTATCAGTCCAGACAGAGAGACAATAAACTAAATATTGTTTATTGTCTTAAAAATTGAACAGTGGAACAAAGTGCAATTAGCAAACAATAATAGGTAAAATATGGATCAATAAAACTCTAACTAAACATTTGCATACTAGCTAAACAGTACCTGGGAAGATCAGGACATATAATTCACAGAGCCTCAGCAAAGAGATCTGTCTCTCTTTTCTCACAGGCTAAGACTGAAGCAACAGCCAGCAACAACTGCTAGGTAATTTCAAACTCCAGGTCAATCAGAGCCCAGTCAATGAGTTTTAATAGCATACTGCTCACAGTACTATAGATTCACTTCTTCACATTCACTTTTCTGCAATAGCTTTAACATAAACATTCACCACCTGCTGGCCAAACTAGAGAAATGCACTTCAAGGTTTAATAAAGACAATTTTACAGGTTTAAAACACACTGTTCTGTTACAGGGTCCTTTTACCATTTCTCAGGTACACCAAGGCCATTTTTACAGCAGCAGGTAAAAAGCCCCTAAAAATAAAATGGCCATGTGGTAAGATTACTCCTACCACGTGGCCATGCGGTGGGAACACTTACTGCCACCCATTGAGGTGGCGGTAAGGGCTCCTGTGGTAACCAGTCAGCACACGGTGCTGCCTGATTACCACCAGGTTAGCGCCGTGGTAAAAATAACAAAAATATTTTCCAGCACATCAGAAATGACAAACTTTCGAGGTGGTCCTACCACCAGCAGCTGCGGGTTGCCTCGTGGCAACTCTTTCATAAAATGGCCCCTATATAATTAAGGTGGTATGTATCTCCTAGAGAAATAAAGATATAGATGACATCCTTCTTAAAGAGGAACAGATGTGATTTACGAATTAGAACATTGTTTTTCCAGCAGGTTTAAATCTGGAGTTAGATTTGTTTTCCTAGAGGCTAAACTATAAAAGATAATATTTTTCTCTATTTTCTTTCTTGTGATATTATTATTATTATGCTTTTGAACCTATATGGTTTATGTTTGCCTTTCTATATGGAATCTGTATAATTGGTAGTTTTACATCATAATTTTTTTGTTAAACTGTGGTATTTTATACTATCTAATCTAATCTAAATCTTGGCCTTTTTATTCTGCTTTACTGAGAGAAGCTCTAGGTGGATTCCATCAAAAAGAAAGGGGCTGATGAGGCAATCCCTCATTAAGGGGAACTTTTACTAAAGCTTAGCTCAAGATATCTGCAGAAGGGCCCATAAGTACATACGCACCGGCATACCGGGAAAAGACCAAGGGTCCATCAAGCCCAGCATCCTGTCTCCAACAGTGGCCAATCCAGGCTTCAAGAAGCCGGCAACCCCCCCCCCCCCCCCCCCCCCCCAAAAAAAAATAATAATTAATTCTTAATAATGTTCAATGGACATTTCCCTCAGGAATCTGTCCAAACCCCCTTTAAATTCCGTAAGGCCAGCTGCTTTCACTACATTTTCCGGCAACGAGTTCCAGAGCCTAACTACACGCTGAGTAAAGAAAAACTTTCTCCTATTTGTTTTAAATCTACCATATTCTAGCTTCATCTTGTGTTCCCTGGTTTTGTTGTTGTTTGAAAGTGTAAACAAACGCTTCACATCTGTTCGCTCTATTCCGCTCATTATCTTGAAGACTTCTATCATATCACCCCTCAGCTGCCTTTTCTCCAAGCTGAACAGCCCTAACCTTCTCAGCCTTTCCTCATAGGGAAGTCGTTCCATTCCCGTTATCATTTTCATTGCCCTTCTCTGCACCTTCTCTAATTCCTTTATATCTTTTTTGAGATGCGGCGACCAGAATTGGACACAATATTCTAGGTGTGGCTGCACCATGGAGCGATACAACGGCATTATAACGTCCTTGTGTTTGTTTTCCATCCCTTTCCTAATAATACTCAACATTCTGTGCGCTTTCTTAGTCGCCGCAGCACACTGAACAGATAACTCAGGGCCTGCTGCAGATAACTCGAGCTAAGCTTTAGTAAAACACCCCCTAAGACAATACATTTCCACAATAATTAAAAACTGTACATTTCCATAACAATTATCCCAGTTCTAGGACATCAAACACTTGTCAAATATAGGGTAACAGGAAAGCCTTTAACTGCTCTCTTAAAATCGTTATAACAAGTTACATTGCAAATATTACATGGTAATTCATTCTAAAACACCAGGCCCCTGCCAGTCAAAGTTCTCTGCCTGATAATCATTTTTCAACAGATTAATTTTGTTGGAATACATCTAACTTCCTAAGCAGAACATGACATCCTAGCAGGAAAATAGAGGAAAATTAAATCTTGGAGATATTCTAGAGCTAAACTTTATAAAATCTTAGAAACAAATGACAACAATTTAAAATGAATCCTCACCTTCACCTGTTGAATTACCATTGGAGAGACGTGGTCATTGCAATTTCCTCCTCAAAATCAACTTTGCAGCCACATTCTGTATAATTTGAAATTGATGTAATTGTCTTTCCGGTAATCCCAACAGAACAATATTACAATAATCAATCTGACTTAGTACGATAGACTGCATAATAATTTTAAACTGAGACATCTCTACATATGGTTTAATCCAGTGTAATAGTTTCAATTTAAAGAAAGATTTCTTAACAATTGTACTCACTTGTTTCTCCATAGTTAATGCAAAATCCAAAACTACTCACAGAATTTATATCTCTTCTCAAAATTGCAACTTCTATTGACGCTAACTTAATTTTCTCTTGTGGGTAGCCTAGCGTCTTTATCTGCTACCCATAAGATATTTGTTTTATCTGGATTAGTTTTCAAACCATTTCCAAGCATCCACGTTGAAATGGAATCAAACACCTTTGACATCTGTGATATAGTGTCCTGGAAACTCCTCATTACTGGAAAGATTAGAGATATATCGTCTGCATAAGAAAAGGACATTATTTCACAAGAATTTAGCACAAGTTGCAACCCACTCAAATAAATATTGGAGAGAAGGGTGAGCCCTGAGGGACTCCACAATTCATTTTCCACTCTTTTGAGAGAGACTTGTTTCATAGTACTAGTAATGAGCAATGTTTTAAAAACCCCCGAAAACCACTGATATTCCAATCTGAGATAATCTATCTAGCAAAGCATCATGATTGACCAAATCAAATGCAGCTGAAAGATCCAACTGCATGACCAATGTTGGAATACTCTTATCTAACTTCATTCTCAAATTTGTCAGTAGAACAGTTTCAGTAATACAGTTAGAACAAAATCCCAATTGTCTATGATCTAATATTTGAAACTGGGAAAGATAATTCTGTAATTGCAGTCCCAAGACTGCCTCTACCATTTTGGCCAAGATTGGAATATTGGCTACTGGTCTATAATTAGAACAAAGATTATAATTAAGATTCGAGCCCTTCAGTAGAGGAGTTAACAGGATATGTCCCAGTTGAACAGGAATATCTCCTTCCCTCAAGAATCAATTAATCAATTGAGTAAACAGAAGTACCAAGTGAGGAGGCAAGGATTTTAAAATTTTAGTTGGACAAGGATCTAGTTGACAGGAACCCTTGGCAAATTTTGTGAGTAATTTTTATGATGATCTCCTCATCTACCAAAGAGCAGGTATTTCAAACTCTAATCAACAGAAATTCCAATAGCAAGTACAACTATCTGCTCACTATATAATACTATAGGTCTATCTTTCCTTTAGAGTATCACTCTCAATCTAAATCTTGTTGAATTTTTAGAATTTTCTTCTGGAAGTATAAAGCTAGATCTTCTTGAGTGATCTTCAATTACAAGGTTGGTTTCTCAGTAAAAGTTGACAGATTTCTCACTATATTAAAAGGTTCTTTAGATGAGTTACAGCTATCTGCAATCCTTTTTGAATAGTGCTTCTTCTTCTGTAAACAAATCTCTTTTTTTATAAAAACTAATCTGTTGTCTCCAGTAGGTTTTCAACTCTCCAATCTCTTTCCAGTTTTCTACATCCTTTCTTCCTTTGCTTCAATTCCTCTGATGATATAGAAACATGGGGCTTGATACATTATAAAGATTCTCCAGATATATTTATGTTTGTGTCCGTGCATTTATATGCGTGCATTCATATCACTTTGAAAATGTCTTTTAGTACACTAAGGGGATCTTTTACAAAGGCGTGCTAGCATTTTTAGTGCACGCTAAAAATCAGTATGCACTAAACACTAGGGGCCCTGTTTACTAAGCCACACTGAAGGCATGCTAGCATTTTTAGCACATGCTAAAAATTATCAAACGCCATAGGAATATATGGGTGTCTCTAGCATTAGTGCGGGCTAATTTTAAGTGTGCACTGAAAACGCTAGCACACCTTAGTAAAAGGGCCCTAAGACACTCATAGGAATATAATGGGCATCTTAGTGTTTAGCGTACATTAAAAATGCTAGCACACCTTTGTAAAAGGGGCCCTAAATTTAAAATCTAGTTCTGTGTTGAGAAGTTGTTTCTAGTTTCTTTATTTTGAGTCTTTTTATTACTTTTTGTTTGTTTTTTTCACTGCATATTGGTCATTTGGCAATCACAAGCATTTAAGTTCATTTTCAAAGCAAGACATACAAATGACATCCATTCAAAATAAACTTTAAAAGAAGGGGATTGAGCATGCACGCCATTTCTTCAATTTGAGAACACAAATTGCTCTTGCAGTGGTGCAGAGGATGTACAAGGTAATCCTTTACTTTAAGTTTGTGTGTAGTGATGCATTACTTGGATGCATAATCAGGCCCTCTGATTGTTGTTCACACATTGGGTAATGTACCCCTCACATAGTTTTATTGCTTGTGCATGGTTTCTTTTGGCACTCTGAGATGACTGGGAGTTTATTCATAAACATGTATTTTTCCAATACAGCTCATGTTTGTTGGTCACCATTTAGGTTTTTGTTTATTCCTGCAAGATTAGTTCTATTATTTTTTATATATATTTAATTATATGCATTTTGTGTTTGTCACATGTATTGATGCACTAATTAAGGGGCCCCTTTTACCAAGCTGCGGAAAAAGGAGGCCTGCACTGGCGTGTTTTTCAAGCATGCCGAGGCCCCCATTTACCGCTGCGGGTAAAAGAGAAGTCTTTCTTTCCTGCAGGAAATGGCCATACGACAAGTAAAGCACTTGCTGTGCAGCCATTTCGGAGGGCCCCTTACCACCACCCATTGAGGTGGTGGTAAGGGCTCCCGTGCAAACCTAGCAGTAACCGGGCAGCCCGATTACTGCCGAGTACACCCAGCCCGATTACTGCCGATTACACCCAGCGCTACAAAAATAAATATTTTTGTAGCACCAGATATGACAGCGTACTAGGGGTACTGCTGGGCTGCTGCAGTAGCTTGGTGGTACTTCCTGTTTAGCGAGTGGTAAACCCGCGTAGGGCTTACCGCCACTTAGTAAAAGGGGTCCTAGATGCAGAAACCGGCCCTCTATTTGTCTCTGCTTTTTATATGGTAAGGAATACCTTTTCCATACTACCCTTTTGTTTGTGCGCAGTTTTTATGGCAGTTTCTAATGTTTTATATTTTTTATAGTTTTGCTTAGCAGTTTTTTATGTGCGCCATATATCATGGTAAGTAAATATATGCACACATATATATGTGTGCACAAATGTTTTTAGATAAAAATATGTTATTAAGCAATGTAATGCTTTTCTAAAATTATTTTTTAGAAGTGACACATTTTCTGATTGGATTATGCAATTTCACATGCCATTAAAAGCTGGACAGTAAATGTTGATAAATATGTGTATATTTATTTATTTGAAGTTTTTATGAGTTTTGTATTTTAAAATTGTTTTCAGTATATGTTTTAGACCCTTGACACAGGCTGTTTGGCCCAGGACAGAAATTAAGGATGGGGCCCTCCAATCCCATCTCCTCCCTGTCCCCTTACCCCAATCTATCTACCCACCATTACTACCACACATAAAACAACTTTAAATGACTTCTTCACACACAAAATACAGGCAGACCTTCACCAAATACAGAACAAAGGATCACAAATTTGAAAAAGAAATATGAAGACGAAAACTGAACTGGGAACCCTAAGAAGTTAAACTCGGCAAGTACTGCAACACTGGAGAAATAAAAATAGAAATGCACTTCCTTTTGTAGTGAACAGTGGTGTAGCCAAGGGTGGCCCCTGGGCCCCCACCCCTCCTGCCACACCCAAAATCAGGCATCTGGCTTCACCACTGAAAAAATACAATGACATCTGTGATGCACATATTCCAAAGCTAGCATATTCCAGTTAATACATTCAAAATAAAACATATTTTTCTTCCTTTGTTGTCTGGACATTTTATTTTTCCATTGTATTGGTCCCAGTACCTCTTTTCTGCTCTCCTGCTTTCTGCTAATTCTCTTTTCAGTGTCAGTTGTGCTTTTGTTTTTTCTCATCTGTCCTGTCTTATTCCATTACTTAACTATACCTGTCCGACATATTATTCTTTCCCTTTCAGCTCTTTCCTTTTTCTTTTCTGCCTCATTGTCCACTCTGATTTCACCCTCTTACCATTCTTCTTTTTACTTTTCAGCTACCTATCAAATTTCCATCTCCTTCTCTCACCCCTGGCCCTCCCATTTCTCGTATCACTCCTTCCCCAGCTGCCTATTTCCTTCCATCTTTCATTTACTCTGCATTATCACATTTCTACCTCTATACTCACCATCTCCCTCTCACTCACCTCCTTGCCCCCCTCCCCTTGGCCTCTCCCACATGGTTCCACCATTTCTAGCATCTCCTCTCCCTCTCTTTTCCCCACAACTACATTTCATGGCCTGACATCTTCTTGCCCTTATCCCTCCAACCAGCAGCATCTTCCTGTCCCATCTATATTCCCTCCTGTCCTCTATCCCCCCCCCCCAACATAGTTGATCATTTTTCCTCTTCTCTCTATTCTCAATGATTCAACATTGACCTCTCTATTTCCTGTTGTTCTTCCCTCTCTCTCCCCTCCATAATCCAGGATCTCTCCCTTCCTACCTGCCCCCCAGATCCAATATTTCTCCCTCTTCCTTCCCTCCCTTCCATACCCGGTTCCAAGATCTCTCTCTTTCTTCTTGACTGCCCTCACATCCAACATCTCTCCCTCTCCCTTCCCTCCATCTCATTGTTCATCATCTCTGTCTTCCTCTCCCATCTATTCCTGGGCCCATCAATTCCTCCTCTCATCCCTCTCCCAAACCTATGGTCCACATTTTCACCTCATTTTCAACTCTCCCCCCATTCCAATCTACCTTAAAACATCAAGAAGAAATATTTTCAAACCAGAGATCTTTATTAGTAAAAGCACCCAACATTGCCATGTTTCACTGGGCTGAGTCAGGGATAAACTAAAATATAACAAAACCAAATTAATAAATACAGAATAAACAACAAAAATGCAAAATCATTTTTTTAAATTAAAATCATGAGATATTTACAAACAGAATTGTCAAATGAAATAAAATAAAAGATACACACATCTAGAACATACAGAATGTATGACAACCTGTTGGTAAAATGTTCACATATTATTTAAACTACAAACATTACAATACATGTTTACAATTCACTGAACAATATTAAGATTGTAAAAAGGACAAGTCAATATAACGTATGTTCTGCAACACAGTGAATGTAAGAGACCACATGCAGGTTGTGGGAGATTAAAAATATAGCTATAAAGATGTTGGATAAGAGCAGTATTTAAAATACTCTACCAAAATGTACATCTATGCAAAATGCACAAATACATCTCTTAGGGATCAAACCAATTTGAAAAAATCAGAACAGAATATACAGATAGCACCATGGTGAGTCAAATTGCTAAGAAAAAGAATCAAAATTCTAAAAGATTAAGAAAACGGGGCTAAAAATATTGCAAAAGTGTCTGCAGCCTTGCCGAAGCTTTCCTTCTGCCGTGTTCATCTCCCTCTGAAGCAATTTCCTGTTTCCACCTGGGCAGAACATACTACTACTACTACTACTTATCACTTCTATAGCACTACAAGGCATATGCAGTGCTGTACATCATACATAAAAAGACAGTCCCTGCTCAAAGAGCTCACAATCTAAGTAGGACAGACAAATAGACAGATAGACAGACAGAACAAGTATCACAGCCACTGCCACGCTGGTGACCCATGTGAAAAGAAATATGTGTTAAGGTAGATTGGAAAGGTGGAGGGAAGGGTGGGAGATGTCAGACTGGGGTGAGGAGGAGAAAATATGCCAGGACCATGGGGGCCCTGAGTTATGTGGTCCAGAGCAGCTGCCCTCCCCCTTCCCCCGCCATTCTGGCCCTAGTTTAGCTGAAACTTGGCCAGGTTGGATCATCCCTCAATAAACGTTTGTTGCATGATCTCTGTTGACTTCTCCTTCCTTTCACCACCTTCGTTCCTAAGACTGCTTTATGTTCTTCAGCAGTTTTCCTCGTCTTGTTGCGATTATTTTACTCCAAGTCAGGTTATTTTACCATAGGATCTCATTGTATAAAATAGTTCCTTGCGCTAAAATAACATGACCTGTGGTAAAATAACTCAACTTAACAGTAGCCCATGTTGATAACTTCCCCCCTTCGATATCTAAAGTAGCAGAAACAATTTGAATGAAAGTGCGCCCTTACTGCAAAATCTCTTGATCATCTCTGTATATCTCCTTATTTAAGAAAGAGTGATATCAAGAAACCGGAAAGAGAAAAATGCTATCCAAATATCTGGATTACATGCTGTCTATAGGAGTCGTGTTTGGAGGCAGCTCACCTCAACTCTTTTTGTAACTCTCATGGATTATTGTAATATTGTTTACTTAGGCATTTCAAAAGGGTTACTTTCAAGACTGCAAACATTACAGAATATAGCCTTCCGTTTACTCTGCTACTTATGTAAATATGATCATGCCCCACTTTGCAAGATCATCACTGGCTACCTATCGCCTACCAAATTAATTTCAAGGCACTGTTATTAGGTTTCAAGGCCTTTTGTCAAGGCACACCATAATATCTATCTTCATTAACAATTTCTTATTTGTCTGCGAGGGTCTTGTAAGCCCATAAATGACCATTGTATGGTTTTGTCTGGACCACACATCGCACAATTAGAGCCAACTCGTCAGGCCACATTTTACTTTGCTGTTCCCCGTCTATGGTATTCCCTACCCTTATCTGTGTGCAGCAAACTTAATATTAAGAAATTCAAATCTCTCTTGAAAGCATTGTTTTTCAAAGAAGCTTTTACTGGTGACTGAGGGGTTTACTTTCAACTTCTGGTGCCTGAGAGAGATGGCAAATAGATGTTATTTTTATTTTACCTTATTTTGTTATATTTAGAATTTAGATTCCTTCCTATCAATTCATTGCAGTTCTTTTCTTTTTCTGTTGATATTTTAGCATTTGTAAACCGCCTTGCTCTGCTAGATAGGCGGTATATCAAGTTACAAATCCTATATAATAAAAAACACCTCCAACGTTCTGAAGCTGACTCCGTAAAAGTGAAGCTTTGAAAAGTTCGTGCTCCTGCTGTATTCATCTCCTGAATTGATGTCACGTACTTCCGGGTTCGTCACAAACAGCAGTGACCAATCACTGGAAGGGAATGCTGCAGACTTACCAGGCAACGGAATGTTACGTCACACGCATGAGGGTGTCGTCGTCCCTTCCTTCCTTCCTCCCTCCCTCCCTTCCAGTTCCAGGCCCCCTCCCTCTAAAATTTAAAAGTCATCTTCTCTTACCAAGTCGGGTTTACGGCGGCCGGTAGCAGTGGTAAAAGGCGTGCAGGCTCAGCCCTTCTCTCTCTCAGCTCTGGTCCCGCCCTTGAGGAAACAAGAAATGAGGGTGGGACCAGAGCTGAGAGAGAGAGAAGGGCCGAGCATGCACACCTTTTACCGCTGCTGACGGCCGCCGTAACCCCGAATAGGTAAGTGAAGATGACTTCTAAAATTCGGAGGGAGGGGTGCTGGAACTGGAAGGGAGGGAGGGAGGAAGGGAGGGACGATGACCCTGGGACTACTACTACTACTACTACTACTACTTAGCATTTCTATAGCGCTGCCAGGGTTACGCAGCGCTGTACAAGTTTAGACAAGGGGAAGGACAGTCCCTGCTCAAGAGAGCTTACAATCTAAAGGTAATAAGCTATGTAGTCAGTGTAGGTACTGGGAGGGAGGGGGACCCTGAAACTCGGAAAGAGGGAGGGGGACCATGAAACTCAGACGGAGGGAGGGAGGGGGGATGAGCCTGGAACTCGGAGGGAGGGAGGGAGGGAGGGGGACCCTGGAACTGGGAGGAAGGGAGGGAGGGAGGGGGGCCCATGGCATATACTCTCATTCTCACACACACAGTCTCTCTCTCACAGACACACTCGCAACCAGTCTCACTCTCTCTCTGTCACACACACACACTCGTACATTTACTCTTTCTCATACACACAGTCACTCTCACACACACTCTCTCAAACATACACACTCCGAGGAAAACCTTGCTAGTGCCCATTTCATTTGTGTCAAAAACGGGCCTTTGTTTATTAGTAAATAAATAAATAGAAGCAAATAGTCCTAGCTGCATCCTCTGTTTCCTGGATCGATCCAAACTTACCTTTCAGTTTTCTTCTTAAATCTGAGAGGGCAAAGATCACTAATCCACTATAGTATATTTATTGGATCTTCAGTTGGTCCTCCAGTCTTTGATCAGTGGATCTTCTCTGGTTTTTAGATCAGACATTCATATCCTGAAGGTTCACCTTGATGCCTTCAAATCTCAACTTCAGCCAGTGATTTGCTCTTCTTTCATGGCTCTACATCAAGTTTGGTCTGTCAAACCAATTTTTTCCCACCAGGATGTGAGCATTTCATTTCATCCATGCTTTAGTCATATCTAAGATTGATTTCAGTAATGCTTTATACAATGGTCTTCACCATAGCCTTCAACTTATTCAAAGCATGGCTGTTAAACTGCCATTAAGAGCTCACAGTTTTGACAATATCACCCCTCATTTAGCATCACAACACTGGTTTCCTGTTTCTTACCATATTAAGTATGAGTTCCTTGTTATGGCTCATCATGTGCTCCACTCTGACCAGTCCCTTTATCTTTCAAATCTTCTCTGAAATCTTCTCAAGCCTCACCACTCACTGTTCCTTCTCCACTACATATTAAATGGCAGTTTACTTGCCACTCATCATCTGCATTTCTTGATCCATCCTTTTTGAATGCCCTCTCTATATATTTATGGCATTAATCTACTTTGATTTAAATAGGGAGTCAATAATATTTTCTTTGAACAGGCCTTCCCTGATTTTGTGAGTGTTGAGCTTGGATTTGTGACCCCAGATGGAGGCCAGATGAATAACTCATGTGTTTGTTTGCTAGTTGTTTTTCAGTTAGCTTGATTACCAATGTTGTTTTTTATTTGTTTTTATTTCTTAAGTATAAAGCATTATTTCTATTCTAAAGTTATCAATTCATCCAGTTACCCAACAAAATTGTTTTCAACTTTGACTCATCTTACTTCTATTGGCTCTGACACCTCTATAATGCTAAGTTCAACAGAGCTAGTCCTTCATTTTTCCTCTAAAATCTCCTCATATCGAACTTCACTTTTGGTTGCCCGTTGTAGTACAGGAGCTGTGCCTTTAGTTTCTTCTCTTACCTCACCCTATAACGCCATTCTTTTTTCTCTTCCTACTGACCTTCATAACACATGGTTGGAGTTTAACTGTCTATCACTTTCAGCCTTTATAAAGCTTCTTTCTGTTTCCAAGAAGACAACCTGTTCACTTGATCCTGTAACCTCTATATGGATAGGGAACCATACCTATGCAAGCCCCATCCTTTTATTTTCTATTGTCAACAACAGCCTTTCTTCTGGCCAGATCCCTTATGATCTGAAGACTGCTATTATCTTCTCAGTACTGAAAAAGGCAAAACTTGACCCTTTATTACCTGCAAACTACAGGCCAATTTCTAATCTTTCCTACCTAGCTAAGGTTCTTGAAAAGGCAGTTTTAAACCAGTTACTGCAACATATTGAGTCTTCTCATGCCCTGCATCTGCTTCAGACTGGGACACAGTTTTCAAGGCAGAAACTAGGTTCATGAGCCCTTGGGCCACTGCTGTGGAGCAGCAGTGGCAGGCAAAACCACCCCACACCAGAGATAAGGCAGAACTCTGACAGAAACAGCTAGACTTCACCTGCACTTGACCGCCCTTCTCAAGGAGTTGAGCCCCTGGGTGCAGGCGGCCGGCAGGACTTATGGGGCAGGGCAGGAACTGGATATCAACTAGGCTGAACAGGGACTGAAGGTCAGAGGGGAAAGGAATATACATGGGCAGCAAGGCAGGAAACTGGGCTAGGACTCACAGACAGACAATACTACACAAGGCAGGAAAATGGACAAGCTAAAGGACAGGAACTGAAAGCTGCCAAGCAGCCACTGAAACAGGGTACAAATACTGACAGACAAGAGCAGCCACTAAGCAAGAGACACAGAATACCAAGAACTATATACTGAAATACAAACAAGAAACAAGACTAGGAAACAAGCAATAAACCTAAGCTAAACTACACACAGACTAACTAGAATCAGACAAGGAACTATACAAGAAATCAGACTAGGCAGAAGTGCAACAAAGCACCAACAAACCAGGGACCTTAGACGATGCAAAGGCAAACACAGAAGTTTCCAGGTGATTAATTAAGCTCATCAGCTGCTGAAGCTCAGCTGCAGGAATCACAAGGCAGCTACGGATGTTGTTCAGGCACAAACAAGAAAAACAAGTCTAGCAGCCCGGAAGATCTGGAACGGACTGGGCTGAAGTCTGGAACGGGTGACAGTCCATAGCAGCCACTGGTTCTGGCCACCAGAGGGTGAGGTGAGCACAAACAAGGAAACATTCACATACGTGACACACAGTATCAAAATCTCTCCTTAATAATTTCCACTGTGTTTATGAGACCAGGCAAGAAGTGCCCTTGGTTATATCTTTGGATTTCACAGCTGCCTTCAGTCTCATTGATCATAACATACTATTTTCTAGACTCAATGACTTTGGTATATCATACGTAAATTCCAAGATGGCATCTTAGGAGGAGGATGCTATCACTTTGGCTCTTTACTTGATTATGCCTGGAAAGAAGAAACGGAAAGGAAAGTCGGGTGCTATGGTTTCAGCAGCCTGGTGAATATCTCTCTCGCTTGCCTCTACTATGGATGCCTTTGTGATCAAAGGAACAACTCTCAGAGATTGTTCACTGTTGGAAGTTGAGAGAAAGAGGTTTCCAACCCATATTGAATGCAGCATCTTGTTGACCCCTAAAGAATAGCTGCCACCGACCAACCTGGCAGCTGCAAGGGAATTGTTGCCTGAAATACAGCAGATGTGGGAAGATGATCTCACCTTCTCTTTGAGTGTGCTGAACAGTTGTCTCAGCAGGTTCCTTGATATCATGATCAGGAGTTATGACCAGTGAGGATGCCTCCAGAGTGGGAGACCGAGGAGAATCTTCTGCCTTGACTTCTATCAACCAGAGTAGAGTGGTGAGCCCTTCCTTGACAACTTTGGATGCAGGAATTTACATCTGATTAATTTTCCTAAACAATTAGGACTGTCACCTCAAGATATATGTTAGAATACTTATAGGTTCCTCTTTAATCTTTGTCACCTGTGGTTTGAGTATTTTATCTACCTCCATTTAAGAAAAAGACTGGGGAAGAAGGTCAAGATGTTCTGTCTCCAGTTTTGCAGGACAGTTTAGATTTAACTGCTTTCCTAGAGTCATTTAAAGAAAAGATAATTAAACCGTCCACACTTTTGGTGACACTTGCTCTGGACCCAGATAGCAATGGCTTTTGCAATTACACTTTAGCCATAAAAATTCCGCTTTTCTATCCTTAAATGTAAGATTGTTTATTATTTCTCTAAAGTCACCCAAAGAAAATGTAGGCAATAGGGGTCTTTTTTGTACTTAAATTCCCATGAAAATGTATGATTAAGTATCAATCTAATACTTACATATTCTTTGACCCATCTCAGATTGTAATGTAGTCAAGGCTAGGATTGTTCCACAATCTCAGGCTGAAGTAGCAGGGTGAAATATATTATCCTGGAAATCCACATTAAAGATAATTTGTTAGTCATCCCCCTAGGTTTTGTTTCTTAGAGAATTCTTTATATTTAGAATGTCTTGTTCCTTAGACTGTTTAAGCTCTTGAAATCTGTTCTTTTTTGGACAATAAAAGTTACAGGTTGATATTCCAGTCAATATTGTTACCACAGCTGGACTACTGTAACTTTTTCTACTCAGGTATTTCAGTGAAATTACTTAGGAGATTACAGTTGCTTCAGAATATGACTGCAAGTTTAATATTTGGTGTAACTCGGTTTTGAGCATGTGTCCCCTTTATTGGGAGAGCTACATTAGTTACTGTTGAGTCAAAGTATGCATTTCAAAATTGTATGTATAGTACATAAATCCATAATTGGGATGTCTCCTGAAAGTACTTCAAATTTAATGAACATTCCGATTTTTCATTCTAATTCACGGTTCTGTCAGCTTTTAAAAATAGGGCTCCCCTTGCCACGAAATGTAACCTCCAAATCTATGTTGGAGCTTACGTTTTCTTACCAGGGGCTAAAATTTGGAATGATCTACAGATAAATTTAAGATAGATTACAGATCCTTTTATATTTTGAAAAGCTTTGAAATTTAATCTATTTTCAAATTAGTTAGAGTCAAGATGATTTAAAGCTATATTACATGGTTTTATGTATCCTTCTTTTTTATTAATTCTGATTTTTGTACATTTCTAAATTGTAATTTGCTTTGCAGCCAATAGAGAAAATATTTTTTCATTCACTGAATAATTAAACTCTGTAACTTATTGCCAGAGAATGTGCTAACAGCAATTAGTGTATCTGGGTTAGGAAAGGTTTGGACAAGTTCCTGAAGGAAAAGTCCATAATTTGCTATTAAGATAGATATGGGGAAAGTCGATCTGCGAGGTATTTGTGACCTGGCTTGGTCACTGTTAGAAGAAGGATACTGGGCTAGATGGACCATTGGTCTGACCCAGTATGGCTATTCTTATGTTCTTATGTTCTAAACAGGTGAATAAGGAGTTAAGCAGCCTCAAAACGGTGGACTTTTAGCCTGGATTTTAGTAGGGCCAGAGAAAGAACATGAAGTACTGACTAAAGAAGTCTATTCCAGGCATATGATACAGCAAGATGGAAAGTACAGAGTCTGGCGTTGGAGATGGAGAGGAAAGGTACAGATAAGCATGACTTACCTAATGAATGGAGTTTCCATGAAGGGGTGTAGGGAGAGATGAGAGAGTAGAGATACTGAGGAGCTGTAGAATGAATGCACTTATAGGTCAGTAAGAAGAGTTTGAACTGTATATAGAAATGAATAGGGAGCCCATGAAATTAATTGAAGAGATGGGTTTTGTGAGTGTAGCAACCAGGGGTGTTGTTGCCATTGAGCAACCCCAGCAAAATACCCAGGGCTGCTTAATGGCAAGAGCTGACTGAAGTTGCATCCTCCTTCCCTCTCCATCCTCCCTGTACCAGGGTCCAGTATCTGTCTAGCCTGCCCCCTGATGGCCTCCAAAGGCAGCAGCACATTGCCAGCAGAGACCGTGGTGAAAGTGGACACTTTCTAGCCAGTGAAGCCTTTCCTCTGAGCATCCTGTCCACAGGAAGTTGCACCATTGAGGTGAGACATGCAGAGAAAGGCTCCACTAGCCAGAGAGAGGCCACTTTCAGCACAGCCTCTGCCAGCTAGGCACTGCAATGTTTGGAGGACTGATTGGAGGGTTGAGGAGTGGCTAGACAGATGCCATACCCGGGCGCGGACCTGAAGCAAAGAGGAAAGGGGAGAGTGGTACTAGACCTGTGGGGAGGAGGGAAGCAAAGAGAAGAGAGAGAGACCTGGACTAAAGGGGAGGGAGTAGAGAGGGGGCAGATGCTGAATTGGGAAACAGCAGAGGCAGAAAAAGAGAGTGAGATGCTGGACCAACAGAGAGAGGGAGAGAGATGCCAGACCAGGGAGGGTAGGGGGTTCAAGGGTGGGGGTGTAGGTGGAAGGGAAGAGAGAGAAGGCAATCTGGACCGGTGGAGGTGAAAGATAAGAAGTTCAGTCTCGGTGATGTTCAGTTACAGATAGCAATGGAACATTCAGGCAGCAATGTTAGACAAGCAGGCTGAGACTGGGCCTAGTTTCCTGGTGAAATTTCTGGTGTAGAGAGGTAGACCCCTGAAAATGGTGCTGAAAACCATGGGAGGAAATCAGAGCACCAGTGGAACAAGTATGTAGAGAGAAGACGTCCCAAGACAGAGTCCTGAGGTACACTAAATGATAGTAGGATAGCTGTGGAGGAAGATCCATCAGAGCATACACTAAAAGTGTGATGGAAAGGAAAAGAAAACCAAGACAGAACAGAATCCTCAAAATCCAAGTGAGAGCAGTGTATCAAGGAATAGGTGGCGACTGACAGTGTTGAAAGCAGCTGATAGGTTCAGCAGGATGAGAATTGAATAAAAACTCTTGGATCTGGCCAGGAACCAGGTTACTAGAGTCTTTGGCAAGGGCTGTTTCAGAAGAAGGTAGTGAGTGAAAGCCATATTGTGGTGGATCAAGAATAGCTTCAGATGAAATACAGGGAAGACAGAGGCAATGAACAGCATGTTCAAGTAGCTTGGATGAGAAAGGGAAGAGGGAGAGATGGGACAGTATTGGAGGGGCAAGTAGGATTTAAGTGTGTGGCAGTTCATTTCACCAATGTGGAACTGTCCAAGAGAAACAATGATTTCAAATCATAATTGAATTGATGACTTTTGGTGGTGGAATCACCACATAATTAATTCATTACTCCCTTATGACTGCAATGAATGGAACTGTGGATATGGACTATGAACCATGAATCAAGCACCCAGCCAAATAAGCAGGGCCTCCATCATGCTGGGCCTTAAATGCCAAGGTTAAATTTAACAATCTAAACAGCTGGTAACTAGTGCAAGACGCTTAGGAGGAATACAGCGTTCCTTGAATTGTGCCTGGTCTAGCAGTCTGTTCATTTTGCTGGCAGACCCAAATATATGATCTTACAAAAATCAACATGTCAACAAGTGGGCTTTTAAAATATTTGCTCAAAATATTTCAAAAGGTTTTCACAATTTTAATGTGTCACCGACTCAGTTCAAGATATTGACATTGATTCACAAGGGATAGAATAGTGAATTACCTCTCTCTCTTACCATTAATCTGAGACTTTATTGATCAGCTACGTCTTTGAGTTCAGCACAAAAACGTCTACTTGATGTGCTAACCTTAAAGCAAATATGACTTGAAGAGTTTTGGACTTCAGTTTTTCATGTAGCTGGTCCTACCTTATGGAACTCTCTACCATTAGACCTGTGATTATTGACCAGTCATTTGACTTTTAGAAACTCATTGAAATCCTTTTTACATTGGAAGGCTTTCTATGATATTCTATAATCATGATTGTGAATGCAGTTTGGTAAATATTTTGCTTTTAGATTTGTTTTTGTTTATATTACATATCTTTATTTTATTTTATTTTTAATTTGTACTTAAATTACAATTAACAGGAATTTTCCTTACACAAATTAGTTGAAAATTTAAAAAACAAACCACAATTAAAATCAATCAAGAGAAAATCTACTTCCAGCATTTCTCAAGTTTCCAATATTATATCAAACTATACTATATTAGTATTTGTTATCCACCTTATTACTCCTATTTGTTTTAAAAGTATTAACATGGAAGTGCATGGAGTGTCTCCTAGTCTTTGTACTTCTTGAAAGAGAAAACAATTAATGTTTAACACCCATGTTGTTTTAATCATTCCTGACTCCGTAATCCCTTATTTCTCTTCTTTTCCTGTCTTGAATACATTGTAAGCTTTGTCAAGCAGAGATGTCTCTTACATGTTTGTGTACAGCTCTACAGAAATGATAAATAGTAGTAGTATAAATAGTAGTAGTAGATGCTTTTTAAAAACCTTTCTGTTTTCTGAAAAGCTTGAACAGGAACCCTTGGGGATTGCTTCCATATTTATTGTTCTCGCAGTTATCTTTTCATGACTGCACAATGCTGCTATTTGATGTTCCTTGGCAAGCTGTTTGGTTTTATACAGTGACATGGGCTATTTCTTTGTTTCACTGTAACCTGCCCGGGGCAATTTTGGACAAATATTAAATAAGGGAATAAATATGGAGAAGAAGACTAGATGTGGAGGCAGAGAAGCAAGTGGCACACTAACACGCTTATTTTCAAAAGAGAAGGATGCCCATCTTTCGACACAAATCGGGAGATGGGTGTCCTTCTCACAAGGTCGTCCAAATCAGCATAATCGAAAGCTGATTTTTTGACACCCTCGACTGCTTTCCTTCACGGGGACGACCAAAGTTCACAGGGGCGTGTCAGCAGGGTAGCGAAGGCGGGACTTGGGTGTGATTAGGAGATGGTCGTCCTCGGCCAATAATAGAAAAAAGAAGGGTGTCCCTGATGAGCACTTGGCCGACTTTACTTGGTCCATTTTTTTTCACGGCCAAGCCTCAAAAAGGTGCCCGAACTGACCAGATGACCACCGGAGGGAATGGGGGATGACCTCCACTTACTCCCCCAGTGGTCACTAACCCCTCCCACCATAAAAAAACAAATTTAGAAATACTTTTTTGCCAACCTCTATGCCATCCTCAAATGCCATACTCAGGTCTATCGCAGCAGTATACAGGTCCCTGGAGCAGTTGTAGTGGGTGCAGTGTACTTCAGGCAGATGGACCTGGGGGGGGGGGGGGGGGGGGTTGGGGGGCTCAGCACCCAAGGTAAGGAAGCTATGCACCTGGAAGCAATTTGTGAAGTCCACTGCAGTGCCCCCTAGGGTGCCCGGTTGGTGTCCTGGCATGTGAGGGGGAACAGTGCACTACAAATGCTGGCTCCTCCCATGACCAAAGGGCTTGGATTTGGACATTTTTGAGATAGACATCTTTGGTTTCCATTATCGCCGAAAAGCGATGACAACCATCTCTAAGTTCTACCTAAATGTCAAGATTTGGGCATCCCCGACCTTATTATCGAAATGAAAGATGGACGTCCATCTTGTTTTGATAATACGCATTGCCCCGCCCCTTCGCAGCACAGTCCTTATAGTTGGGTGCCCTTAGAGATGGTCATCCCCGTTCGAAAATGCCCCAACATGGAGGCCAGAGTTCAAATCCCACTTCTCCCACTGATATTTTTTGTGACCTTGGACAATTCACTGCATCCTCTGCTGCATCAGGCATAACTTGAACAGGGAAATACCTTGAGGGGCATAATCGAAAGGAGCACCCAAGTTGTCATGAGGGCGTCCTCGCAGGATGGCCCCGTAAAGGGGCAGGGCAACCCTTATTATCAAAACAAGATGCGCGTTCATCTTTCGTTTCGATAATACGGTCGGGGACGTCCAAATCATGAAATTTAGGTCGACCTTAGAGATGGTCATCCTTAGGTCGTTTTTGAGTTGGTCATCCCCGGTTTTCGGCAATAATGGAAACCAAAGACGCCCATCTCAAAAATGACCAAATCCAAGCTATTTGGTCGTGGGAGAAGCCACCATTCATAGTGCACTGGTCCCCCTCACATGCCAGGACACCATCCGGGCACCCTAGGGTGCACTGCAGTGGACTTCACAAATTGCTCCCATCTGCATAGCTCCCTTACCTTCGGTGCTGAGCCCTCCAACCCCCCCCCCAAAAAAAACCCCCACTCCCCACAACTGAACACCACTACCATAGCCCTAAGGGGTAAAGGGGGGAACCTACATGTGGGTACAGTGGGTTTTGGGGGAGTTGGAGGGCTCAACATTTACCACCACAAGTGTAACAGGTGGGGGGGGGGGATGGGCCTGGGTCCGCCTGCCTGAAGTACACTGCACCCATTAAAAAGTGCTCCAGGGACCTGCATACTGCTATGATGGAGCTGGGTATGACATTTGAGGTTGGCATAAAGACTGGAAAAAAATGTTTTTAAATTTTTTCTTTTGGGTGGGAGGGGGTTGGTGACCACTGGGGGAGTAAGGGGGAGGTCATCCCCGATTCCCTCCGGTGGTTATCTGGTCAGTTCGGGCACCTTTTCGAAGCTTGGTCGTGAAAAAAAATGGACCAAGTAAGGTCAGCCAAATGCTTGTCAGGGACGCCCTTCTTTTTTCCATTATTGACCGAGGACGCCCATCTCTAAATCACCCCCCTGTCCCGCCTTCGGTACGGTGAATTTTGGTCGTCCCCAGTGAATTTTGGTCGTCCCCGCAACGGAAAGCAGTTGAGGACGCCCAAAATCGGCTTTCGATTATGCCGATTTGGGTGACCCTGAAAGAAGGACGCCCATCTCCCGATTTGTGTTGGAAGATGGACGTCCTTCTCTTTTGAAAATTCACCTGTTTGTGTTGGAGCACCTGAACATAACTTGCCTTAAGCTCAGATTTGGAAAAGGTAACTAATAAATCAAAATCCTGAGTTTCCTGGGTGATGAAGATACTCGATCTTTAGCTTTGTGCTGCAGTTGCAGTCAGGGCCAGTGTTTAAACATCTGGGGCCCAGAGCAGAAATTTGGGAGGGGACCCCAAAGCCCATCTAATGGGCTATATCTCCTGCAGCTTCAAGTAGGTTTGGGGTCTCCTGTGGCATGGGACCCAGGGTAATTGCCCTGATTCAACCCGCTAACGCCAGCCCTGGTTACTATATACCCAAGTGTGAGCTGCAGTGCTGTTGAGGGTAATTTTCAAATCTATTTCCACAGTTAAAAGACATTCCTTCCTTCCCTCCCCCATGTTACCCAGTGTGCATACTTTTACCTGTATTGAATGTAATTGCTTCCAGGGGCCTGAGATTCCAACAACGTACATAGATTTGCACTACCAAAACTAAGCATATTGCTTAGCCTGAGAAAGCATCTACAGAAAAAGCAGGTTCAAGTGTCTGCAGTTACTTTTTCCTTATGCAATTTTCAATGTGAAAGTATATATGTGCTCTCATTTTAAAGCCTGATGCAAAATCCAAGCTAAAGTGTAACCATGTCAAAAGAGGTTATGAAAAGAAAGACAGGATGGGAGGGATATGATATAGACATTTAAATACTTAAAAGGCATTAATATGCAAACTAATCTTTTTTGGAGATGGGGAAACAATAGAATGAAAGGTCATGAGTTCAGGTTGCAGGGAGGTAGACTTAGGAGCAACATCAGGAAATACTTTTTCACAGAAAGGATGATGGATGCCTGGAATGCCATCCCGGGGAAAGTTCTAAAGACAAAAAGGGTGATGGAATTCAAAGAATGCATAGGATAATCACAGAGGATCCTTATTTAAAAAAAAAAAGAATAGAATCCACAGGTGCCCTGTGTAAGAGGTTTGGGGAGGCTAAGCCTCCCCAGCCCCATTTGTGAACATCCCCTCTTTCCCAAGTCCTACTGTCACCACAGCAGGACCTGTTGTCCTCCAAGTTCAGCAGCAGTGGTAATAGCAGTGTGAAAACGCACAGGACCAGTTCCATGCGCATGACACTGCTGCTCTTTGCATCAAGTTCCTGCATCGAAGGGGCTTGACTTGAAGAGCTAGTGGCAACATGCACAGGATACTGGTCCCATGCATCTTCACTTGGCTATTACCACTGCTGCCGAACTTGGAGGACAACAGGCCCTGCAGTGGTGGCAATGAGACTCGGAAAAGAGGGGAAGTTCACAGGTGGGGCAGGGGAGGCTTAGCCAAAAGAACGCCTCAAGAATATAGTGAGCCAGCCAGTGGGCAGGAGGGAGGAAGAGAGAGAATGTGGATGATGCTGGATGTGGATGTGGGGGTAGAGAAAGAGACAGAGAGAAAAAGAGAAGGAGGAGGGATAACGCTAGATGGGGGAGAAGAGTCACAGATAAAGAGAGAGAATAGAGTATGTTTGTGTTTATGTTTTATTAAATTTGATATCCCACTTTACTTTTCAAAACAAAGCGGTTTACAATATATATATATATATATATATATATATATATATATATATATATATATATACACAGTGCAATCCGCTTAAGTGCAAGGGTCTGGGACCAAAGAAATACATACAGTTAACCGGAGTGTGCACTTAACTGTTGTGACCCAAAGAAGCTTGACATCTGATAAACATATGTACAGTACTGTTTATTATACGTACAGTATACAGTCTCCATTAACTGACGTTATACAGTCTCCGTTAACTGATGTTAGGCTTACTTGAAGTAATCAGTCATATTCCTTTGTACACTCTTGTGTCTGTGAGTTCCATAGACTATGTCTGCCAGACGGTAAAAACTGTCATAGCACTGACATCCAGTGGCCTCCAGATAGGCCTGCACGGTGTTGAGACTCTCCAGCGCTCTTGCAAAAGTGACAGGAGGTTGTTGAATTTCGTCAGCATGTGCCTCGCTACTCATTTCATCATCTATTTCATCATCAGCCGTTGCCTGTGAGTAGGCACATATCTCGACATCAGTGCTGTCATCAGCTGTTTGTAGATCATAATCAACAGCTACGTAGTGATGAAACTCTTCTTCAGTAACCCCGGCTGGGATGTCAATAACCTGTTCATCTGACGCATTTGCAACAGCTGCATCTGTTTTGTCCCTCTCCACATCCCTAACAAAGCTTGCCCGCTTGTAGCAGTTCACAATGGTTGCCTGTGTAACATGATTCCAGGCTTCTTTCTGCATATGTAGGGAATCCAAAAGTGATAGATTACGAGCCAGTTCAACAGCATGTTTATCCTTGCCAGTCTGGTCATCCATAACGCTCATCAGATGACATAGCACAAGAACCCGATAATGTTGATTGAAATAGGCTATTATGCCCTGATCCATAGGTTAGATCAGAGAGGTAGTGTTTGGTGGCAGGAAGACCACCTTGACGTTAGACAGCCTGACATCATCACTGTGTGCAGCACAATTATCACAAAGCAACAAAATCTGACACTTTTGTGCCCGCATTCTAGTGTCTAACTTCTTTAGCCACTGCTTCCAAATTTCCCCAGTCATCCATGAATTTGCGTTAGCCTCGTATGACACAGGAAGTCGCTTAACATTCTTGAAGCAACGGGGCTGTTTGCTCTTTCCAATGACGAGTGGTTCCAACTTCTCACTCCCATCCATATTGCAGCAAAGGAGGATTGTCAGTCGGTCCTTCAACGTTTTACTTCCTGTAGTTTTGGCTTGTTTGAATGCAACTGTTCCATCAGGAATCGCTCGCCAGTAGAGATCGTTTTCATCAGCATTGAAAATGTCATGAGGTGCAAACTCGTCCAAGATGGTAGGAAGAACTGAAACAACCCAATTTTCAGCACCAAAGTCATCAGCGTCTTGTTTTTCACCATGCTGTTTCTTGAATTTTATGTTGTTCCTCTCCTTCCATCTTTCCAACCATCCAACAGTGGCTTTGAATTCAGTTAGTCCAAGACTTTCAGCTAGCTGATTAGCTTTCTCCATAAGCAGTGGACCACTGACAGGAAACTGGCTGCTCCTGACTTGAGAAAACCACCGAAGAAGAGCATCTTCTACATCCTCAGCTTTTCCCGCCCATTTATGTTTCCGGTGTGGATTTGTATTGTTTTGCCAGTCTTCCAGAAGCTGGTCTTTCTGCTCAAGATAAGTGAAATTTGACTGAGATTGACACCATATTCTTTAGCAATAGATGCTTGACTTTGTTTGTTTTCTATTTTTTAAAGAACTTCTATTCATTCAGCCAGTGTTAAAGTCTTACAGTTGCGCAACGATGACAATGACTCCAGTGTACACTCTAACAACATTCTTTTGCTTATTCTGCCTATGGCAGTTACCCAACGAGATTTCAAATTTACCGCCCCTTTGTCACGCGCCAATCGGCTTCCATATTCCGTGCATGCGCTTATGCGGACTCTTTCCTGCAGAGGAGCGGTCTTGAACCATGCATATAAGCGAATCTTGCACTTATCAGTGGTGTGCTAAACCGAAGTTTGTCCCCATAGAAATTGATGGTGCCAAAAACAGGACCGAAGTACGGCATGCAGTTAAACAGAGCATGCGCTTATCCGAAGTGCACAAAATAAATAAAATATAAAATAAAATCAGAACTCCATTTCTTACAGAAAAGCTTATCTCATACACACAAGAGCATACACACCGCCTATTCCTCAATATCATCTGTCTTATTTTGCAGCATCTTCAAATTCCCTATTGTATTTCCTCAAATGCTTGTCTATAAAAGTGTGTTTTTAGCAACACTTTAAACTTCTTAGGATCTGCTTCACCACATAATAATTTTGGCTGATTATTCCAAAGGAATGGTGCTAACTAGAGGAAAGCTCTTTTCCTAGTCCGGTTTCCAGATACTCTGGTATGATGCGGCATGGTCTTGTGAAGACCTCAACAATCTTTATGGTATATAAGGAGTAGCTGACAAACATAAGTATAAATTAATGATGACAAAGAGATACAGAGAGAGAGAGAGAGAAAACATGGGGTAATGCCATTTCTTTTTTCGGGCTTTTTACCTGCTGCGGTAAAAGGGGTCCTGGTGCATGGCAAAAACGGCCACCACTGCTAGTGCAGGGCCCCCTTGTGACTTCTTTACAGTTTAACCCATAAAATTATTTAAAAAGTCAAGCTAGCAATTGTATTAACCATCCGTGAATTAACTGGAAGTCAATGCAAGGAATCCAGTAAAAGAGAAACCCTTTCAAATTTATCCAACCAAAAAATAAACCTAGCAGCAGTATTCTGCAAGAGCTGAAGTTTTCTTTGCAACTTTACAGATACTGTGCACTACAAAGAATTACAATAATTACTTTAAATCTGGTTGGAATATTGATTAATATCAGTTCTAGAATTTATAGGTGCTTGTTAGTGGTCAATTACCTTATTTTGATTTCACTATGAAATTGTATTTCTGTTTTGCTTATTTTCTATCATTCTTTATATTTGTTTGTTAATTAATAATAAAAAATTTTATAAAGAAAGAAGAAAAAGAATTACAATAATTAAATTGCAGAAGAAGTATTGATTGGGCTATATCTCTGAAACTTTCCTTACTCAAAGAGGACTTAATAGCACGTAATTTGAAAAACAAATTCTTTGCGAGATTATTTATCTGAGATTCATAGGTTAATTTGGAATCCAGAAGGACTTCCAAGACTCTTGCTTCTTTTTCAATTTTCAAAATTTTGCCTGAATCCAACATTAATTCCCTGGCTGGCAGTGATTCAAAATCACCAAACCATAAAATTTTAGTCTTTATTTTATTCAACTTCAAGAAATTCAAACAAGAACACTTGTCAATCAAGGAAATACTCTGTTTCAGGCTTTGCAATGTATCCTCAAAAGAATACAATTCCGGATACAATAGGAAAATGTCAAGCGCATAAGATAAGCCAAACACTCCTAAATCCGATAACACTCTTCCCAAAGGACTTATATAAACATTAAACAACAAAGGAGAAAGCGGTGAACCCTATGATATCCCACATAATGACCACCAAGGCACAGAAAATTACCACTTTTCTTGACACAATAATTCTGTTTGGTTAAAAATTCCCTGAACCAGTTTAATACTATATCACTCACACCCAAATCACTTAATCCATATAGCAATTTTGCCTTGATCTACAGTGTCAAAAGCCACCAAAATATTGAATTGAAGAGCCACCTGCTTCCCTTTACTCAAAACAAGTTCTAACCTAGATGTTAAAGTTAGCAACAATGTCTCTGTACTGTGTGGAGATCTAAAACCATGTTGAGTAAAATGCAAACTATCAGTTACAAAGAGAAAATTTGTCACTTGTTAACCAGAAATTCCAAGTCATGGGATAGGAGGCAATGTCCTTCTGTGGATTAGGAACTGGTTATTGGACAAAATACAGAGGGTAGGGTTAAATGGCCATTTTTCTCAATGGAGGAGGGTGAATAGTGGAGTGCCACAAGGATCTGTAATGGGACCGGTGCTATTTAACATATTTATACATGATCTAGAAATCAGAATCTGTAATCTTTCTTTTGTCCCGAAGTATGTAAAACTAACTTTCTGATTTTGCATCATTTGAGTTCTATTCATTCCTTTTTTAGTCACGATGTTTTCCAATCCCTTTTACTTGCACTGCTTGTGATTTGCCTTGACTGCTGTAATGTCATCTACTCATCTATTCGCTGGCTTTAAACCAAAGTTAAAAACTTTTTTGCAGGCCTTCAGCCCCTGAGCTGGGTTTTGGTTTGGGGGCTAAGCACTCTACCTGGAACTGATTGTGCCTATCTCTGGGGTCATTTTACTAAGCAACAGTAAAAGTGGCCTGCAGTAGTGTGGATGCATGAAATTCGTGCATAGTAGGTCATTTTTTACAGCAGCTGTGAAAAAGGGCAGTAAATGGCTGTGCGCTACTTGTACAGTAATCAGGCAGTGTGTGCCAATGTGGCCATGCTTCCGATTACCACCGGGAACGCCCCCATGGTATAAAATAGAAAAAATATTTTCTACCACAGGAAACAGCACACACCAACTTTGAAACGACTGCAGGGCACCCACACTACCCCTGCAGTAGTGTGCTTTGGCGCACACTACCAGCACGTTACCCCTACCACTGCTTAGTAAAAGGGCCCCTCCGTTTGCTCTCCTATTTTACTAATGGAGTTCTTTTTTGCTTTCTAATTTTAGTCTGTAAACTGCTTGTTAGTGCAAGCGGTGTACAGTAAATTCTGAATAAATAAAGAACAACAAGTGAGGTGATTAAGGGCTCCTTTTAGCAAGCAGTGGTAAAAGGGGCCCTGCGATGTCATGCTGGATGGAGGAGGAGACACACACATGCACACACACACACGGGAGAGAGAGCGGCAAGGTAGAACTGGATGGAGGAGAAGAGACAGAGAGAAAGAGACAGAGAGGTGGGGTAATGCTGAATAGGGGAGAAGAGAGAGTAGGGTAACACTTGAAGTAGCAGAAGACTGGAAATGCTGTAGGGCAGGGAGAGAGAGAGAGAGAGAGAGGCGGGGTAATGCAGAATAGGGGAGAAGAGACAGAGAGAGAGGCAGGGTATTGCTGAATAGGGGAGAAGAGAGAGAGACAGAGAAAGAGGTAGGGTAACACTTGAAGTGGCAGAAGACTGGAAATGCTGTAGGGCAGGGAGAGAGAGAGAGACAGAAAGAGGGTTGCTGCAGGGCAGGGGGGGAGAGAGAGGGAGGGATGCTGAAGGGCAGGGGGGAGAAAGACAGAGGGAAAGGGATGCTACAGAGCAGGGGAAATGGGAGTGCCTGGGTGAGAATAAGATATGGAAAGCTGTAGGTAGATGCAGTGGGGAAAAAAGGGAGATTAAAGACTGGATAGTAAGAATGAAATCAGAATGGATAGAGAGGAAGAAAAATAGAAGGAAACTGAAAGAAAAAAATCAGTGTCAGAGATAGATGTGGTAGAAGAAATGAAGAAGCCAGGAGGAGAGAAAAGAATAACAAACAGAGACCCTGAAAAGAGAGCTAAGTGAAGACAGGAAAACAGTAACGAAAGATTGGGACCGACACAATTTGAAAAATTAAATGGCCAGAAAACAAAAGTACAGAAAATAATTTTATTTTTAATTTAGTATGACGTAGTGTTGCAGTGCTTAGTCCAGTTTAAAGGTTAATAAATTAAAATAAAACAAAATTAAAAAATAAGGTGATACATTTCCATTGGACTAATTTAGTACATTTTTGACTAGCTTTCAGATGCCAAAACCTGAACTGAAGAAGGTATCACATTATTTTCTTTTTCTTTTTTTCATTTGTAATGCAGTGATTGGAATGTGTCAGTTTTTAAAAACTGCATATATTGTCTTTATATTTTCCACTGTACAGAGGGAGACAGGCATCACTGTTTCTATTTCTCTGGTGTTGCACTGTATACAGATTCTGTCTTCCTGGAGGTTTAGTTTAATGTTTGTCTACTTATTTCTATTCTGCATGTGTGAAAAGGGCATTGAATGATCTGTACTAATCCTGCTTATTTAGTTTTCCCAATAGGTATATTGATATTCTGCTATCCACAGCAATGTTTACAGTGCTATCTTTTCCTATGGTAGGCAGACCCTTGTGTGACTCCTGGAAATTAGTGCTATATCGTATGGTAGAATTCCCTTATATGTTTTGAGTGACATTTGTAGGGTTTTGTAGGATTTTGTAGGATCTCAGAAAATGCTGGGGGGACCTCTTAAGGATTTATTTAATAGGTCTTTAGAAACAGGAGAGGTTCCATGGGATTGGAGACAGGTTGATGTGGTCCTTCTTCACAAAAGCGGTGACAGGGAAGAAGTGGGAAACTACAGGCTGGTAAGCCTCACGTTGGTGGTAGGAAAAATAATAGAGTCACTGCTGAAGGAAAATATAGTTGACATTCTAGAGATCAACAGGTTACAGGATTCGAGGCAACGTGGCCTTTACCAAAGGAAATCCTGCCAAATTAATCTGATTGACTTATTTGACTGGGTGAACAAAGAACTGGATAAATGACATATGCTAGAGGTAATCTACTTGGATTTCAGCAAAGCCTTTGATATGGTCCCTCACAGAAGACTCATGAATAAACTGAGAGGGCTGAACTTAGGACCCATGGAGGGGCATAATCGAAAGGGGCGCCCAAGTTTTCCTGAGGACGTCCTCGCAGGACATCCCGGCGAAGGGATAGGGAAACCCATATTATCGAAAAAGATGGGCGCCCATCTTCCATTTCAATAATACGGTCAGGGAAGCCCAAATCTTGACATTTAGGTCATCCCTAGAGATGGTCATCCTTAGACTTGGTTGTTTCTGATTTTCGGTGATAATGGAAACGAAGGAAGCCCATCTCAGAAATGACCAAATGCAAGCCCTTTGATCATGGGAGGAGCCAGCATTCATAGTGCACTGGTCCCCCTGACATGCCAGGACACCAACCGGGCACCCTAGGGGGCACTGCAGTGGACTTGAGAAAAAGCTCCCAGGTACACAGCTCCCTTGCCTTGTGTGCAGAGCCCCCCAAAACCCACTACCCACAACTGTACACCACTACCATAGACCTTATGGGTGAAGGAGGGCACCTAGATGTGGGTACAATCGGTTTGTGGTGGATTTTGAAGGGCTCGCATTTACCATCACAAGTGTAACAGGTAGGGGGGATGGGCCTGGGTCCACCTGCCTGAAGTGCACTGCACCCACTAAAACTTCTCCAGGGAGCTGCATACTGCTGTCATGGAGCTGGGTATGATATTTGAGGCTGGCATAGAGGCTGGCAAAAAATATTTTTAAAAATTTTTTTTGAGGGTGGGAGGGGGTGAGTGACCACTGGGGGAGTAAGGGGAGGTCATCCCCAATTCCCTCTGGTGGTCATCTGGTCAGTTCGAGCACCTTTTTGTGGCTTGGTCATAAGAAAAAAAGGACCAGGTAAAGTCATCCAAGTGTTCATCAGGGACGCCCTTTTTTTCCATTATGGGTCGAGGATGCCCATGTGTTAGGCACGTCCAAGTCCCGCCTTTGCTACGCCTCTGACACGCCCCTGGGAACTTTGGTCATCCCCGTAACGGAAAGCAGTTGGGGACGCCCAAAATCGGCTTTCCATTATACCGATTTGGGCGACCCTGTGAGAAGGACGCCCATCTTGCAATTTGTGTCAAAAGATGGGCGTCCTTCTCTTTCGAAAATAAGCCTGAAAGTGGTGAACTGGTTGGAAACTGGTTCACTGACAGGCAGCAGAGGATGGTGGTAAATAGAATCTGCTCTGAGGAAAGGAAGGTGAGCAGTGGAGTGCCTCAGGAGTCAGTGCTGGGGCAGATTCTGTTTAATATATTTGTGAGAGACATTGCTAAAGGGTTAGAAGGAAAGGTTTGCCTTTTTTGCGGATGACACAAAGATAACCAATAGAGTGGATATCCCAAAGGGAGTGGAAACCGTGAGAAGAGATCTCCAAAAATTAAAAGAACGGGCAAAGGTCTAGCAGTTAAAACTTAATCTGAATCAAAATACTAAGTTCGATTCCCACTTCAGGCACAGGCAGCTCCTTGTGACTCTGGGCAAGTCACTTAACCCTCCATTGCCCCATGTAAGCCGCATTGAGCCTGCCATGAGTGGGAAAGCGCGGGGTACAAATGTAACAAAAATAGAAAATAAAATAAATAAACCTCACAGATCAACTGTACCACTCCAAATTCAACAAATCACAAGTACAGAATTATTAAACTAAACAAAATTACACCTCACACTTACATGCTCATACCACATACACATTAAAATATGAAATGATTGTGAAAAGTGATCAGTTCACTCATGCAATCACCATTAAAATGAGAGTGACTGAAGGAGAACCATCATTGCACTAATCAAGTTCTCCCATATATAAAAATAAATAAATATATACAATTAGTACAAAGTAATAACAATAACCACCCTAATAAACACATATCAACTTATCTCAATGTCCAGAATAGTGCGAATGATAGCTGCTGGTGACGCATGGACAATTGAAGTACCCGATGGTAACCATCGGGTACTTCAATTGTCCACGCATCACCAGCAGCTCTTGAGATAAGTAAAGCTGAGATAAGTAAAGTTTCTTCTAGGATTTCTTGGTTATTTCGTGTATTTTTATAGGGCTTATAGATGCATTAGGGCAGAGAATTGTTAGACTTCAAAAATACATAGGATAAACACAAAGGAATCCTGTTTAGAAGGAATGGATTCAAAGAAGCATAGTGATTAGGTGGCAACACCGGTAATTGAGAAGCAAAGCCAGCACTGGGCAAACTTCTACAGTCTGTGCCCTGATCGTATCTGAATAGATTTAGATGGGTTGGAGAGGAGTTTTTCAGGGGCTTCAATAACAACTTCTGAAGTTTTAGAACAAGGACCGTGCCAGGCAGACTTATACCCTTAAAATGGCAAGGACAAATCAAGATCAGGTATACATATGAAGTATCACATCATACCTTATGTAATGAGTTTATCTTGTTGGGCAGACTGGAGAATTCCTTTATTAAATGAAAGTGGAAAATCAAATTTCAATACATTACACTGTGCAGTTATAAAGCCAGCCCCTCTATACTTTTATACAAAAATGCAAATTTTACACAAAAAACCGTCCCCCCCCAACCCCCCCCCAAACATTCAACTCATCTTCAAGCGTACATGCTTCCACCAAACCCCAAAGGTCTTTACCCCCACCTCCACCCGTTCCCATCGGGCCACTTCCTGGACAGCTCGGACAACGTCCCAGGAGACCTGCTCAGCAGACCTGCACTCCTGGCCCAGGGACACCCCGCAGCGAGCCATCCATAGGCAGTATCTGATGATAACTGAGATTAGAAAGGCGGTACCTGGCTCTAGCCGCCCCGTCTCCCCCTGCCTCCCATACACCCAGTCCGCATAGGTGTAGGACGTGAAGCTGGGGATGGCCAGCAAGGCAGCCACTCTCCGGCAAACCGCTACGGAGAATGGACACTCCTTCAGGAAGTGGTCCATGGTCTCCAGCCGGCCAGCACACTCCCCCCTCGGGCAGTCTCGGTCCTGCTGGTTCCTACACCGAAGGTTTGCCCTAACATACAACCTGCCATGTAGGGACAGCCAAGCAATGTCCCTGTACTTGTGTGGGATGCGTTTGGATGAAATAAAACGCAGGCCCTGCCTCAGCACGGGCTCTGGAGCATCCCTAAGAGCCAGGGGAGAGGAGAAGCGTTGGGAGCGAACCCGCTCCACCCAGATCTCCCTCTGCCCTGCCCTAACTTCCTCCCATGTAATGTCCCACAGCCGAACCAGCTTTACCAAAGATTTATAGTAGCCTACCCCCTCCGGGAACCCTTTCCGCAACCGTCCCACCCTACCTCCCCCCAACCAAGGACCCCAGAATCCCTCCCACCACTGGACAACACTGTGTACCCATCCTGGGGCATTCAGACCCCCCGCCCGCCCCAGGTTAAACTGGATGAAGAGGGAGGAGAATAGCAAGACTGGGTTTACCATTCCCACCCCCCCTTCCTCCCGTGACCGGTAAGTGAAATTACGTCGAACTGGGTTCATCCTGTTCCCCCACAGGAGTTGAAAGAACACGCTGTAAATTGCCGTGAAACAGCGTTCCGGCAGGAGACAGATGTAGCTCAGGAACAGGAACATGGGGACCACCTGGCTCTTCAGCAACCGGACCCGGTCCTCCATGGGCATCCGCCACCCCTTCCAGCGGTCCACCTTCTCCCTTGCCTCCGCTATCCTTTGTTCCCAATTTTCCCGCCCGTAATCCCCTCCCCCAAAATACACTCCCAAAACCCTCATTTTCTCTATCCCATCCGGGAACCCTCCACCTAAATTAAACCGCCGTCCCTCTGGCCCCACCCACAAGCTGGTGCTCTTGCCCAGGTTTACCCGAGACCCCGAAGCCTGGGAGTATGCTGCAAGGATCTCCTGCAGCCTCCTCCCCTCCCTGCGATCCGCCACCCAGACGGTGATATCGTCCGCATAGGCGATGACTCGCAACACATTCCCTTTGCCTACCTCCACTCCTCTGAGCCCGTCCTCCCCCCCCCCTTCCAGCCTCCTCACCAGGGGATCAATGGCGAAAGCGTACAGCAGGGGGCTCAACGGGCACCCCTGCCGCACCCCCGCCGAGATCCCCACCTCCACCCCCCTCCATCCATTCACCAGGGGAAAGAATCGCGCCCCCGCATACAATAACTGAAGTTGCGCGATCCATTCCCCCGGGAATCCATAGTGGTCTAGGACCTTCCATAAAAAACCCCACTGCACTCGGTCGAAAGCCTTGTCCTGGTCCAAGGCCACGACCAGCCTGCCCTCTCCCACCCGACTATGTTCCAGACCCTCCCTCACCCAGGCCACTGCCTCTAGCACCCCCCTTCCCGGGACCCCACACCCCTGCGGGGCTGCCAGCACTTCCCCGGAGATCTTCCTCATGCGGGCAAGGAGCATGTGAGCGAAGATCTTCCGGTCGGTGTTCAGAAGTGCAATCGGCCGCCAATTTGCCACATCCTGGGGGTCCTTGCCTTTGCTAAGGAGGACCAAAGCTGATGCCCCCATCGACTCAGGCAAGGATCCCCCTGTTCGTGCCGCCTCCCAGATTGCCAACAAGACTGGCGCCAACTGATCCCTAAACCGCTGGTAGAACTCTGCCGGGAGTCCGTCTGGCCCCGGCGCCGTCCTGCGCCGCAAGGCCCCAATGGCCTCCTGTACCTCCCGCAGCGTCCACGGCCGCAGCAAGGCCCGAAGATGAGGCCCCCCCTTACCCACCCCTGGGGTTTCCTCAATGTACCTCGCCATGGCCTCCTCCCCCAACTGTTGGTCGAAAAAGACCCGCCCAAAGTGGGTCCCCACCACCTGCAAGATACCTTCCCTAGACTGCTGGAGCGTCCCCCCCTCATCCCTTAACCCCTCTACCACCCTCCTCTCCCTTCTTTCCTTACAGCAGTCATAAGGGTTCGGGCTGAGCAGCTTCACGAAGTCCCGCTCATAGACGAGGGAAGAGTACCGATTGTATTGTACCCGTTCCACCTCCTGCTGCAAGGCCTCAATGTCCTCCCTCTTCCCTCCCCTGGAAATCAAATTGTCCCTTCGCTTCCTCAGAGCAGTTCCTAGCCGGGTGACCTCCCTCCCCTGCCTCCTCGCCTGACGGAGAAAGAACCCCCTGGTGCGGTGTTTCAAAACTTCCCACCAGTCTCCTAGGGAAGGGAAGACACCCTGAATGGATACCTGGTCTGCCAGAAACTCCAGATACTCCTGGTACAACACCCCCTCCCTCAACCATTTCTGATTTAAACGCCACAATCCTTTCCCCAATCCGTGAATCCCCCCTCCCCCCAGCTCGACCAGCACCATCTTGTGGTCTGAGAAATCAACCTCTACCACCCTTGGTGCCTTCCCACACGCCCCTCCCCGAACTAAAAACCGGTCGATTCTACTTCTACAAGTGCCCCGGGCAAAAGTGAAACCCTGCGTCCCACCACCAAACTCTATGTGCGCGTCCACCAATCCCGCTCCCTTCATGATCCCTGCTAGCCGTACCCCATCGTAACCTACTTGCGCCGCCCTCCCCCCCCTATCCTCCTTCCTCAGGACTGTGTTAAAATCCCCCCCCCAAACTAGCTGCCGTGAGGTGTAAAGGTACGGCCGAATTTTCCCAAACAGTGCTGCCCTTCCCCGTTTGCTTTGCGGCCCGTAGATGTTAATCACCCGCAAAGCCACCCCCCGCAATCTCATATCTAACACCAGACACCTCCCAATTCCCAGCTCCACAACCCTCTGGATCTCTACTTTAAATGTTTTGAAGAGGATGCCTATCCCCCCATACCGTTCCCCTGCCAGACCCCAAATAGAGGGCCCCCATCTCCAGGCCTGCTTTGCCCGCCGAACCTCCTCCAGCGTTCGCAGCCTGGTCTCCTGCAGAAGAAAACAGTCCGCCGCCACGGCAGAGAGGCCATCGAACGCCAAGCATCTCGCCCTCTGGGAGGCGACACTAGCCACATTAAGTGTGGCGAATGTTAACAGCAGTCCAGCCATCATTGTGCCGTTCCATACCCCCCGCCCTCCTGGCTACCTTCCCTCTGCTCCATACTACCTCCAGGGATCCCTTCCCCTTCACCCTCCCCTTCCTCGTCCGCCCAGTCCCGGACCCCTAGCTCAAAAAGCCCCCCCCCCATTCCTTACTTTCTTCCTCCCCTTCTTCCTCTTTTCTTCGCCCACCTCCCTCCCTCCTTGGGAGTCGTCCACTGACTCTCCCCCCCCTGCCTCCTCTCCCGCCCCTTCTGCCCCTTTTTCGACCCCCTCCATCAATCCTGCCTCCAGCCCATCCTCCCTCTCCTCTCTTGCCTTCATCCCTGCCTCCTGTCCTACCCTCCTTTTCTCCCCCACCCTCCCTTCAGCCCCCCCCAATCTGCCCCCCACCTCCCCGACCTCCTCCACTACCATTTCCTCCTCTTCGTTCCTCAAAACCTTCTCCCTCTTCTTCTTCTTCCTTTTACCCGCTGTTCCCTTTCCAGCGTCTGCCATGCTGTCCAACCCATCCTGCCGGCTCATCCCATCCTCTCCTTCCTCTCCTGCCAGTTCGTCACCCCCTCCCTCATCTTCCAATCCCCTAAATCTGTTCTCTACTTCTATCCCCATTCCTGCCTCCCCTCCCCCTTCCTCCCGTACCCCCGTCACCTTCCGTTGTTTTTTTGACACCCGCGTCCAACCCTCATCTGCCCCGTCCTGCCGCTTCCGCCCTTCCCCCAACCCTTCCCCACCTCCCACTCCCTGTCCCTCCGCAGCTCCTTTCCCCCCCAACCCGGGAACCTGATCTCGCCCTACATTCACTCCCCCCCTCTCCCTCTGAACTGGACCGCCCCCTCCCATGTCCTCCTCTCCCCCGTTATGGGAGGCCCAAGGGCAAGCTCTGAATGCATGCCCCAGACCCCCACACAAATTACACCGGATAGATGCACAAGACTCCGTAGGATGCTCCTTAGACCCGCACTTCCCACACTGCCGTACTGGGCACGACATACTAAAATGTCTGAATGACCCGCACTTGTGACATTGCCGCGGCTGCCCCTTGTAAAAGCAGAGGATCCGATCCCTGCCAATGAACGCCGCGGAGGGAATGTGCTGGGTCACGTGTCCTGCCTGCTTCAGCCTAACCTGCGCACACCATCCTCCCGCCCACACCCTACTGGGGTCAGGGAGTTTGGACAAGGGGGTACGCAATTCTGCGTACCGCTGTAGCCAGAAGGCCAGGTCCGCCCCTGAAATGGATTCATTTCGGACCAGCAGGGTTACCTGCACCAGGTCAGGTCTGCTGATCGGTACGGCCCTAAAGTTTCTCCAATCCCCTTTCCCCCTTACCCCCTCGTATTTCTCCCAGAAGACCTCCATGCCTCGCTGGGTCAGAAAACTAACATCATACTCATCATATTCACCGGGTAGATACAGGCATAGAGGTCCTCTGGGAGAAATCCTAAACCCAGGACCAACTTCAGGGCCTCATCCCTACTTGGCATCCCCCCCTCCCCCACCCACCTTAACTGAATCACATTCCTCCTTTTGGGAACCTGGCCCCCCCACCCTCCCCCCCATCCTTCCCCAATGCTTCCTGCCCCCCCATTCCCCCTGCGCCCGCCCCTCCCACCTACTACCGCCGCAAAGGATGGAGCACCCCCCCACCGTCCCCCTCCTCCATCTCCTGCACTGAGACCCCCCTGCTCCTGCTGCGCCGTACCCCCCCTCTCTCTCTTGCCTCCCCTCTCAGCCTCCCTCCCTTCTCTCCCTTCTATCAGCAGACTTTGCACATCCCCTGCCTTCACAGTGTCCTTCTGTACCATTTCCCCTGCAGCAAAAAACCTGCCATTGTCCCCTTCAACACGTTCGCTAGAGACAGTGAGAGCAGGTTCCCCTAAATACTTGTTCCCCTCCCAATGCCCCTGACCCCCTCCCCCGCCCACCGAGCCAACCCTCCCCTCCCGGCCCGAACACTCCCCCCTGGCTCGCACCCCTGCAGCCTGGCCAACTGCAAAGTCAAAGGTACCAGTCAAGTTTCCTTCTGGCGCACACTGCAAGGCAAACACCTCCCGCTCCTCCCCCCCTCCTTCCCCCCCGGAACCTGCTCTCTGTGCTGGGTCCCTCCTTGCAACGTGCTGCTCCAGCTTTCCCTGTGCGGGCCCGCTGTTTTCCTGGGAACTGGTCTCCCCTCTGGCGTCCTGCTTCGTTGGGACTTCCTGCTCTGCCGTTTTGCAAAGTAAGAGTGGCTTCCCGCACTCCAGCACCACTCGCTCTCCCAAACATGGGGAATCCTCCTGCGCTGTAGCATTCTCCTCTGCGGCCATCCCTGCTCCTCCAGCCCGATTGGCTGGCGCCTCCTGCTCCAATGTGCTGGGCGGGCATGGCATCCCGCCACCCGGCAGTGCAGTTCCTTGCCATTCTGAACCTTTATGTGGGGAACACTGTGTGGCCTCCTGTGCTTTCTCTATGGAAAACCACTCCTTGTCTTCACCTGCCTTTCTTCCTGCATTCTCCTTTAAGAGGCAGCTCCCTGCTGGAACATCTCCACTTTCAGTCCTTAGCCCTGCTGCAGGCTGATTTGCTGGAACATCCTGCTCCTCAGAGCTTTGTGGGTGAGGCCTCCCAGGCATTTTTTCCTTGCCGTCTGCTCCTACTACAGGCAATGGGAACAGGACAACCTCCTCTTCTCCAGGTAAGTTCTCTGTTTCAACTTCCACCACCACTTCTGTGGAAAAAGGTTTCTCTCCTGAAATTGCAGCCTCAGTTTCAACAATGTGAAAAGTCTTAGTGTTAAAGTTTTTTTCCTGTTCTGTTCTCCCACACTCAGGTGCTCTCAATGAGGCTTCCACAGCCCCACCTTCAGTCCTGCTTACTCCAGAAGCTGCCTGCATTGGCCCAGACTGACTAGCAAGGCATTGGATGAATTTCAATGTATTTTGGGTGCTAGTTCCTGGCAGCTCCCCTGATGCTTCAATGTTCTGGGGTCCAAAGACTGGGCTGATTCCTTCCTGCTCTGTTTGTTGCTTCCACTGTACCGAGGCTGACGGGGCCTGTCCCCCCGAGGCCATCCTGTCTCTGTTGATATAGAGTTCTCTCAGAGGATTTCCAGGGCCTTTCCTCAGGGCCCTCAGCAGCTGTTCTTTTCTCTGGAGAAGCCTAAGCAGCCTGGTTTCCTCTTTCATATAGGTCTTGCGATGCTCTGCTGGGGCCAGCCTGCTCAGGGCTTTTGCCATTTTGACTCGCTTCCCCAGGTCCACCACCTCCTTCTCCGTACTTTTAATTCTCTTCACCATTTTAATTATGCCACTGGCCGGGTCCTCTGGATTCTGGCAGTAGTCCACAAGCTCTTCCTCCTCTAGATCGTCACTATCCTCACTGCCTTCCTCCTCCACCTCCGGCAGGGCCTCTTGACAGATCTCCATTACCACTCTTTCCTTCTCAGACCAGCTCTTCTCTAGGGTCTCCGCCAGCTCTCTCCCCCCCTCACCTGCTGGACGTCGTGCGGCCGTGAGGGGGGTACCAGTCCGGCTTCCTCCCTTGGAGTCTGGCCCTCTTCTATCCACAGGGCTCCTTTCCCTCCTCCCTGCGGCACTGCAAGGGAGGAGACCGCTTTTCCTGACCCTCTGGTCCCTGAGCCCAAGAGGCCCCATGGCCTGGGCCTGTCCTGGGGAACGCTCCCCAGAGGCCCTCCACATCCTTGGGGAGGGAGTTAGGCCTCACTCTCCTCCCACTGGAAGTCTGCAGAGCTCTCTGAAACACCTCCTTCCACCTCAGCAGACTGGATGGACCGTACAGGTCTTTATCTGCCGTCATCTACTATGTTACTATATGCTGTATTCATTCACAATATGTCTGGTAATGGGATTTGGGATGAAGTTTACATCTATCTCAGTAGCAGGTCAAGTTATATTCAGGCACAGTAGGTATTTTCCTGTCCCTGGAGGTCTTAGTCTAAGTTTGTACCTGAGGCAATGGACACTTAAGTGACTTGTCCAAGTGGCTGTAGGACCTGAGTCCTGGATTCCCTGGTTCTCACTCTGGTGTTCTAACCATTAGATACAACTAATACAGATAATGCATATTCTAAACTCGTTTGGTAGCTTAATAAACTAAAAGCCAGCAGATCTGAAGCCTGGTTCTCATTTGGCAACCTGCCAAAAACATTGATATGCAAACCTCATTTTATGGTTACTAGTAACCACAGGATTTCTGTTACAATGCTGCTGAAATCACTGTTCACATGGTCAACAGGAAGATGCTGCTAGGGCTGACTGGGAGCTAAGTGTTACTGTACCTGCACATAATACTTGGTTGTATATATTTCAAATATTGCCTTTATACTTCAAAGCTAAGGATTAAAAGTTACTTACTACTATGCTGTAACAGTATTTGTGGAAGAGGAGATGCTCTTGGATCCCTCTTCGGATCGCAGCTTTGCCACAGGAGTGGGGGAGGATCATGGGTGTAGACTGGGGGGGCGAAGGGGGGCAATTCCCCCCAAACGACGACGACGACTGGCGCCAGTAGTAAAAAAAAAAAAAAACAAGCAGGCACGCTCGTCTCTCCATCCGCTTCGCTTCCCTCTCAGTGTCCCGCCCGCAAAGAAATGACATCAGAGGAAGGCGGGACGCAGACAGAGAGGGCAGGGAAGCGAAGCGGATGGAGACGAGTGTGTCTGTCTACCCCCTCTCTTCCTCCCTCCCTCTGGCGCAGGCAGCAGTCTTTTTCAGCCTTTCTGTGCTCCTGGCAGCAGTAGCGACGTATACACGCTGCCTTCGGTCTGCCCCGGAAGCCTTCTCTTCAAGTTCCTGTTCCCACCTATGCGGGAACAGGAACTTGAAGAGAACGCTTCGGGGCAGAGCCAAAGGCAGCGTATATACGTCGCTACCGCTGCCAGGAGCACAGAAAGGCTGAAGAAGATTCTGCTTGCGCCGGAGGGAGGGAGGAAGAGAGGGGGTAAACGGAGTCACGATCCTGGACCTCGTGGGGGGGGCAGCAGAGGGAAGATGGATGGGACTGGGAGGGGTGGGGAGCAAAGGGAAGGAGCAGGAGATGGATGGGACTGGGAGGGATGGGGAGCAGAGGGAAGGAGCAGGAGATGGATGGGACTGGGAGAGGAGGTGAGCAGAGGGAAGCAGCAGGAGATGGATGGGACTGGGAGGGGTGGGGAGCAGAGGGAAGGAGCAGGAGATGGATGGGACTGGGAGAGGAGGTGAGCTGAGGGAAGGAGCAGGAGATGGATAGGACTGGGAGGGGTGGGGAGCAGAGGGAAGGAGCAGGAGATGGATGGGACTGGGAGGGGTGGGGAGCAGAGGGAAGCCTACTGGAAAAAGGAACACTGCATAAAACAGAAGACACTGAGACCAAAGCGAATAGAAAAACTAAATGATCAGACAACAAAGGTAGAAAAAAGTATTTTATTCAGAATTTATTAATTGAAATATGTCAGCTTTTTGAAATGTGCATCTGTGATATTTTGCATGTAAATTTCAATTTTTCTGGTATTGCTGCATGCTGAGTCTGACTTCTTGAGTTAACTTTCCAGTTCAGTATTTTGCCTTCATACTTTTTTATTTCTAGTTCCTTGTGTCTTGTCTGTTGTGTCATGTGTTTTTCATGTGTGATTAAGGTGCAGTATTCTGCTAGCGTGTAGTATTTGCAGCCCTTTTTGTTTTGCTTTTTTTCACAAGGTAGTGTATTGGTGTTTTAGAGCCTGGTGTAATTACAGTTCTGCCTTTTCACGCATAAGGTTGTAGCTCGTCCTGTCCTTGGAATTAGTGCTGTTATGGTTTAGTAAGGATATGAGTGTGTTTTTGCACAAGTTTGTGTATAGCGTTTTGCAGTGGAGAGATTGTGTGTTGGCCTTACTTAGGTGGCACCAAAACATCAGAAAGGGTGTAGAGCCTAAATCATGACACACTACCTCTTGAAGGATCTACATATAGAGCCTATGCATTTCTAAGGTCAACACTGGTATGGTATGGGAAAGGGGGTGGGGAAATACTACCGGAGATGAAGAGGGAGTGCTGGGTAAGGAGGAAAGAAGGAAGGAAGAAAGGAAGGAAGGAAGGAAGGGAGAAAGAGCTGGCTTGATATCTCATACATATTCATTATGGTTATTCCCCCCAAAAAGCCAGCTCTTTTTCCCTTCCTTCCTCCATATTAGCATATTCATTTGCATATATATATATATATATATATATATATATATATATTGTGATAAAGTCACCTTCAGGATAGTTGGGTTAAGGCAGCTTCAGTCTGAACTACAAGACCCAGAAGGCATTGCAGGCAAGGAGCCAGGGGGTGAGATGGAAAACCCGGACTGGACTCCTAGCTGCAATCGGGAAAGACATGGGTGTAAGCTGGCAGGTTGTGTAGAGTGGCTGCCACTAGGCGGAAAGAGAGTTAGGAAACCCTGTGTGCAGGAGCTCATCATTGGTCTCATTAGTTTAATGCTCAACTCAGCTGGTATGGGTGTGGGGAAGCTAATGGAAGGAGAATGATTGGTGGTGGTAGCTGAAGCCAGGGATTGATTAGGCAGGTGGGAAGGAGTCCCAGCAGTTCAGTTCAGTTCAAGAAAGAGAAGCAGAAGGAGAGAAGGAGTTGCAGGCTGAGAACCCTTGGGCAGGGAGGTCCCTAAAGTACTGAAGCAGGCTGAGATTCCTTGGGTGAGAGGAAGTCCCAAAAGTATTGAATTTACTGTGAAGCTGATGCAGGGGAAAACCCTTGGGTAGAAGGAGTCCCTAAAATATTGAACTCTCCTGAAGGTAAAGAGGATAGAAGGTAGAAACTGCTACTGGGTGACTGAACTGTGATGATGAACTGAAAGAACTGTTTGTCTTGGGAATTGAATTACTGTTTATTGTGCACTGGATAAAGAGCCCAGACTGGAGCCTGTAAGCCTGTATTGAATCCTGGTATGTGTTATGCTGCTGTTGGAACTGTGTACTAGAAACCTGCATGGAATAAAAGTCCTTAAGATTGAAGTTACTGGTGGACATCTGTTTCTTCACTGTACCGGGAGCCTGTGGCTGGAGGAGATTGTTCTATCCTTGGCTGCACATGAGAGGTACCTGGTTACAAAATATATGCAAATGAATATGCTAATATTCTCCGCCCCATCCTTTGCCCCCCCAAATGAAACAGTCAAACTACGCCCATGGGGAGGATCTTTGGTCTCCTCATTATCCATTACCTTACCATGAGTTGTGGCATGCAGCACATTAATGACTGACTCCATAAGACAGAATACTTTACCTGCATGACCTTGGAATTGACTTCTCTGGGATCTATTCATTTTAGTTCATACTTGTAAGCAGTTCTGGTGGCGTTGCCCTCCATCCACCCGGCATATGTTCATTATCGACCCCTCCGGTCCACTTGGAGATGGCTATGCAAATTTCTTGGTTTGGACCCTGTGGTCTCACCATTGTTGCCTCTCCGTCAGACTTAGATTCTAAGTTCTTTCCTACCTGGGCTACAAAGGGCATCCATTATCTGCCGTCGCAGTCCGTCTTCTCCTATTTGCAACTCAAACACAATGTTGACACACTGGACAAAACCCACTTAAGGGGGGAGATCTATGAATCTTTGGATACAGTTTTGAAATTGGAGTCTCAGCAGAAGGTTCCTCTCACATATAATTGGCATCTTAAAGATACTGCTCCTCCTCCTCCTCCTAATTTTGCACACCTGAAACAGGTGTAGGCAGAGGGTTGTCTGCTGTCTGGTCTTGTTAGTTTGCGACACCTCACAGCCCACGTGCTGTACTGGGAACTCCAGTATAAAAACAACTTATGCCTATATTATTCACCCAGGCATGTATTTCTTATGCAGACCTATGAGTCAGCAGCTTGTCTCAAGTGTGGTCAAGAAGAAGCATCTCTCAGCCATATGCTGTGGAGCTGCCCAGGGATCCAGTCTCTGTGGTGGAGAGTGTTTGACTTTTTGACTTAATCTTTGGGCTTTGGTCACAGCGGGTGTTGGCAACGCCCTGTCTTCTTTTTGGAATCCCTTTGGAGATGGCCCCCTGTAAACGCGGGGCCTCCAGATTCATCTGCTAAGCAGCCTTGATGATACTAAAGGTAATCCTTTCTATCTGATTATCCCGGATCTCTCCAACTGCACAGATGTGGCGAGCACTTATGATTTTGTTACTGACTATGGAGAGGCACCGTGTTTCGGATCTGTATTCCCTGAAGGGCCGCAAGTTTCAAGCAGTGTGGGAGCCTTTTTGGACTACTCTTATATCCGCTGCACACAGCAAAATATTGAATTGTTGAACGTTTTCATGATCTGGTTACAAGTTTAGGGACATTTCCACCTACTCCCCAGGGGTGGAAGGCTTGGGAAGGGGGGGATGGAGGAGATATTCGGGGGGGGGGGGGGGGGGAGGTTGTGTTTGAATAATTGGAGTGTGTTTTGCGGTTACACATTTGTTGATTGTCTTGTCAGCTGTTTTGGGCATAGTTTGCTCTATATTGGTAATGTTGTGGCTTCACACTTAATAAAAATGATTAAACATAAAAGACCAGCTATATCAAATTTGGGAATAAATATAAATTTCAAGCTTATTTTATAAAAGCATCATAGGCACCTATGTGTATTTTATAAAATAGGCTCCCAGATCCAACCCCAAAAGTGCACAAATGTCCACACACAAATTTGCACCTTCTCTGAAAAAAGGTGTAATTATGTGCATGTTAGATGTGTACTTTATAAAATACACACACCAGGAACACCTAAGAGCAGATTATGTAAAAATAAAAGTATACATTTTCCATACATGTTCATACATTTTTGTGCACATAAACAGGTTTTGCATTCAGAAAATTACCCCACATTGTACATTCCATTCACAAACCATATTCTCTGATGTATTGTTATTTGGAGGGGCATTTTTGATATGATGTCCAAATATGATTTTGAACGTCTTTTTAAAAAATGTCCAAACATTCAGTGCCAAACATGGTCATTTTCTATCCAGAAAAATGTCTATCTTTTTGGTCTGAAAATCACTCTATTTTACATATTTTTGTGCTCAGTGCATCTTTCTTTAAGGGCCATTTTCAAACATAAAACATCCAAGGTAAAAATGCCCAAAAAACAAGCCATTGGGATGTCTTACTAGACTGGCCACACAGACATCCCAGCAGAGCAGTGGGGCCGCCTAGGGAGCACTGCAGTGAACTTCACATAAAAGGTCCCAAGTACACATCATATTATAACCCCCTTATATTGGAAAGTGAGCTCTCCAGGAATAGCAAAAAAACCAGGTACACATCACATCATAACCTTTTTATATTGTATGGTGCACCCTCCAGGAATAGCAAAAAAAAGTACTGTACCCAACTGTACACCACTACAATAGCCTTATGCCTGCAGGTGTCACCTATATGTGGGTTTAGTAAGTGTTTTGTGGTTTTGGGGGTACGCACACTTTCCACCACAAGTTTACCAGTTAGACTGGGATATGGGCCTGGGTCCACTGCATCGACCTCTAGGCTACTGCTGTAAGAGGAATGGCCATCATATCTGAAGCTTGTATGTACTGTCACTTTCACCTCTTAGGGGGGTGGAACGGAGTTACTGACCAGTGGGGGGTTAAGGGGGGTCATATCTTTCCCCTCCAGTGGTCATCTGGTCAGTTTGAGCACCTTTTTGGCACTTAGTTGTTATTGAAACAGCAGGGTCACTGAGATGCTGAATCAGGCCCCCCCAGGATTGCCGCCCCCCCCCCCCCCCCGGATCACCGTCACCGCCACCCCTCCTCCTCCAGATCGCTGCCGCAAAATACCTTGTTGGCTGACGGGGATCCCGAGGCCCCCCCCCAGCAGAAGACGTCTTCCTCCAGCACTGCTCTTCTGCTGATTGCCTGCCCAGATGGGCAGCTACTTTTTCTCTCAGGGCATGCTCGGTTTCAAATCCGAGCTTGCGCCCTGAGAAGAAAAGCAGCTGCTCATCTGGGCAGAAGAGCAGCGCTGGAGTTGCTCCTCTACTGGATCCTTCCCAGCCTCCAAGGGAACGTGATCATTCAGGTCCCGGCAGGAGCAGGGGAGAGAGAGAGAGAGACCCCAGCACCAGGCCCCCCTTGGAGGCCCGGGCCTGGGGAATTTTGTCCCCCCCCCCCCCCCCCCCCCTCTCAGCAGCCCTGGAAACTGGTCTAGTCAAAAACATCCTATTTTTTTGCCCTAGACATTTTTACAATGCTCCATTATTGTAGGAAACATCCAAATCGTAAGCCCAACCTAGTTCTGCCCAAAACGCGCCTCAAACATGCCACCTTGAGATTTAGATGAACTGCATAGAAAAACATCTTAAAAACAAATTTTGAAAATAGCAATTTGGATATTTTTGCTTAAAAAGTCCATCTGCCACTTTCAACTCATTTTTGGAAGTTTTTCTGTTTCCAAAATGAGACCCATAGTGTAATTCAAATTTACAAAACATTCAAGCATGCAGACATATTTACTGTATCTAAGATAAAATTGGACCTGGTAAGATCCTTTTTTTCTCTGAGTTCTTTGGGCTTTCATCAGAATAGGCACATTCACAGCAGTGTTGGACTTTTCCTTTGTGTCACTGAAATAATAATCTTTAGTTCATTGTTGGCAAAAGCCAGAATTGTATGCAAAATTCCGTGCAAGTGCTCTCTTTATCCAGCCAGCAGATGTCACTCTTGAGACTGGGAATATGCTCCTGACCCTATGAGCCAAACTTTTGCAGTATCTTCAGTCCATCAACTCAAGGAGAAAGGAGTCAGGTCCTCTGGCCAATGCACAGTTCTATTAGGGGCCATCAAGCCTGCTTCAGACCTGATAAATTATAAAGGCAAGTTTCAAACCTGTTTACCCAGATAATTTATCCAAGCCAATTGCCCTCTGTGAAATCTGCCCTCCATCATCCCATAAAAAATAAACATGGGCTTCCATGATATCTGTACATTTTAAGTTGGGGAACTGCTGTGAAACAGTGTATGTGCTTGGATTTTCTAAATGTACATATGCTATTTTTATGCCCACACTTGCGACTCACATAAAGAGTTGATGCAGAATGTATGGGTTCTCTTAGGGACATTCTATTTGAAGACGGGCTACAACATAGGCCCAGAAAAAGAACCCATATGCTTTGCAACTATGTGAAAACTGCCCTGTTAACATGATAGGAGATCTGTTTAATAATGATCAAATCAGACCATTTATCCAGTTTGTGCAAAGCAAAGCAGTTTTTGCATCTTACACAACATCCTACCCTAGCTGAGATAAATGCCTGTGGAGAAAAGGCTTCCTTCTGACTCAAAAAATAGAACCTATTTCCACTCCTGCCCTCATCACTCTTCATCCCACCTCATATTATGACTGCTTTGACCGCTGTGTTTATTCTCTGAAGAACACAGCTATAGAACAGCAACTGAAATGAGACATGTTTATCTGAATTTCCACTGTCATGTCTCCATTACACATCGTGTAATCCTTTCCAGCCTGTTCTTTCCATTAGAGCTGTGCTTTTAGCTTTTTTTTCCTCCTTGTGTAGTTTAATCTGATTCTGACACCCCCAGGGCACAAAACATCTCACTTTGCCTTTCTATTCTGCTGCTTTTCTTTCCAAATTTCCTCCTGAACATTTCAAGAAACTCATTGAATCCTTTGTGCCTCTACCATGCATCTTTCCAAATACATCCCCTTGTTCTCTCTTCCTTTTATCTCATGCTACATATTTATTCATTGATTTCAAACCCTGTTTTTCCTCTCATAAGGAGGAAAGGTTTTCATTTTTTCCACATCAATTTATATGTCTGCCCTCTGTTTCCCTTTGTTTATTTTGATGTATGGGGTTATCCATAGTAATTTAGTAAATGATGACAGATAAAGACTAGCGTGGTCTCTCTGGCCTGCCCAGGGTTGTACCTGCCATTTCATTATGCTCACTATTGTTAAGGTTGTATCTGCCACTCTATGCAGGTTAATCCATACCCTATCCCATGCTCTCTCTAATCTACTGCATTATCTGTGTGAGGAGTAGCCAAGAGCTTAGAACATTGGGCTTCCGATCCTGGGATGGCTGGCTCAAATCTCACTGCTCTGCTCTTCCTTGTGATCTTGGGCAATGTAGCTAAATCACTGATGTGCAGGTCATAGGTTGCAGACGCCATCTTGATGTCATAGGATTATGCAGGCCAAGACCAGCAAGGTGAGACACACAGGGAAATACCCCTACAGCAAGTCACTTCAAACTCCATTGCTTCAGGTACAAAATTAGATTGTAAACCTTCAGGAGCAGGAACACACCTAGTGTATCTACATGTAACTCACATTGAGCTACTACTGAAAAAGGTGTGAGCAGAATCCACATCATAATTTATGCTTTATAAGGAAAAACATTTATTCCATTGTCATTAATTACTTTCTTTTGTATTGTGTTATTTAAGTGCATGAAATGCCATCACATCTTATGCTACAAATAAACTCTTCAGCTATTGTTCAGCAGATATTCACATCTCATATAGATTATAGGATTATTACCTGTGCAACTGCATTTTAAAACCATAAAACCTCTTGCTATTTGTGGGTTTAGCAGTAGAAGGTAGATATTTATCTGTAGTTATTCCTGCTTAATTTTATTCTTTGCCTTCCTCTCCCCCAACCTTTCTCTACCCATAGCTGAATCACCTGATCTCTGGTAGGCAGTATTTTAAAGCAAGAAGTGGGACTAGCTTTTTGAAATAGTGAAGGTAGAAACCTTGCACGTGGTCTTTGAGATTCGCCTTGTTTGGAACCTGACTATCTAGAGATAAGCAACGTTTCTGCATTTACTCCTCCCTATATCTACTTGGTTAATCCTTACCCTATTGATTTTCTGTTGTGTTTTTCTAAATTTTCCGTTCTTTCACAAATGGGGAAAAAAAGTGTGTAGTCTTGCTTTGACGCTGTGCATTGTATTTTTCAACTTGCTTTTTCTGATATAGGATTATTACCTGTGCACTGCATTTCAAAACTGTAAAACCTTTTCAATGCTTCCTTAGTCTGGCGTGGTCTTGGAGGACTGGAGAAGGATGGATGTGGTCCCTCTGCACAAGAGTGGAAGTAAGGAGGAGGTTGGGAATTACAGACCTGTCAATATGACCTCAGTGGTGAGTAAACTAATGGAAACGCTTCTAAAGAGGAGGATTGTGAGGTTTCTCAAATCGAATGACTTGCAGGAACCAAGGCAGCATGGTTTCACTAGAGGCAGGTCGTGTCAGAAAAATCTGATTGATTTCTTTGACTGAGTGACCAAACAGTTGGATGTGGGAGGGGCGCTAGATGTGGTGTACTTGGATTTTAGCAAAGCTTTTGACACGGTTCTGCACAGGCGACTGATTAATAAATTGAGTGCCCTCAGTATGGGACTAAGTTAAAAACTGGTTAAATGGGAGGAGACAGAGGGTGGTGGTAAATGGAGCTTGTTCTGAGGAAAGGGATGTTATCAATGATGTACTGCAGGGGTGAGTCCTTTGGCCAGCTCTTTTTAATATCTTTGTGAGTGATATTGCGAAAGGGCTGTCTGGTAAGGTTTGTCTCTTTGCGGATGGTACCAAACTCTGTAATAGAGTGGACACCCAGGAGGGTGTGAATGACATGAGGAAAGATCTAGCGAAGCTTGAAGAATGGTCCGATAATTGGCAAATAAGATTTAATGCTAAGACATGCAGGGTCATGCAACGGGTCACAAGAATCCAAGGGCATGGTACATTATTGGGGGTGAAGTGCTTCTGGGTACAAAAGAAGAGCGGGACTTGGGGATGATTGTGTCCAATGACCTTAAGCTGGCCAAACAAGTAGAAAAGGCAATGATCAAAGCTAGAAGGATGCTTGGGTACATAAGGAGAGGGATGACCAGCAGGAAAAAAGAGGCAATAGTGCACTGGTATAAATCTCTGGTGAGGCCCCATTTAGAGTACTGTGGGCAATTCTGGAGATTGCACCAACAGAAAGATATAAACAGGATGGAGTTGGTCCAGAGGGTGGCTACTAAACTGGTAGGTGGTCTCTGACATAAAAAAAACATATAGGGACAGACTCATGAACCTCAACATGTATATGCTAGAAGAGAGGCAAGAGAGAGGGGATATGATAAAGACGTTTAAATACCTCAGTGGATTCAATATACAGCAGGTGTGCCTTTTTCAAATGAAGGAAAACTCTGGAATGAGAAGGCATAGGAAGAAGTTAAGAGGAAATACGCTTAGGAGGAATCTAATAAAATACTCCTTTACAAAAAGGGTGGTGGATGCGTGCAATAGCCTCCTGGTGGAGGTTGTGGAAACAAAGACTGTGTCAGAATTTAAGAAAGCGTGGGACAGGCATGTCATATCCCTTAGGAAAAGGAAGAGTTAGGGTTATTGAGTAAGGGCAGACTGATTGGGCCATTTGGCCCTTATCTGCCGTCATGTTTCTATGATTCTATGTTTCTATTTGAGTTGCCATTGTAGTTGAAGCTGCAATTTCTTCTATCACTTCTTTCCTCACACCTAGACTCCAGTGTTGTACTTTATCGTGTTTGTCTCTGTGTTATTTGGACTGTTAGTCCCTTATTCTTTTTGAAGAGATTTATAGCAGCTGAACGATCAATACTATTGACAAAGCTAAATTTTCACAGCTAAACACTTCTGCATGCTTTTATCTGAAATTAGTGGAAAGGGTAGGATAAACAGTGGTAATTAAATAGACAGTGCTGAACCACAGCCATTAATCAGATGTAAGGTTATGAAATGGAAAAACCAGTGGCAGGATCAGGCTGTGGCATGGGCAAGACTTGCTTTCGGTGCCTCTCTTCTCTTTTGAGTTTGTGTGTTCAAAGACTCACAGATGGACTGAAAAGGGGGTATGTGCCACTCCTTCCTCCCAGTTGGCATCCAGGACAGTTGTTCTTTCTGCACACAACTTGCAATGGCCCTATTTATTTTATGACATTTATATGTTACATTATCTCAAATAGAATTAACGTTCAATGTGGCTCACAAAGCAACAAGTGTAGAACTGACAAGCCATTCTGATGACCTATAACAGGTAAGTAGAAATGTAACTACAAAATTCAGGTAGCATGGTCTAGATCATATAAAATGTTTATAATGCATAGGAATAGAATGCGAATACAGACATCATTTGTTGAATTAGCAGGTTTAATTTGAAGGTTAACTATTTATATTGTTAGACATCAATCTTATCAGATGAATTTTCAACAGTTTTCGAAATGAGAGGTAGTCTTCAGTTTGACAAAGTCGCTTGGGTAAAGAGTTCCATTTGGTTGTACTTTGGTATGAAAAACCAGCATTGTGGATAGTTTTATATTTGATTTTATTACATTTAGGGAAGTGTAATATTAGAAAGTCTCTGGAGGATTTTTTGGCATTACGTGTTGGCAATTCTATTTCTGCATGTAAGATGGGGATGAACTATATATTATTTGGTAAACAAATGCACATAATATGAAAGTATATGTGAACTTATAGGTATGCACATATAGTACAGAGACTCTATGAAACAAGTGGGGAATGTATTCACAGTAGAGCTTGGAAAGCATTCACGTAGACAAAGAGAAATGTGCACTTGTATACTCAACAGTTCACTCAAAATACCTTGAAACTCAAAAGGAAATAGACTTCAGGTTCATTAGGTGGGTTCGGGATCCAACCCGGTTGGAGTCTCTTGAAGGCAGTCTTCGTCGGACCCTCCATTCACTTGGTGCTTTGTGCCTCCACCTGGGGAAAGAAGCGTTAGTGAGTGGGTTACCCTCTTCTCCCCCAGGAACTTCAAAAACAAGTCCAAATGACACTGTGGGAGATAAGGCTGTCTGTTAAGAGAATATAAGTGTCTTTTAAACCAGATTAACTTAAGTCCAAACACCACTCTGGAGTCAGCAGGTAATGCAAACCAAACTGTTTATTCTTCAACTCTGAAAATCAGGAACATCAAACAGGATCAACTCTCTAGCATTTAAAACAAATCTTTTAAAACCACAATCTTTCTGGTATTCCCCAAATGAACTCCTGTATTCTCCTTCCTTGTATTTATATACAGGGTCTTTTCGGCCGGACTGTTTACACTTTATACAAACTCCTGTCCATGCCTATCCCAGAGAACAATTGTCCCATAAGCTGTGCTCCTCTCGCTTTTACAGGTCCAGACCCTCATAGCTTGACCTCCCTGCAAGGTCACCTTTGCGTTGGCTCACCCTGGTCCTGAGATGGGCACTCCCTGGCTTCTATTCCACTTTCCTCTGTCCACATGTAGCTCTCCTGTTCCACAGTTGTTGCTTTGCTGAGCCACAACTTCTCTTTACAGCCAATGGTTTTAATTTTCCTATTTGGGATTCACTTTCACCATCAAGCAATCAAAGACTCCCCCTAAAGGGAAAACTTCTCTTTATCTCCTTCCAAACTCCTTCCCCCTGTCGCTCTTCAGTCTCAGAGCACAATCTCTCTGCATTTTATTTCAAAACTAGTAAAAAATGCCCGTTTCTTAAGGGAAGGAAACGGGCGCTAGCAAGGCCATCCCCCACTGTTCCAGACTCTGCCCTCCCTCCGTTTTCACCCCCCCCTCCACGTTACGGACCCCTGTACCCTCCTTCCGCGACCCTGTCAACCCCCCTTCTCGGCGAAAACTGTCCCCCGCCGCTATGGAGTACCTGTGCTGATGGGGGGCCCCAACCCCCGTCAGCCGAAATCCTGTGCTGGCCTTCGCGGCGTTGCTTCCACAATGATCTTCTGTTGAAGTTCCTCTGCGTGCATCTGATGTCAGACAGACGCAGAGGAACTTGAACAGATCATTGAAGAAGCAACGCCGTGAAGGCCAGCACAGGGCTTCGGCTGATGGAGGTTGGGGTCCCCCGTCAGCACAGGTACTGGACGGCGGCGGGGGATGGTTTTCGGCAGGAAGGGGGGGGGTCGACAGGGTCACGGAAGGGGGGTACAGGGGGCCGTAACGCGGGGGGTGTTGAAATCGGAGGGAGGGCGGAGTGTGGAACTCAGTGGGAGGTGCGTGAAGGGACACGGGGTGTTCATGCTCGTTGGGTGGGGGGGCGGGTTGGTGATGCAGCGAGGAGGGGTCTGTGTTGTCCCGCTCCCTGCCAGTTGCTCCGAAGTGGCAGGGAGCGGCGCACTGACAGCTGATTCCCAGGCAGGTGGAGGAGTAGGGAAACACGCGAAAGCTGTCACTGACGTCAGTGCATGCCTGCCTAGCAGACCACCTCTGAGGGATGCACGGTCCCAGGCACATTAGAACGTTGGAGGTGAGAATTATTATATAGGACTATTCCCCCTGGGCTGGGCTTTAGGGACCTCCTAGTCACTCTCCCCAGTGACTCTCCACAGGGACTACACTCCAAGTAATCCCAACCTAACAGGGGATTGATTACAGGTACAAGAGCTACAGCTCAAATGGAAACATTTAATTTAATTTTAAGAATGGTTAATGTGCTAATATTTGCTACACCACCTTTCATACAAGCCACAGTAAAATCAGATGAAATTGCAAACAGTATTACATAAAATTGCAGGCAAACACAAACAACTTAAAATCCCAATTTATTTATTTAATTATAATGTTTTCATACCATTTTAGTGAACAAAAAGTTCATTCAACTAAAAACAATACATTACAGTATAGAAAATATATTCATTAAACAGTAATATTTGTCGACAAAAAGTCAAAACATTGACTAAGGACTTCACTCCAGCCAAGTCTCCCTATTAGCAACCACCACAAAACAAATGCAAAGTGGTACCCATAAGTCAGTGCAAAATAATTATTTTAGAATAATACAGAATATGTGCACATGTAGTTCCTGGATACAAAGGTAACAGACAATAAAAGAAATTGAAGCAGCACTTGTTTAAATGTGCCCTCAATTGTCTTTTAGAACAACAAAGAGACATATGAGGCAGCTTATGCCCATGTTTGAAGGTGACTGACTGCAAGAAAAACAGACTTCCATCCTAATCTGGGTTATTTCTGGCTCCCTGCCTCAAATATACCCTGACTGTGGCATTTTATCATTTAGCTCCCACTCCTTGGAGCAACTTGTGCCTACTGCCTATGGGATCAAGCCATCCTGCAATAAAACATGCTAATATTTAGCATTCAACACAGAAACACTCTTCACAAATTTGGAACATTTTTCTTTACATAGAGAGAAAATATAGTAATTGTTTAGATTAATGATTATAAAGGGAGTGGTACCAGTGAAATGATTGCAACAGATGATATAGGATAACCGGCCTGAGAATGAAGACATCCTCTAGAACAGGGGTCTGTAAGCAAGAGCTGTAAATAGCACTTGTTTTCAATGCACACATAACAGTAATTTTTGAAACATTTAGGTTTTATTACCATTCTGAGTCAAAGAGAAAATGGCTTAGGGGCCCTTTTACATGGCCTATGTGCATTCAGCGTACATCAAATAAGCATTACTTTCCTGTATCACAAACTGGTTTTCAGCTTAGCCTAGACAGGGGCCTTGTGCTTCCAAATCGGCATAAGTGTGGGCTTCATGTTTGTGCATAACTTTTGCAGTTCTGGACCCATCTGAAAATGAATCCCTGGAGGTGCAAGAACAAAGCCAAGCTGCATAGCTCAGTTACCCTGAAGCTGAGATCCACTGCTTTAGGGGGGGGGGGGGGGGGGACTGAATAGGTGGTTACACCTATGGATTGTGCGTACACTGCAGCTCTTTGATCTGTAGATTACCTACCAAGAGACAATACTGCCTCATTCAGAAATGGTCTCTTTCATTCCCTTATAATTCTTGTTTCTCCATTACTGCATTCTATTTCTTCTTGCACTAGATCATTCACTCTACTCAGTCTGTACAGCCCTTCAGTAGTTTCCCCTATTCTATTCTTCCATGTTAGCTCTCATTCTTCCTAACAATGTTGCTTTGCTTCCTCTTCTCCCTCGTTCTTTGTCCTTTGAACCTCACACTGCTGTAATTACTCCCCTCTAACCTCCTATTCGTTTTTGCAGGTCCTGATGACAGAGAGACAAGCGGGAGGAGGGAGGCAGGGAGGTTCATTGGACAAGGGCTTGGTGACATTTCCAACCTTTCCCTCAATGTTTTCATAAATTACCTTTCCAGTTTCCTTCAAACCATGCACTGAAACTTGGAAGAGCAGCAAAATACTCAGCAGTTATTGACTTTTATGTTTGATGATAATACTATGATAACTCACTAGAATTGACTGTTACAGGGCCAATCTTAGCAATTGCAGGGCCCTGTGCAGACCAGTTAAGTGGGGGCCCCCTCCCGCCTGCCACCATAAGCCATAATTTATCAGAGTTTAAAAGGAAGTCTAGAGCTCTCAGAACCCCATCTCACACCATACCTTAATTTGCATTTATATTTCAGTACAGATCATCAGGCAGCGGTTTTCATATCCTGTAAGCTGCCATGCCCAGAGCCCCCACACTACTGCATCCCGCCCTTGCAGAAGCAGGAAATGACATCAAAAGGAGGCAGGACACAGCAGCGAGGCGACTCTGGGCTCGGCATCTTACAGGATATGAAAATCGCTACCGCTGCCTGATGTTCTCTACTGAAATGTGGATGCACATTAAGGTACGAAGCAGGGAGGTGTTCCAAGACAGGACAGACGTGCCAAAGATGTGGGGCCCCTTGGAGTGCGGGGCCCTGTGCGACCGCCCCCGTTGCCCCTGCCTGAAACCAACCCTGGACTGTTATATGTCCTACTGAAAACTTTGAATAAATAATTTAAAAAAAGAGAAAATACTCAGCTAGAATGTAACAAATCCTAAACTCAGTTTCTTGTTTCTCTACCTTATGCATTCACTCTAATCATTGTTCATCTTAAATTTTTATTCTCCACCTCTGTAACCAGGCTCTCCCTTTTTCATCATTTCTTCCCAATCTGCTAGCACCTCTACAAAAATATGTGAAAGCTACACAAAATTTAAATTCTTCTTCTGCACAATTCTGTAGGTGTTTGCCTTATGACTTTTCTCTTCTGTTATGCACCAATCCATATTACCTTCAAATGTTACTGAATTCTATAAGGTAGTGTATGACAGGTGTAGCTTGACACAGATATGCATTTAGAACAGTGAGGTATACTTGGAAATAGGAAAATTACATCATATTAATATTTCTATAAGATTCAGCAGCATTTTCAAAAAGAAGTCTAAGTAAAAAAAAAAAAAAAAGTCCTGCTCATAACGTCAAAAAAAAAAACAGGCCATTTCACAACCATAAGCAAACAAGAAAAAATCTAGATTTCCTGTTTGATTACGGCTGTGAGATGGACATTTTTGCACTGAAAACATCCAAAATGAATAACCATGTTCCAAAGTGAAATGTCCAATTTTTGAAGGACAAAAAAACCAGGGACATGAATGTCTGACCGTTTAAAAAAAATATGGTTACACGGATGTCTGTCTTTGGTAAATGTGATCCCTCCAAGACCTGAAAAATACCTACTGTACTTGAATGTACAGCACTTCAATAGCTTCCAGGCTTGCAGGTTTCATATATTTAGATACAGTATGTATTTTTTCTGTTTCTTGAAGGCTCAGAATTATATAAATTAAACAAAAAAATTGAAGTGGGACTTGATCCTGGGTCCCTTGGTTTACAATCCACTACATTAATAATTAGGATATTCCTCTGACCTGCTTGCTACTTTCTTCAGAATGGCTATAATACCTGCAGCTGACATACAACTTAGTTTTCCTTTCCAGTTTCACTTTCAGGGGAGAAGGAGGGGGACAGCAACACTGGGGGATTAAGGAGGTGCCATGCCTTAATCCCTCCAGTGGTCAACTGCTGGATTACAGCAACCTTTTGTAACTTGGACATGATTGATACAGGTCTAGATAAAAAGTCCTTCTTTCTAAACATGGACGTTTCTTCCCATTCAAAAATCCCTGTTGGACATCCTACTTTTGGAATATCCCTAGTCCCACCCAAAGCACAACCCTTTGCTATTTGGATGATGGACCTCGGGAATTACACCTATTATCTCACTTTACAAAATCAGAATTTGAGCATTTTTAGCAGATGGATGTCTTAAAATGCATAAAAAACATCCATCTACTTTGAAAATAAGCACCATAGTGTCATTACTATACACATTTAAGCAGCACAAAAGTCATATAACAGAATTAGGATTCATTTCTGTTGTGCTGACATCTCAACATCTTAATGGGCAGTATAGTAAGACATTTACATAATAGAAATATGACAAAACGGGGCTCATTTTCAAAAGAGAAAATGTCTAAAAAGTGTGTACGCACCACTTGGATGGATTTCTTCTCAAAACGTCCAAATTGGTATTTTCAAAACTTATTTTGCAGATGTTTATCTAGGCATTTCGTCTGCAATGTGTCCAAATCACAAGGGGGTGTGTTGGGTGTGTTCTGGAGGTGGGATTAGGGTGGATTTACATTGTGCCTAATACTTAGACATTTTACAGCCATAATAGAACAAAACAAAAACATCTAGAGCGAAAACTAAAAACTTCAACGTTTTGGTCTAGACCTGTTTTTATAATGAATAAGGCACAAAAAGGTGCCCTAAATGATCAGATGATCACTGGAGGGAATCAGGGATGACCCCCCCCCCTTACTCCCACAGTGGTCACTGACCCCCTCCCACCCCCAAAAAATGTGAATAAAAATAGTACTCACCAGCCTCTATGACAGCCTCAGATGTTATAGCCATTAGAGCACTGTAGTGGTGGGTGCAATGCACCGTAGGCAGGTGGACCCAGGCCCATACCGCCTCATATCGATTACACTTGTGGTGGAAACAGTGAGCCCTCCAAAACTCACCAGAAACCTACTATATAGGTGTTCTCTTCACACATAAGGGTTATTGTAGTGGTGTACAGTTGGTGGTGGTGGGTTTTGGAGGGCTCAGCAGATAAGGGAGCAACGGTGAGATGTGTACCTGGGAGCTATTATATGATGTCCACAGGAGTGACCCTAGGGTGCCCCATTCCTCTCCAGTCTACTAAAAATGCTGGCCCTCTCCTATATCTCAATGGCTTGATTTTCTATATTTTTCACTTGTGTGTTTTTCTCTTTTTTTTTTAAATGGCCTGAAAAGATAAACGCACAGAGCACAAAAACTTGCTACAAACAGTATTTTTGAAAAAAAAGATAGACGTTTTTACGGTTTCAAAAATGGTCATGTTTTCTATTTGGTTTTGGGACATTTAGCACAAAACATCCAAAGTCCGACTTAGGCATCATATTGAAAATGCCCCTCCATGTCATCACAATACAAATAAAAATTTTAACAGGCAGCAGAAGGAATTTGTGCATTTATTTATAATATTTTTATACCATTTTGGTGAACAAAAAGTTAATTCAAAATGGCTTACAATGACAAATAAGACAATAAATAGAAAAAATAGACAAGATGGGAAGAGAATGGGTAAGACAAAACAGGATCCCAGGAGCTGAGGTAAGACGACTTTCAGATGAGGAAACACCAGACCAAAAGCACGTGCTTCCGATATCTGCTGACAAATACTGGAATCAGAAGATGCCTCAGGCAGCTCTAAAGCATCTGTCTCATTGATGCCAGTGAGGGAAATCTGCCAGCCCTGAGTCAGAAGGCTTCTGGCATCCAACTAGCACCCTGTACCACCAGAAGAGTAAGGACATGTTTATCACAGTTAATGGTGAAGCTTCAGTGCTTCCAATTGTCTTTGGATAGCAATGGCCATTATCTTACACCGACAAAGTGAGTTCAGGAAACTGACACCTCTGTGTGCAACATTTCAGACAACCAAAGGCATAAAGGCTGGGGATGGGCATCCACCCTTGAAAGAAGCTGCCTTTGAGCATCCCTCTTAGTTCCTGATAACAGGTAGGACACAGAACACATGCAATGCAATGTTTTTGCACAATTATGGCACATCTGAAACTTGAGTCGGGATGGAATTTTATTTATGGTTACCATACCGTGTCTCATACAGTGTTTACTGTTCAATCAGGAGGTAATTTTTAAATGCATTTTTCTGTGTAAATGAGCATTTTAAGTATACAAACAGAACAGAACACACTGCTATCATGCAGTGTACCTTTAGGATCATAGCTGATCCACAGCTGGGCAGAGCTGAGGTGGAATTATGAGATATATTTTATAAAATGTGAATGTATGTGCATCTGTGCTTAGGCAGAAAGGAGCCTGCCTCAGAGCAGGTACAACTCTTTGTGGGACCTGTTTGAGGAGGCAATTTTATAAAAAGGAACATAAACACAAACGTTGCTTTTATAAAAGGTGCAACCCATGTACCTATTTGCCTTAGCAGCCTAGGCACCCTGTTGTAAAAATATGCTCACAATGTTTGAGCAATTTATCAGTAGTGAACTTTGATTTGAAAATAGATTCTTTTCCTGTTTTTCTCTTGTTCTCTTCTCTCTCTCTCTCTGTCCACAAGGTCTCTCCACTTTCCTGTGCTCCACACTTCCCACAGTATTACTGCTCTAAGGGGATCTTTTACTAAAAATTTAGCTTCAGTTATGTGCAGCAGGGCCCATAGGAATAAAATGGGCCCTGCTGTAGATAACTCGAGCTAAGCTTTAGTAAAAGATCCCCTAACTGCCCCATTTTCTCCATCAGTAATGCCCAGTGCAGCTGAGCACTTAAAACAATGTGCACACAAACTATGGCAGCAGCTTGGAAAGATCCTGGAGTACCCTCATTGTTTAAATGGTGAGTTAAATTGTATTACCTTTATAAAATGGAAAAACTGACTGCTATCAGATGCAACACTATTGGAAGAAGGAAACAAATTTGGGGATCTGTGCATAATTAGATTTTTTCTGAGTGAATTAGGCCTTTTTCACAGCCAATATGTTGCAGTACCCTAGTTAAGATGTGCTTATGTAAGGTTACTGATGACTATGATATCAATATCTGTGATAATTTGAGATTATTCTGTTATATCCTAGATTTCTTTTCGATCTAGTATCTTAGTTGTAATCCACAATGAACTATGTTACTGGTATTATTAGTGAGCTATAAATAAACTGTAACTAACTGTAACTGCTTCCCCTCATGTTCTTTTCTTTGTTTAAAAGAAACATTGTTAAAGAGGGGGAGTTTAATAAGGTTGAATTTATCTTACTTTATTCATGCGACATTGGCATGTTATTTTGTGCCAGTTTATGCTTTGTAAAAGCTTTTTCCAGTTTAATAAAGACCTCTTTTAAAATTAAAAAAAATGTGTGTGCACACCAAAAAGTCTAGGGCAGCTGACGTGAAAGAAATGTTAAACTTTGTGTGATTTAGCACACGGAGAACATACCATGCTACTTAACACACACTGGGTAAAACTTCATTTGTATCTCGCATGCCTTCTTACATGAACGAATCTGCTAATTTATGCATGTATAGAGTAATGCCTTTACAGACTGGATTACAATGCATGCTAGGGACTTTGTATATAGCACACAATGGCCCTCATTTTACAAACCCTATTCACATTTGAAATGTGCACAAACCAGCATAAACGTTTAAGTCTCCATTTTATAAAGCTGGGATATGCACTTCAAGCCCAAGTGCATACAAATAGCAAGAGGCGTGGTCTGGGCATGTTTTAGGTGGGATAAGGGCATGAAAGTTCATAGACATTTATTCTCTATTTCAAAAGGGACATCGGGAGAGGTAAATTTGGGCTACTTTCATTTCTGAAATCTGATCTGTCTATACAAAACATGGTCAAACTTTTATCACTAATTTCCTATGGATTACGGAGATATAGATGTATTAAGTTTGCTATTTTTCAAATGCGTTTTCATAAACAAACACACTTTTTAAAGTTTATAAACATTTTTTAAAGATGTAATTAGTCCATACCCGAGGCTGAAATTTAGCAGGATTGTGCAGTTGATATCCCTCTATCTTGTGGTATAAATAAGTCACATACCCCATCTTTTGATACCTTTTCACTCTGTGGGTCACATATTTATTTATTTAAATTTTGCTCACACCTTTTTTCAGTAGTAGCTCAAGGTGAGTTACATTCAGGTACTCTGGATATTTCTCTGTCCCAGGAGGGCTCACAATCTAAGTTTGTACCTGAGGCAATGGAGGGTTAAGTGACTTGCCTAAGATCACAAGGAGCAGCAGTGGGATTTGAACTGGCTGCTTCTGGATTGCAAGACTGGTGCTCTAACCACTAGGCCACTCCTCATGTTCTGTATGCTAAGCTTTAATGTATATGCCTCTTAATTATGACTTTTTCTAAATATCAAAGCATCAGGGGCATAGCCACGGGTGGGCCTGGGTGGGCCCAGGCCCACCCATTTCCACCCAAGGCCCACCCAAAAATAGTGGATCACAACCGCAACCGCGATCGCAACCGGGTCTGCAGCTTCAGATGAGTCTTCTTTCCCCTCCCTCACCCCTGCCGTAAGCATCTGGTTTAAATTAAGGGCGGGGCCAGCAGTGATTTGCTGAGCACTCCGGAGCCTTCCTTCTGCCACGATCTGCCCTGGAAACAGGAAGTTGTGCTGAAGAGAGCTGATCTTGCGAAGGGAAGGCTCTGGAGCAGGTCTCTTCATCTGTGATCAATAGAAATGCTAAGTAGTAGCAGTAGTAGCGAAGCAATAGTGAGGGAGGAAAACGGAGTGAGTGGCTGTACCTGTAGGGTGGGAGAGGGACAGGCTGGGAGACAGTGGCTTCACCTGCGTGGGGTGGGAGGTGGGGGGGGCTTGAGGCCTTAGGGAAGGGATTGGAGAGAGGTTCTGGACCTTCAAAAGGGGGGGGGGGTTGGCTGGAGAAAAGGGAGAGAGATTCTGGACCTGCAAAAGGGGGGAGATGGCTGACTGGAGGGAAGGGAGAGAGGTTTGGGACCTGCAAGGGGGGGGGGGGCTGGCTGGCTAGAGGGAAGGGAGCCAAGTTTGGGACCTGCAAGGGGAGAGGTTGCTGGCAGGAGGGAAGGGAGAGAGTTTTGGATCTGCAAAGGAGGGTGGTGGCTAGCTGGAAGGAAGGGAGGTTCTGGACCTGCAATGGGGGGGGGGGTGGCTGGCTGGAGGCAAGGGAAAAAGGCAAGGGAGAGAGGTGCTGGACCTGAAAGGGGGGAGGAAGATGGAGGGAAGGATGAGAGGTGCTGGACCTGCAAGGGAGAGAGGCTGGGGGCTGGAGGAAAGGAAGACAGTTGTTAGACCTGCAAGGGGGCAGGCTAGAAGGAAGGGAGAGAGGTGCTGGACCTGTGGGAAGGGGGGGATAGAGGCTGGAGGGAAGGCCTGCAGGGGAGGCTTGAGGGAAGGGAGAGAGGTGCTGTACCAGGAGGAGAGATTAGAGGGAAGGGAGAGAGATGGCGCCGGGAATAGAGAGGCTATGCTGGACACTGGGAGGGAGGGGTATATGGTCACAGGGGAGAGATACTAGACATAGGGGACAATAGGAACTCAAAAGGGAGATACTGGGCATGTGAGGGCATAGGGACACAAGGGGTGATGCTGGACACAGGGGTAGGGGATAGAAGGGTGGTGATGGATGCAGGAATTTGAACATAGTGGAGATACTGGACACGGAACTATAGGGACACAGAGATGGGAGATGGATGGTGGACATGGAGAGAGAAGAAATGACAAATAGACAGGAGACTCTGGTAAGTGAATTAAGACAGAAGAAAGCAGAAACCAGAGACTAGAACCAAGCTGATTTGTGATTAGAATATGTCACATTTGGAATGTACATCTTGCCAGAGCTGGTGTGGCCAGGGGACCAAGAGCAATTGCTCTAGTTGCACTCCAACACCATCCCTGGCAAGTACTATGCTTAAGTAGTAGTAAGTAGTAGTAGTAGTATATTTTGCACAGGAGGAAATGCATTTCTTTCTGTATCTCTGGTATTGTATTACATGCAAGGTTTGGCTTTTTGGGGTTTTGGTTATATTTATGCTTATACTTTTTAATCAATTATTCTATATTTGGCATTTTTATTCCGTGTGTGTGATCGAGGTATTCCGTTAGCATGAATTTTCTATGTAGCCTTCTGTAGTAAGCTTGGTTTGTTTAGTTTTCCCAATAGATGTATTGATATTTTACAGCCCCATTGTAATATGTAGGGCAATGCCTTTTTCATAGGTAGGATCCTTCTTTTGGAAGTTAGTGCTGGCATTGTAGATTTGCACTAGGTTATGAGTGACATTTTGTTTTAAAGATTGTTTTATTTACTATAGGGCGGCTGTTGATAGTACGGTGAGTTTTATGGGGAAATGTCCTAACTCTGCTCTGTACCCATTGGGGGAGGGACAGGGGGTTCTGTGGATGCAGAATTTATTTGCCTTTAATACTAGACTATACTTTCTGGGATCATTTCTATAGCGTGTAACTGGAAAGATATGTTGAAAAGTGTTTGGTCTTGCTATACAGGCTAATTATGTGTGTTAGGGAACCGAGGCTCAATGGAGGTGGAAGAGTGCATGCAATCTCTTGTACTTCCCCCTGAAGCCTGCACTGCTACCCTTATTGAAGTTATTGGGAGTGGAGTAGAGCTGGAGCATGGGGTGGGGTATCAGGTGGCAAGTTTTTCAATTTCAAAAAAGTTGGCAACCCTGGTGCCCACCCATCTGACCTGGTGGCCCACCCAAAAATTGCTTTCTGGCTACGCCACTGCAAAGCATGAAGATGCTCTAGATAAATGCTAATGCACATTTAGGATCTATCACTGATACTGGCACAGCAGCTTCAAATGTACATTAAAATAACATCTGAAAAGCTGACAGCCTAGAAGCCATGGTTTTCTGTACTTGACTAGAACTAGCTGTGCTCTGGACAATGGGATATTTCGGGGGGGGGGAGGGGGGAGGCAAAGTTAAAAGGTAAAGAGACCTGAACAAAATAATAAAATGAATAGTTATCAAGAACCATCAAGATACATTCAAATCTGAAATTGGGTTTACATGTATAGTAGTTAAAAAAAAAACTACCAGCAAATGTAAAAAAAGTACAAGAATGCAATTCCTAACTAATACACGTCAAGTTCTACCTTGTTGTGCCCATCTCCTTCCCTTACAGCATCTTGTAGATTGAGCAGCAGTCCAGAGCAACTTATTATTTTGGCATAGGAACTTCATCCTATATAATAAAAAGCACCTCCAACATTCTGAAGCTGACTCTGTGGCACTGTAGGGTTCGTAAGTCTGTAGTTCAGCGTTTCATTGGCTCTCACTGTCCCCGCCCTCACGTCGAGGAAACGGAACGCTGCATAGTTGCCAAACAAACAAACGCAACGTCACAGGAACAAAGAACCAATCAGACAGAACGGAACTTGGAGGAGGGAAGTGAAGCGGATTGAATCTCTAACAAACAATCATATACAGGGAAGTGAAGCGGATTGAATCTCTAACAAACAATCATATACAGGGAAGAAGTATAAACATCAGTGGAGGCAAGTGCACAGAACGGAAGGGAAGACAAACATTTAATCACTTTGTCACTCAAACACATACACACACAGACATCACACACACACAATCACTCTGTGTATCTCTCTCTTACACTGTCTGTAAAACACACTGTCACTCTCAGTCTCTCACATGGGCAACTGTATGTTGCATTCTCACAAGTAAGGAGCTCTTCTGATGTGATTGTTAAACTGATTGAAGGGCCTGAACAAGGAAAACTTTTACCACATTGTAACACAGTTTACACAAAAAATATTGTATATAAAGAAATCTTACACATGTAAACAACAATTATATTCAGAATACAACCGTGGAAACATTAATGGCAAGAACTCATTACATTGCTAGCGCCCGTTTGATTGCATTAAACGGGCCTTTTTTACTAGTGTTCTATATTATTCATGCATGAACATTAGAGTTAAGTTCAGTCCTACGAGTCGCTGGAAACATGAAGTCATCAAAAAATGTTCAGTACCTGAATAGGATCAAAATAACTGGACCTCATGTTTTTTTCACTAGTATTCCAAATTCTAATGTAATATTTTGTGTGTGTGTAAAGGCCATTTTGCATATGTAAAAGGATTTTCATATAATTATCCCAGAGGCTAAGCACATAGAAATATGTGTGGTTCCAGGAAAGTGCATAGTTTTAAGGGACTCAGCAAGAATTTGAGTACAACATGGATAGAGTCACGATTTACACACACTGGGACCCTTTTACTAAAGGGCACTTAACTGCCTAATATATGGCGCAGTGAGTTACGCACACATCAGCATGCATAGTCAATTTGTACAACTAACAATTTAATAATGAGCCAATCAGCACCAATAATTGGATGGTAACAAGCAATTATCAGCACTAATTGGCAATAATTAGAATTTATGCACTACTCACAGCTTATTCTATAAGGTAGTCCATATAAATTCTACCGTGTGGACCCTAAAAGGGGGTGTGGCTATTGGAAGAGCATGGGTGGGTCATGAGCGTTCCAATAATTTACACGCAGTGTTATAGAATAACCCGCTCCACACCTAAAGTTAGGCTGAGAATTTACACCAGGTTTTCATTGCCATAAAAGGCTGTGGCCTAAATTCTAGTCAAGTAGACCGATTTAGGCATATTCTGTAAATCACACCTACCTTTAGGCGCAATTTATAGAGTAAGCCTAAGCATGTTTTCCTTAGGCGACATATATAGAATCTGGTCCTAAGCCCTTAATGTTGGGTTAATGCGTGAGAACAGGCTACCACAAAATGGGTTAAAGCATTTTGCAGTATTTTGCCTGTTTGCATGTGGTAACCCACACATTACATATTTAAAAAAATATATTTTTGGAGGGGGAGTGTCATAGGTGGATAGTGGACATTCCTGTGTTATCCACCTAGTGCATTTGGATTACCCTCCACTAACTGGATAACACAGGGTTAATGCAGAAGCACTTAGCACCTCCTAAACTGGAGGCGGTAAGTGCTCCCATGTGAATTATTTTCAGACATTGCACACTATTAGGAACATTCGTGCAAGATCTGCAAATTAAAAAAATATAAAAAGAAGTCGTCCTAGAAAGTGCTGGTTTAAATTTGGGCTTAGTACATGGGAAAGTCCTAAGCCCAAATTTAACCATGCTTTAGTAAAAAGCCCCATTGTTTAGAAAATATACATGTATGGGTGTCTTTTATGCACAAATATTTATGCCTGTTTTTAAGCAAGTGTAAATGTCTTCAATTTAAAGGTTAAAGACTCAAACACTGACAGCTCCAATTGTTGCGCATTGTATCCAAACTGGACTTCCGCTGGAGAATAATTGATATCACCTTCCATATTCAGAGGAGATAGAAAATATAAGTTGGCATACCGGAAGGATTAAATGAAGAGCTAGAACTGGGCCCGTTACCTTAAGTGATGACAGTGGATTTTAATATACATAATTCCTGTAGGTTTTTTCTTCTATGTGCCTGAGGACTGATGTGATTGGCTATAGCCTTAGACATCACTAAGACTTTCCCACTTCCATTGGTTAATTTGAATGAATGCTTGTATATAGCTTTACTCGCCATATAATATGTAAGCCACTTTGATTGTAACCACAGAAAGGTGGTTTATTAAGTCCCATCCCCTTTCCCTTTTCAGAAGCACCAATGGGGGTAGGTCTGGCAGAACCAGGACCTGGGGAGAAGCAGGAACAGTCGGAGATAAGGCTGAGGACAAGGCTAGGAGGCAAGGCAGACTGAAGATGAGGCTAGACAAGACAGGGCAAGCTGGAAACAGGGCTAGGTGAGGTAGGTTGGAGGCTAGGCAAGGCAGGGCAAACTGGAGACAAGGCTAGGCAAGAAAGGCAGGAGGCTGGAGCCAGGAAGACATGATGTGAAGGCAGTGGGAGAGGGAATGTGGTCTACATAAGAAGGGCTCACATCAGCAAAGGGCATCCTAACCACTCCCTCCTGTGGACTACATAAATATGTTACCCATGTGCGCATGTGCCTAGGAGACCCTGCCTCCCAGCAGGGCCGAACTGGTGTGGCCTGTGCCATCTATGGAGCGCCGAGGGAACCACAGGGAACACCAGAGGACATTACAGATTTCCACCCCAACTCCTCATGAGGTCAGTCTGTCAATCAGGGCTCAGGGCCTGGCCTGGGCCGTGACACAGCAGCATTAATTTTGAAGATAAAGTAAAGATTTTTCTACTTGTACGGATAGGTATGGACACAATGAATAATATATGAAAAGACAGTTACAAGCATAGTAATTGCTTGCACAAGAAGAAAAAATGACATGGACCTATGATTAAAGCATGTCCCTGACAGAAATGAAAGTAATATATCTCTGACCCAATTTGGATTTTGATGGACATTATTTTTATGAATATCCAAATCAATTAAAAAAATTGATAGGATTCTTCTGGTGGTTTCTGTTTTGTATTATTTTACTATTATCACTGTGAAGGTGTGACTGTTTTTTTATACATCTTCAATTTAGTCACAATTTCTGCTTCTTGGCATCTAGTTTTATAGAAAGAAACACAGGCACCTATGTGGTCTTCACACATAAGTGACCTGTTATAATATTTCCTTCCATAAGTCTAACTAGCTTGCATAACCATTTTTTAAAACTGCAATGTTGACCTTGCCTGTTTGTCTCACTTTTCACCATGATGACTAACATATGCCAATCATTTATTTTTCAGAATTGTATTTCTTTATCTTTACCTAACTCCACCACTTTGCAAATGTTTTTCTGATTCACTGGTTTACAGCAGGATTTTCAATCCCGTCTTTCTGTGGAACCGGTAAGAGAAAATAAATCTCTCCCTTTTTTCAGTAAACTAAGTATAGTTATATTTACGTTTCATGTACTTTTTCCATTTCACTGTCAAGGGTGAAAGCACTGTGTAGTGGGACACAGCACAGACCCTAATATGTATCCCTTAATCATCCTATAAGGGCCAATGTCCTAAACTGGATTAGTAAAATTGCCGGGTGTGAAAATGGATTAACTGTGCTATTAATGTATATTGTTTCAGTCCAAAATGCCATTCAGTAGCTATAAGAAAAAAAAAATGAGGAAAATCCTATAAACTTATTTATTTCAAAAATTTATATACTGCACAATGTGCCATTCTCAGTGGTTTATAACATAAACATACTTAATACAGCATCATCATTAAAATCTCATCTCATATATGTGGCTGAAGATTATTCTGCACTAAGAACACACTGGAGTGTGGATTTGGGCCTGCCTGTAGAGGTTTTACATTTGAATCGTTTACTTAGGAGAATCCCAGAAATTACAGTTAGTGTAGAACTTAGAGAATGTCAATACCGGGTTAAGACCGGACTTACAAATCAGACAGGCTAGATGCACCGATTTGTAATCAGGGAACTAACTCCCTTATGCATTTTAGGTAAGCTCTAAAGTGAAACATTTTTGCCGTGCATTGGTGTGCTATTTGGAAAGATTGCCAGGCTATCCATTTCCCCTTTCCCCAGCAGGATTTCTTCTAGATAAATGAGAAATTTAGGTTGGTCAGTAGGGGTCATCGTTTGTTGATGGAAAAGGCTGGGGCCTTGGGGAAAAAATAAATACTTAGGGGGGCCCTTTTACTAAGCCGCCTAAGCGTCTACGCCTGCCCAAATGGAGTTACTGCCCGGCTACTGTGTGTCTCTTGCAGTAATTTCATTTTTGGCAAGCGTCCAAAACGCGTGACTGAAAATGTTTTATTTTTGGAGGCAGTGTTGGGCGCATGCCAAGTGGCATTTGACGTGTGTAGGTCATTACTGCCCGGTTACTGCGTGAGACTTTACCACTAGGTCAATGGCTGGCAGTAAAGTCTCAGACCCAAAATGGATGCGCAGCACTTTTCATTTTGCCACACGTCCATTTTCAGCAAAAATTTTTAAAAAGGCATTTTTTGCAGGTGTGCTGAAAAATGATTCTGCGCATGCCCAAAACATGTGTCTAAACTACCGCAGGCTATTTTTCAGCGCAGCTTAGTAAAAGGACCCCTTAGTGAAGGCGGTTAGCTTGGCAGAGTTTAAAAAGGGGTTAGACGGTTTCCTAAAGGACAAGTCCATAAACCGCTACTAAATGGACTTGGGAAAAATCCACAATTCTAGGAATAACATGTATAGAATGTTTGTACCTTTGGGAAGCTTGCCAGGTGCCCTTGGCCTGGATTGGCTGCTGTCGTGGACAGGATGCTGGGCTCGATGGACCCTTGGTCTTTTCCCAGTGTGGCATTACTTATGTAACTTCCTTCTGGGCTTAGTGTAACTGATTACATGAACTAATCTTGTTATAGCAGAGACATGCCAAATTTACTGTATGGCACAAAAACTTATTTCTGTCAATTTGGGAGGTATATATTCAGTCGTTACCACATAGGGCTGGAAGCCTTATTCTTAATGTCTTCTAATCTTTTTGCTTCTAAGGTGGAGGGGCTGCCTTACAATCCTAATACAACTGGTTTTCTTTTAAGGGGACAGGTGGTGAAGGACTGGTTTACCTATTCAGTGTGGTTGGGCCTAAAAGCTAATCAGTCAAGAGAGTATGAATCCAGCAACATGCTTTACCTTACTTATATTTCTTTGGTTCCAACTGTTTTGGGACTGACTGGTTTAACATTTAATGTACAGTGGTTTTCTATGCTGAACGTATTGTTGTATGTTCTCTAAGTCAATAAAGAAATTAAAATCATATCTCAGCGATCAGCACAAGATAACATACTCGCAAGCCATGAACTCAATTGAAAGAATCACACTGGAAAAGATGGCATTAAGGTGCATCTAACCCATTACAGTAGTGCAAAGCTGCTTTGGCGTGCCAAAATGTAGGCACAACAGCTTACGCCAGGTCAATGGTAGGCATAAGCTGTTGTGCCTAAATGTACCTCGCAATGTGTGCATCTGATGCTATTTTATATGGTGTGCACGTTGTGAAGTACCACGACACACCCATGCTCCGCCCACTGGTACAGCCCATTTGCTGTTACCCACCATCCCCCTAATTCTATAAAAGTCACCAAAAATTGTGTGCAAATTTGGGCATGCACCCAACTTAATGAGCCAATTAATATCAATAATTGGATTTATAACAAGCAATTATTAGCACTAGATTTAATTAGCATTTACACACGTAAATTTAGGCATTGGATTCATGCCAAAATTTACTTGCTATCAAAAAAAAGGGGGGCAGAGAAATGGAAGGAGCATGGGCGTTATGGGGGCATTCCTAAAATTAACACACATTGTTATAGAACAGTGATGGCGAACCTATGGCACGCGGAGCCCTCTCTGTTGGCACGCGCGCCGCCGGTCGCCTCACCCGAAACTTAGCCCTCCCACCCACCCGGCGTCAAGCATTCCTCCCTCCCTCCCAGCCTCCATCCCTCCCTCCGAACCCGAAGAAATTTAAAAGTCTTCCCTTGTTCGAGTAGGCGGCATCAGCAGTAGCAGCGAAAAGCGTGCTGCTGGTTCGTCGCGTCTTCAGCCTTCCGTCTCTCAAGCTCTCTGGTCCCGCCCTCATTTCCCGTTAGGGCGGGACCAGAGAGCTTGAGAGACGGAAGGCTGAAGACGCGCCAAACCAGCAGCATGCTTTTCGCTGCTACTGCTGATGCTGACGCCGCCTACTCGGACAAGGGAAGACTTTTAAATTTCTTGGGGTTCGGAGGGAGGGATGGCGGGCTGGTGCTGGGTGGGAGGGAGGAATGCTTGATGCCGGGTGGGTGGGAGGGTGCCCTGGTGCACGCTGGGTGGGAGAGAGTGAGGCCTGGTGCTTGGGTGGGAGGGTGGGTGGCCTGTCGGCTTGCTGCTGCTTGGGTGGGTGGGAGGTCTGGTGCTTGGGTGGGAGGGACGGAGGGAGGCTTGGGTGGCCTGGTGCTTGGGTGGGAGTGCTGGGTGAGTGCATGGCCTGGTGCTTGGGTGAGAGGGAGGCAGGCCTGGTGCTGGGTGGGTGGCCTGGTGCTTGGGTGGGAGTGCTGGGTGGGTGCATGGCCTGGTGCTTGGGTGGGAGGGAGAGAGGCCTGCCTGGTGCTTGGATGGGTGGGAGGCCTGGTGCTTGGGTGGGTGTCCTGGTGCTTGGGTGGGAGTGCTGGGTGGGTGGATGGCCTGGTGCTGGGTGCGAGGGAGGGAGGCCTGGGTGCTTGGGTGGGTGCATGGCCTGGTGCCTTTGGCTTGATGCTGGGTGGCCTGGTGCTGGGAGGGCGGGGGGAGGCTGGACGGGAGGGCAGGGGGAGAGGAGGGTGGCTGGACATGGGCGGCTGGAGGGGAGAGGAGGGTTGCTGGACATGGATGGAGGGCAAGAAATGAAGAAGGAGGAAAGTAAAGAAATAAATGGAAAGGAAGCCCTGGAAACAGAGTTAAGAGAACAGATAGCAGCAGAATCAGCGACTAGGACCAATATGGATAGAAAAACAAAATCACCAGACAACAAAGGTAGAAAAAAAATCATTTTATTTTCATTTTAGTGTTTGGAATATGTCCACTTTGAGAATTTACATCTGCTGTCTTATTTTGCACTGGGTATACTGGAGCTGTAATAACTTACAGAAATGATTTATAATGAAAGAAAATCAGGTTATTTTTTTTTCCTATACTAGTATAATATTTTCAATGATGTTTGTTTATATGCGCCAAGGCTGGTGTAAGGGGGTGTGGCTATCATGGGGTGGAGTCATATGTGGTGACCCCGCCCATAATGAGTACCGGCACTTCGCGATGAGTAATTAGATTTTGGGTTGCTGTTTGGGCACTCGGTCTCTGAAAGGTTCGCCATCACTGTTATAGAATAACAGGGCATGTGCCAAATGCAGGTGCGTACATTTGCACCACATTTCAGTTAGTGCAAATGGTCACATCTAAAGTTAGGTGTGATTCCCCAGCATAAGTGCTATTCTATGAACCGCACCTGAATTTAAGTGTGGCTTATAGAATAGCGCTTTTTTTGCGCCATAGAATCTAGCCCCATGCCAGTTGTACAGAATAGCACCTAGCACATACATGTATATATGCTGATTTGTGCCATCATTCACATGCATCTATTGCAGGGGTTTTCAACCCAGTCCTCAGCCAGTCAGGGTTTTCAGGATATCCCCATTCAATTCAGTGGGGACATCCTGAAAACCCCAACTGGCTGAGTGTGTCCCAAAGACTTGTTAAAAATCTCTGATCTATTCTACAAAATTAGTACCCCCCCTTTTTTTTTTAACCACAACTTTCAAAATCGGCATCAATATTTCTTCCGCTTTAGCCTCTGTTATGCAGCTCTGGTCCTCTTGTTATCACAGCTTTCAGGCATGTTCTGATCCTGTAAGTGGCAATCTGCAATCTCTCAGCCTTCTGCACCTGGTCTCTGGACTTCTCTTGACACTTTATATTGTCTAGTTTTCTGCCCATGCACACTGTGTCACACACAGTCAAATTAAACCAGCAGCATGAGCTACCCAGCGTCAAAGACACCGCAGAAGTGAGAAAGAGAAAAAAAAAGGATGAAAAAAAAAAGAAACAAGAAGTAATAAGGCAGAAAGATAGGAGACTGATAAAATGAAGCCTTTTTATAATATTTATATTACTGGGATAAATTCATATTGTGATTTATCATCAGAGAGTTTTTAAAAATTTGGATTGATGGTATAGAAAATCAAAAAATAACAACACATTTAATCAGCAGCACAGTTCTACAATATCTCAGAAACATGGAAAGATGGCAGGTACAGAAGGAAATCTTGCTTAGCTGTAAGTAGCAAGTGACACTTTTATATTGGACTAAAATAACCCATTAGAAGTTTTCAGAATCACTATGTTTATCAAATAGACAAGTAATGTGACAGATTTCTTCTACTGTAAAAGGAAAACTAAAGTGAGCTGGCTCATCTACGGTGAAAGAAAGGCAAGCACATTTGTTTCAAAAATGTACTTTAAATGATGCAGATGAAGAATTCTAAAAAATGTTGGTGCATTCAAAGTCAAAATATTTTCTCGGAGCGACTGTGACTAAGGAACACAAAAGTACGTATATTACAGAGAAAAAGAAGAAGGACCAGAGAAAAGGACTTTAAATCTGAAGCTGAATACTGGAGCTTCTATTACAGAGGACTGAATGTAACTGAGCAGAGAAATATGGGCGCTTCTCTTTTTATTTTCTCTTGACTATTACGAATATCATTTCAACTTTATATCCACCCCACCAAGGATCACCCCCCCCACCCCTCAATCGCTACTGCTGTCGCCTCCCTCTCTTGCTCCCAGGCCGCCGGCGCCGCAGTTCCCAGTCTCCACCTACCTACCCTCTGCTCCCTTCTGCCTGCCATCTGACCCCCTTCATTTAAATTAAAAAAAAAATCTCTAAAGCAGCAGGCGCAGCACCTTCTGTGCGAAAGCGGCAGATCACCTTGGGCGGACCTTCCCTCACTGTGTCCCGCCCTCACGGAAATAGGAAGTTACATCAGAGGAGGGTGGGACACAGTGAAGGAAGGTTCACCCGAGGCAATCTGCCGCTTTCGCAGAGAAGATGCTGCACTGCTGCTTTAGAGATTTTTTTTTAATGCAGGGGGTCGGACGACAGACAGAAGGTAGTAGCTGAGGGTAGGCAGGTGGAGATGGCCTGGGAGTAGGAGAGGGCAAGAGACTTCGGCGCCGGGCCCTCTTTGGTGGCCTGGGGAATTTTGCCCCCCCCCCCCTCAGCGGCCCTGGCTGCCAATTACCGCCAGGAACACCCCCTGGAAACTGCGCACACCAACTTTGGAACTACAGCCGGGCTCCTAAACTACCCCAGCGATAGGGCCAAATTGGTGAACGCTACCCATACGGTAGCCTCTAAATTACCTTTGTAAAAGGGCCCCTAAGTGCTTAACATCCTATATAATAATTCTCACCACCAACGTTCTGTGTCTGCCTGTGTCCGTGGTGCCTTCGGAGTTGCTGAGCTAGGCTCCGTAGCCAGGCTGACGTCACTCACAGCTGATTCCCAGGCAGGGGGAGGAGTAGGGAAACACACGGAGCAAGTGGTAGGGAGCGGCGCATCAAACAACGACCCTCCTCTCCCCCTGCCCCCAACCATGTCCAGCAACACTACTCTTCCCCCCCTGCAGCCACCCATGTCCAACGATCCTGCTCTCTCACCTGCCCCTCCTTCATCCACACAGGTTGTGTAAACAGTTCTTCGGGGCAGCCAGGAAAGATCCCCGGTCCTGCCTGCCCGATGCTGGCACTGGTGCTGATGCTCCCCCGCTGCAGGATCGCTGTTCAAAATGGCCGCCAATACTTACAAGGGCGGCCTCCAAGACTTCAGCAGAAGTCTCGCGAGTCTCGGTCTCAGGCTTCTCACGGAAGCACAGGGTTTGTGAGCCCTTGGACCACTGTCGTGGTGTAATGGTATCAGTTTATTATTGAAATATGTAGCATGATATTTTGCTGGATCATATATAGCAATACAAAAATACAGCTTTAAAAATATATTTGAAGATGCAACTGGCTTTCATTCCAAAGCCCTCTTCCCCCTCCCTTTGGGGAACATTTCAAAGACATTTAAAGGACAAAAGGTACTGCTGACCTCACCTCCCCCTTTTAAACAAAAGACTTCTCAAGTAAGAGACTGCCTCAAGGTTAACATAGTAACATAGTAGATGACGGCAGAAAAAGACCTGCACGGTCCATCCAGTCTGCCCAACAAGACAACTCATGTGTGCTACTTTTGTGTATATAAGTCTGCCCAGCACTATCCCCGCCTCCCACCACCAGCTCTGGCACAGACCGTATAAGTCTGCCCAGCGCTATCCCTGCCTCCCAACCTCCAGTCCCGCCTCCCACCACTGGCTCTGGCACAGACCGTATAAGTCTGCCCCGCACTATCCCCGCCTCCCAACCTCCAGCCCCGCCTCCCACTACCGGCTCTGCTATCCAATCTCGGTTAAGCTCCTGAGGATCCTTTCCTTCTGAACAGGATTCCTTTATGTTTATCCCACGCATGTTTTGACTCTCTTCCTCTGATCAACACAACAAATAAGGCTGATCAACACAATAAATATCAAAGGTATCCAGTAGAGGCAAGGAGACAGGCAGGTGGGAAAGGTGTGAAATACAACTACTAAAAACAAAGGACACCTGCTGGCCGCCCCAGACAAATCTTATTACAGAAATTCAAGCAGGGAAAACCCTGCACTACAATAAACCATTTGTCAGCAAAATCCAGACAGCAAGTCTTGTGATGTCATAAGACATGAGACCAAAATACCACAATGCTTTGCAACTACTCCGGGTCGTGTGCAAACCAGGAAACCAAGACAGAGATTCACATGGCACGTCTTCCTGCAGCTTGCAAGAGTATAAAAGATAGAAGCTGTTCCAGACAAGCAGATGCTTCCCTTCAACTGCAACACAGATTCTTCTCTACAGATTCTCTCTTCCTGGGACCTGTAGCCCACCTGCCTGCTATGAGGACCTCTTCTGCAAACATGTGCTTACCTCATGCTGTTCATACTATGTAACAAGGACTTGTAAGTAACATAACTTTTGATCTAGACCTGCTACTTTACTTAAGAACAGATGATCTGTAAAGATCTCTTAAAAAACCTACCTCTCGTGTGCAATTGTATTTTAAAATAAACCTTTTCTGAAGCTAAAAGTATAGTCTCTTTGTGCTCTGAGTACATGCTTTCAAATCTTGCAGTACAGAATACTGCATTTCAACAGAGATATATACTTAATTTATTTAATTTATTGCAATTATCACCTTTGGTGATTGGTGGAGAAATTGATATCCTAAAACTTATAAATACAGCGCCTGCTCTTAAATTATAAACAGTAGCGAGTGCTCTAGAGCTCTTTCCCCCAAAATAAATAATTTCTTGTAACATATTTATTTATGGAGAATGTGGGCAGATATACTGTGCGAGTACGGTAGCGGTGTTCTTAAATTATATTTCTGTATTTTGCTGCTTCATAGAGAACTGAGTACAAGGTTTCATTAATTAAATTTCCAATTGATTCAAAATGTTATGCTGGATGGATATTTGGGCTCTGCCATGGCAATATCTAAGTACTTACGCGCTTATTGCACTTACATACTGTATAACAAAAATTTTAGGCATGCTCTGGCATAAAATAAACCAGTTTTGCAGTTTCTTTTGAGGAGGACATAGATAACCCCACTTTGCTTAAGCAATGCGTAGAATCCTCTGGCCCTAATCCTTGGGCCCATAATGTAACTGATATTTCCACTCCCTGCGAGTGCTCTAGAGCTCTTTCCCCCAAAATAAATAATTTCTTGTAACAGTGGAGCGGCAGTGGCAGGCAAAACCACCAGAGACATGGCAGAACAGGATTGGAACCCCAGACTGGAGTTGCAGCAGAGGCAAACAAGCTGGAACAGGCAGAGCAGGAACAGCTAGACTTCACCTGCGCTTGACCGCCATTCCCCAGAAGTTGAGCCCCTGGGTGAAGGCCAGCAGGACTTAAAGGTCCGGAACTGAATACCACCCAGAAACACACAGAGAGTCAGGACTAAAAGCTGCCAGGCAGCCACTAAGACAGAAACACAGACAGGTGAGAGTCAGGACTGAAAGCTGCCAAGCAGCCACTGAGAAAGAAACACAGACACAAGACAAGGAAATACAGACCAGAAACAAGACTAGGAACTAAGCAATAAAACCAATGCTAACTACACACAAACTAGACCCAGACAAGGAACTCAGACTAGAACTGGACTAGGCAGAAGTGTACAAAGCACACCCACTAACCAGGGACCTTAGACGATGCAAAGGCAAACACAGAAGTTTCCAGGTGGCTAATAAAGCCCATCAGCAGCTGAAGTTCAAGCTGCAGGAATCACAAGGCAGCTATGGGTGCTGTTCAGGCACAAACAAGAAAAGCAAGTCTGGTAGCCTGGAAGATCCAGACCGGAGTGGGCTGAAGTCTGGAACGTGTGACAGTTCATAGCAGCCACCGGTTCAGGCCACCAGCGGGCGAGGTGAGCACAGAAAAGGAAACAGTCACCATCATGACACTCGGTGGCCATTTTGAACAGCGATCTGGCAGCGGGGGTGTGTCAGCGCCAGCGGCGGGCAGGCAGGACTGGGGATCTTTCCTGCCTGCCCTGAAGAATTGGTTACCCAACCTGGGTGGATGAAGGAGGGGCAGGTGAGAGAGCAGGGTAGTTGGACATGGGTGGCTGGAGGGGGGCAGGGGGAGAGTAGGGTCGCTGGACATGGGTGGCTGCAGGGGGAGAAGAGGGTTGCAGGACATGGGTGGCTGGAGGGGGGCAGGGGAGAGGTGTGGGTGGAAGGGGGGCCTCAGACCATAAAGGGAGGGGGGAGGGGGCACTCACTCTCTGTCTCTCACATACACTCTCTATCTCTCACACATACACTCCGAGGAAAACCTTGCTAGCACCCGTTTCATTTCTGACAGAAACGGGCCTTTTTTTACTAGTGGTTTAATAAAACAGCACCTATAAAAGCTTTTGATTTCATAGAAGCATAACAGCAGATAGGGCCAAATGGCCCATCTAATCTGTCCTTCCTCAGTAACCCCAACTCCTCTTTTTCCTATGTGACCCGACATGCCTGCCCTACGCTTTTTAAAATTCTGACACAGTCTTCATCTCTATGACCTCCACTGGGAGGCAATTCCATGCATCCACCACCCTTCTGTGAAAGAGTATTTTCTCAGATTCCGCCTAGATGTATTTCCTCTTAACTTCATCCTATGCCCTCATTCCAGAGTATTCCTTCATTTGAAAAAGGCTCACCTGTACATTAATGCCACTGAGGTACTGTATTTAAACATCTCTTTCATAGCCCCTCTCTCCCAGCGTGTACATGTTGAGGTTCATAAGCCTGTCCCTATATGTTTTATGCAGATACCGCTAATTTAGTAGCCACCCTCTGGACTGACTCCATTCTGTTTATATCTTTCTGTAAGTGTGGTCTCCAGAATTGCAGGCAGTATTGTAATCTAACTGGGGCCTCACCAGAGACTACAGTACTTTTCCCTGCTGGTCGTCCTTGGCTTCAGATGCAACTGTTGGAGGTCCAAATTGTGGACAACTGGAACATAGACACTTTTTTTTTAAATATGTTTATTTTTCCTTTATGTTTGTGTTCTGTATTTCTGATGCAAAAGTTATTTTTTAATTGAAAATGTGCAAATAAAAAGATAAACGAGAACATTAAGAACATATGAATCATCTTAGTATTTTAAACAAATGATCATTTGTAAATGCAAGCTTGAAAAGTATGACTCGCTATAGGTCACTGTTGCCAAACACAACAGAATCTGTAGCCCTATGTCATCCATGGGATTTCTGATTCTCAAGTGTGACCTTCCAGCAAACCACATTAGTTCAGTGAATACAACCAAATACAGCCAAGCCGAGCCTAAAAAATATGGTTTCAGTCATTATGAAGGTTCCATACTTACTGTAATACCCATACTTACTGTAATACGCCACAGTTCACTTCCCAAACTGACACCCGCAACAGCTACCCCCCGAGTAAGCTACTAAGAGAAATGGTTTTATTTCTATCATGTTTCTTCTTCTTACCAGTGCTCCCTGTCAAGGTCATGAAATCCCTGTGCAGTGGTCAGCTATTTTACTTTCTATAGTTAATGAAAGCTTAATTAATAGGGATAGACAAGATCATCCTATAAATGGATTATTGAATGTTTCATGTACCACCTTGAACCACGGTGCTTTGGTGGATTATACACAGTGGTGTGCTGGAGCGGGCTCTCACGGGCTCGCGAGAGCCGTTTGTTAAGTTTTTAAGAATTTTGGGAGCCGGTTGTTAAAGTAGGCCTCCCCATGGCTATTCTAACAACTGACTCCCAAAATGTAGGCGTGGGCCCCCTCCTGAATTCTCTTTTACTTTGCTGGCAGTGATGCTGGCCCCACCAGCCGAGTAAATAGACTGCTGCTGCTCCCTGCTCCTTGTTTCTGACTCTGAGCATCTGGCTGGGACTTTTCATGCAAGCACAAGAAGGTTCCATCATGCTGCTCAGAGCCAGAAACAAGCAGCAGAGAATGGTGGCAGTCCATTTATTGGCTGGTGGGGCTCGGCAAAGGTATGCCTAGCGTGCCCGCACAAGGGAGGGGAGAGAGAGGCATGTATTACCCCCTCCCCCCAAATTTCAGGGCCAGCTATGTCCGGAGAGAGAGCCCGTTGTTAAAAATTTACCAGCACACCCCTGATTATACATGCTGTAAATAAATGCTAAAAGAGAACTGGGTTCCCTCTTTCTTTTAGTTTGTATCTAACTTAGTGTTTCTGATCCCTCTCCTGGAGGCATATCTAGCCCCTGGGATTTTAAGGATTACAATGAATGGACATGAGATACTTTTGCACATGATGGGTTCCCTATACTTGCAAATCTATCTCATGCATATTCTTTCAAGTGAATTGAGAAGTACTGATTTAAATGATCAAAATTCTGGTTAGATGAGGGGGGGAAAACCCCTGCTTCCTTGAGTTTCCAGTACAATCAGAACTAAACAACTCTACTAGGGTCATAAGCTTTTATTCATACTAACGCAGTCGGAGGGGGGGTGCCCTTATTCTTAAATCCAACCTCTCTTAATGTATCCCAGTCACCACTACTACAACAACAACATTCAGGAAAGATATTGTTCATACCCAGAAATTAACTATGGGAATTAAATCTGCTTTCTGTGATCTGCCAGGTACTTGCAACCTTGACTGGACACTGTCAGACAAGATGCTGGGCTCAATGGACCATGGTGTGATTCTGCAGAGTTTTTCTTATGTTCTGAATGCAGGAGCACAAACGATGAGGTCCACGCTGGAGCCAGTATGTGCAAATCTTGCATCTGGCCTGCAAGTGTGATCATAGTATAAAGCAGTGTTTCCCAAGTCCGGTCATGAAGTACCCTTGCCAGTCCAGTTTTCCAGATATCCATCATGAATACGTATGAACTTGATTTGAATATACTGCCTCCATTACATGCAAATATCTTTCATACACAAATTCAAGGGGTACTCTAGGACTGGACTTGGGAAACACTGGTATAAAGGATAGAAATCCTTTCCATGGTATCCCCAGTCTCAACAGATCTGAAAAGCAAAGGTCAGATCCTAGAATCAAATCAAATTTTGAGCATGGGCAGTGAGACATCAGGTCAATCCTAGTTCTCTCCGAGCACAATCTAATCTAAGAGATAGGAAGATTTGCTTTGTTGTGAGTTTTTTTTTTTTTCACAGAACACTCGGCCTTGGAATTTTGAGTGCAGAATCATAATTTTGTGCAATCTTTTTTGTTAAATGGAAGATAAAGAATAAAACAAAGCATTTAGGAAAACAGTGAGATATGAAGGGTCACTTTCGATATGACATCTAACTCCAACTTTGGAAGTTTTGATGAAAACATCAAAAAATCAAGTAGTGAAAATGATCATTTTCAGATAAGAAAACCTTCCATCTTTTTTTCTTTGAAAATGACCATTTCCTAGATGTTATACTTAGTACATCTATCTTTTTGGACCATTTTCCACCCCCCCTCCCCCATACAAAAAATGTCCAAATGAAAAACACACAAAATCAAGGCATTGGGATGTAGTAGGTGCCAGCTTTCCTAGTAGACTAGCCACACAGGCATTCCAGCAGAGTAGTGGGGCTCCCTAGGGGAGCACTGCAGTGGACTTCACATAAAAGGTCCCAGGTACATATCTCACCATTACCCCCTTTATATTGTATGGTGAGGCCTTCAAAACCCACAAAAAACCTACTGTACCTCTTCTGATGGACATCATAGAAAAACATCTAAACATTTGGTTTTGAAACTAGCAGTTTAGATGTTTTTGTGAGAAAAACATCCAAATGCAGATTTCTGCCACTTTTTGAATGTTTTTCTCTTTTGAAAATGAGCCCCATGGAGGCATATTTTCAAAGAACTTAGACTTGCAAAGTTCCATAGTAATCTTTGTAAGTCTAAGTGCTTTGAAAATAAGCCCCATAGTCTGTCTGAATGAAAAAAGCAGTTCTTGAACCCTAGGATTGCAAAATGCATTAAGGAAGTACAGATGTATGTCCAACATCACCAGTGTAAGTGGCATCTTGAAGCCAGATATTTGTTGCTGCATCACTTGTAAGGACTGTGGGCTAAAATATTTATCTAAGTCTGACCCAAAGGGAGAAACACAGAAGTAGGGGATGAGGGGTTAAGAGATAAAAAGTGTATGTGTGGGGGGCTGGCTCTCAACAGACAATTTAAAAGTACGCTGTTCAACTTCTTAGTCAACTGAAATTCTTTACATAATGCCAATCTTGCACTAATCCTGATCTTAGATTTTCTTTTTATGCCTGAACAATAAAGCATCAGTATGTCAGGAGATGAGTGGCTGCAGCTGCAATGCTTATTCTTATCACTAGCACACACATGAATGCTGAGCAGAGACTCATGGCACTGGCTTTTAAAAGTGGTCTTCACACCACATTCTAGCACTTCAGCTGAACCCCCCTCCCCCCACAACAAAAGTTGTACTTCTGATGCAACTCACCATGGTTCAGTGGAGTTTCTCATGATATTTATTTTATTTATTAAATTACCATCGCTCTGGAGGTAATCAATAGAAATAAAACAAGATGATACCTGATACCTTTTTTTATTGGACACAACTTAGTACATTTCTTGATTAGCTTTCGAAGGTTGCCCTTATTCGTCAGATCGGAAATAAGCAAATCTTGGTAGATGACAGTATATATAAGTGAGACATCAAAGAATTTCAGTGACAATCTAACAGGGTAGGGATGGAGGTGGATGGGTGAGACAGGGGGATATGCATGGAGACAGGAGAGTGACAAACAAAGCAGTACAATTTACAATTTTATGGCTTATAATGGGCTAGAAAACCCAGATCTCTGGCTGGCAATGGCGTTTTTCATGTGATGTCTATGTAAGTTAAATCTTGTTTTTAGCATCTGGCTTGTTTCTCCAATAAAGCATCCTTGGTCACATTTTTTACACTGGATAACTTACATAGACATCACATGAAAAACGCCATTGCCAGCCAGGATGTCACGCCGTGGGGCCACACTTTACAAAAACAGAACACTGTACTAGTGATTTCATAGTAAGAATCCTGAAAGGTAACTTTAAAACAATACAGGAATGTAAGACCTTTGAAGTCAGAATGATTAAATACTTAGACACCCACTAGACAGGACTTAACAGAGATCTGGGCTTATGTCCAATAAAAAAAGGTATCATCTTATTTTCTTTTTCATGTTTTATTTTATTGCTATTGATTACCTTTAAAAGTGGACTAACATGGCTACCACACCTCTCATCTCTCTGGACAAAGCACTTGAAACAGTTTACAATGGTATGGTTCAATTTCTCAAAGGCGCCCAGTGCTTCCAACAGCTGCCTTCCAGGTGCTACTTGCAACCCATCTGCATATCCTCACAGCCTTCTCAGGGGTGAATCCGAGGTCCACTCCAATCTGCTCAGGGCCTGCGCTCCAGGTGCTGCGTGCTGAAGCATTTTCTCTGTTACTTCTTATGGCTCCAGTACACTTTATCTTCTTGGTACTGTCCCTTGCCAATCTCTTTCTCTATCTGAAACCACTGTATACCACAGGAACACATTGCCCACCTTGTGCTTTCATCATCTCACCATCTCTTTGTCTTCTCCCTTCTCCTGAGCTCTCAACGTTCAACATTTTCTTTCTTTCATTCAACCATCATTCTGAGTACATCTTGCCTTCGTCGCTGTCATCATTCCTCTCCTACTCTCCTCTGTACTCTCTTGCTCCTTTCTCCTGCTCTCTGCTGGGGATATCAATCCCAATCCTGGTCCTCCACAACAGCTCTCATCCTATTTGTGCAGGTCACGCCATGATGTCTGCAATCTAAATTTCTGTTCCTTTTCTCTCCCCTTCTTCTCTGCCTTTCTCATGTGCTCTGTGGAATGCCCGCTCTGTCTGCAACAAACTTTCCTACATCCACGACCTCTTTATCTCTCATACTCTCCATCTTCTTGCCCTGAGACCTGGCTTTACCCTGAAGACTCTGCTTGTATGTGTTAATGGAACATTTCAATTACACAGACAAGATAGTGGAGAATGGAGACACAGCGCGAGACATGGTGGAAAAGGACAAGTTCGAACAAAACCAGTAAAGTCTAGTGAAAAATAAATGGACTAAAATGAATAAATGAAAAAAAAAAAGGCATCAAAATGTTCATGTAGCCACTGCATGAATTAAATCCTGGGAATGGCAGTCTGAGAAACAAAACATGTTAAGGTTTCTTCTTATTAGGGAAACATTTTCCCACTGGTGTTCTAGAAAAACGTACTGAAAAGAGGCCTAAAACGTATGACTGTTCATTTCAACAGGGAACAGAAAATCTGTCCTAAAGGATATTGCAGTTTGTAGCTGTGATGCAATTTATCTCAGAGATATATCCACAGATGATGCCTGAGGCCATCTATCCAGATAATAATCATCAGTGTTGTATACTGCTTGCACACTACTGAATTGACTTTTTCACATCTCTGTAATGCTAACACATTATTTTAAGTCAGATGACAAAGTAAGATCAAGTGAAAAAAATAATATAAACTCAAGGGGAGAAAAAGTAAGCACGGGTATTCTCCATCTCATCAAATGACCTGTTACCTCTTTTCTGCAACTAATAAACTAGAAGCTAGTAACATTTGCTGGCTATCTCAACTTTTACCAATACTTAAGGCCATCTCAAGTTAACCTTTAGTGTTTACCATGTTTAATAATGCACTTTCCAGAATGGAATGCAGACTCCTCCTGTTAATGGCTCTGCAGGAGTACTTGCTAAATTCCTCAAAATGTTAACATCTGTCTCTTTGGTCTATGGCTAAGCCATAAGAAGGGACTAGAATACAGTTGCCTGTGCCATCAGACCAGAAGTCACTGCCTGATTTGTTCACTGGAGGAGGATCTCCTCTAGACTGACAGGGCATCATTTTGCCTAGTGACTGTCCTAGTATTATTTCATATTTAATTCTTGTTCACATTAAAAATTGTTCATCTTTCTCTTTTGCACATTTTCTTATAAAGATAAGAATCTTCTTACATTTTAACTCACAAAAACAAGGAAACCTAGAAATGGGCTCCAGTGTGGTTGTAAGGTTGGGGATCCCTGTGGATATAAGACACAATTTGTTCAGAGATTTCAAACTGTTGTTATTCTGCTATTTTACTGCAGGAATCAATAATCTATGACACCTCCGTGAAATAGGTTAACAAATCCTACAATAAATTTATTTTTGCATTATTACTGTCAGGAATATCATCCATTCCTGGCTTCAGCAATGTTAAGACAGCAGGCTCAAATTAGGCTTAGCTAGACCCCAATATAGAAAATCTTGCCACCCCCCCTCCATGCATTACAAAAAAAAAAAAGAAAAAAAAGATCTCCTTCTGGTACCCCTCAGCTCCCTAATACTTTTACAAAAACATCTGGGTACCTTTCCTGGCATCACCTACCCTTGATTCTTTTAAAATACTTTCTATTGCACTCTCAACTGCTAACAAAAGGAGACCTTTTGTGGTAAAATCTGGGTTTAATGTAATGCAGGACTTTCCTATGCACTAAGCCAAGATTAACGCAGCACTTTTTAAAAATTTTATTTTTAGGTTGTGTGCTAATGTTCCCATTAGTGTGCGAAACCTGCAAAAAACTTTAACATGGGAGCATTACCAGATGGCACAGCCTTACCCACTCTCTGCCCATGACATCCACTCTGAAAAAAAAAATCGGTCATGTAGGATTTACCGTATGGAAACGAACACAATACCACAAAATGCATAAACATTTGCAGTAGTGTGTTCTTATGTGCTAACCAGGAATTAAGGGTTTAGTCCCCTTTAGTAAAAGGGTCCCAAAGTTCACTAAACCCATGCAGTTGCACTTGTATACTTCTTTATGAAATAATGCAAGCACATTATCAAACTCAAACCCCAAATACAGTGAGGACTCATTAACACAAGGTTGACAGGGGACATATGGTCGCAACCGTGCATTACGCAGTGACATAAGGAGGATCCTCTAACAAAACACTAGTAAACAGACCATGCCAATGAAGAATTTTTATTAGCTGGATACCTTTAGGAGATATTTCATAGAGGTACTGAAATTTTCCCCTGAAGTCATACCTCCATTGAATTGCACTTATTTTTATGAAGAAATCTTCAGATGAGAACTTAGAGACTAGAATTGAAACTCAGGAGCCAAAAAGTGTAGTAATGAATATTTCAGAAATACTTGATATCTCTTTGTAAGCAGATTCTGAACAGGCTACCCTATTACCCATCACTCAAGCAATCAACAAGTTCTGCAAAACCCACTCCAAACTGGATATTTGTCCCAGCAACCTAATAAGGCTCGCCCCCCAACGCTTCATAACAGACCTTACATCACATATGAACTACATGTTGCAACATGGACTGTTCCCCAAGGACAAAGGAAATATACTTCTTATCCCTATACCCAAATACTTAAAGAAAAAAATTAAACGACACAACCAACTATCGGCCAGTAGCATCAATCCCCCTGGTAGTCAAACTAATGGAAAGTATGGTAACCAAACAACTTACCAACTACTTAAACAAATTCAATATATTACATGAATCACAGTCAGGATTTCGATCCAACCATAGCACTGAAACAGTTCTAACCACTCTCATAACCAAATTTAAACAATTAATTGCAAATGGAAACAATGTGCTTCTCCTACAATTTGACATGTCTAATGCGTTCGACATGGTCAGACACCAAATACTCTTGAACATCCTGGACTACTTCGGGATTGGAGGAAACGTACTTAGATGGTTCGAAGGCTTCTTAACAGCAAGAACCTATCAAGTGATATCAAACTCAAAAACGTCAACTCCATGGAAACCTGAATGCGGAGTACCACAAGGATCACCGCTCTCATCAACTCTTTTTAACTTAATGATGACACCATTAGCCAAATCGCTATCCAACCAAGGACTCAACCCATACATCTATGCAGACGATGTCACAATATACATCCCGTTCAAACAAGATATAACTGAAATCACAAATGAAATCACACACAGCCTCCAAATAATGAACTCATGGGCGGATGCAATATAACTAAAGCTAAACGCAGAAAAAAAACACAATGTCTCATCCTGTCCTCACACTACAATACAAACAAATCCAATACCATTAAATACCCCAAACTACACCCTTATGGTCTCAGACAGCTTGAAAATTCTGGGGGTCACAACTGACCGAAATCTCACACTCAAAGATCATGCAAAAAACACAGCAAAGAAAATGTTCTACTCAATGTGGAAACTTAAACGGATCAAACCTTTCTTCCCAAGGGAAGTATTCCGCAGCCTAATACAATCAATGGTGCTAAGCCATCTAGACTACTGCAATGCCATTTATGCCGGATGCAAAGAACAAATCATTAAGAAACTCCAAACCGCTCAAAACACAGCAGCCAGACTCATATTTGGGAAAGCGAAATACAAAAGCGCCAAACCCCTAAGAGAAAAACTACACTGGCTCCCACTAAAAGAACGAATTGCATTCAAAGTTTGCACCCTGCTCCACAAAATTGTTGACGGGGAAGCCCCGACCTACATGTTAGATCTTATAGATTTGCCTACTAGGAACGCAAAAAGATCAGCACGCACATTCCTCAATCTCCATTACCCTAACTGCAAACGACTTTGAATAACTTTGTGTCATCAGCAAATTTAATTACCTCGCTAGTTACTCCCATCTCTAAATCATTTATAAATATATTAAAAAGCAGCAGCTCTAGCACAGACCCCTGAGGAACCCCACTAACTACCCTTCTCCTTTGTGAATACTGCCCATTTAACCCCACTCTCTGTTTCCTATCCTTCAACCAGTTTTTAATCCACAATAGGACATTTTCTCCTATTCCTCTGTAGCCTTTCATGAGGTACCTTGTCAAATGTCTTTTGAAAATCCAGATACACGATATCAACTGGCTCCCCTTTGTCCACATGTTTGTTTACTCCTTCAAAGAATTGAAGTAAATTGGTCAGGCAAGACTTCCCCACACAAAAGCCGTGCTGACTTGGTCTCAGTAATCCATGTCCTTGGATGGGCTCTGTAATTTTGTTTTTGATAATAGCCTCTACCATTTTCCCCGGCACCGACGTCAGACTCATTGGTCTATAATTTCCCGGATCTCCCCTGGAACCTTTTTTAAAAAAATCGGCGTTACATTGGCTACCCTCCAATCTTCCGGTACCACGCTTGATTTTAAGGATAAATTGCATATCACTAAAAGTAGCTCCACAAGCTCATTTTTCAGTTCTTTTTTTTTTTTTTTTTATTATGCATTTATTAATAATTTCAAGTATACAAACTTGTTCAGAAAAGAAAATAACAGCCTCTAATTATAACACCGTTAATATAACCAAGAAAAAAATATTTGCCGTATTTGCTCAAGTCCTCATTATAGATTTGAAAACATCATTAAAGAAATAGCATTGCATGATTCCTAAAATTATCGGTTCCACATTATTACAACAAGAGAGATTGTTTTATCCTTAATCCTACTTATTTTTAGATGTTAAAAAGGCTGTTAGTTGGGCAGGCTCAAAGAAAACATACTTTGTAGATTGAAATTTAACCACACATTTACAAGGAAACTTTAAAAAAAAAAGCAGCCCCCAATTGAAGCACACCAGGTTTCATCATCAAAAATTGTTGATGTCTTTTTTGTGTTTCTTTCGCAAGGTCCGGGAAAATCTGTATTTTTTGTCCCAGAAAAAGTTTTCCTTGATTTTTAAAGAACAATGTCATAATCCAATTTTTATCTGGAGCCAGGGCAACTGTACCAATTAAAGTTGATGGTATTATCGGATCAGAGTCCCATGATTCCAATATTGCTGAGATATTAAGATCTTGATTACCTTGATCTACTTGATTTACTTGAACCTTTAATGGTAAATAATAGATCTGTGAGAAAGGGGGCATAGCTTCTTCAGCTAACCCCAAAACTTCCTTTAAATATTTCCTCAGCATTTCTCTTGGTGTTACGGTAAGTTGTTTTGGAAAGTTCAAGAAGCGTAAAGTATTACTTCTAATTGAATTTTCTAGAAATTCTGTTTTTCTTCGTAATGAAGTTAAATCTCTCATTGAAATTTCCTGGAAATTTTGTAATTTTTTCATATCCTCTCCTTGGTCTTTAACTTGCTACTTTACCATGTCCAATTTTGACTCCATTTCTTTTGAATTTTGTTCTAATAACACAAAGTCCTGAGACAATTTTTGTATTTGAGGGCTTAAAGCCTTGCCAAGATCCAGAATTAATGACCACAGGGAATCTAGTGTAACTTCTTTAGGTTTAGACATAGAAATAGGAAATAGTGTGGACAGTACCTCCGCCATTTTTGGCTGCTCTGTCTGCTCCAAACTTTCAGCTTCTTTCTCCTTCGGTTCTCCAGCGGTCACAAGGGATTCCGCCTGGGTCGTCTGTTCCTCCACTGCCCGGGAAAATCCAGTTGTTTGCACCACTTCCCGCCTCACTTCATCCAACCCCGATGGGGAAAATGGTGCAGGGGGCGCCAACAGAGGAGAACTACAGCTCGAAGGGCAAGGGGGAGGTGCTCTTTCTTCGGGGCTGAGTGTCAGCTCTAATCCTGGAGACGCACCGGCGTCTCCATTCACGCCGGTGCGATTCAGCGGATTAACCCCTTCGGAAGTTGGAGCCGGTAGTCGCTGGAGGTGAGGTATTATCCCTCCAGTAGCAGGAGTATGTCGTGGCGGGGCTGCAGAAGCTGGACGGCCCCTTCTCTTCGGCATATTCGCAATAAGGTAAGCCTTCACGGAGTTAGATCAGGATCATGCAATCGCTACAGCGGCCATCTTGAATCTCACAACCCTCATTTTTCAGTTCTATCAGTACACTAGGATGAATACCATCCGGTCCAGGAGATTTGCTACTCTTCAGTTTGCTGAACTGCCCCATTACGTCCTCCAGGTTTACTGTGAAGTCAGTAAGCTTCTCCGACTCGTCCGCTTGAGTGTAAATAACAAAAGAGTACAGTACTGTACACGGAGCCTATACTAGCATGTGATTGCCAAGTATAGAAGGTGACTGCACAAAGAATTAAGGGCCCTGTTTACTAAGCCATGCTATAGGTGCGCTAACTTTTTAGCGCACACTAACGACAGAGATACCCATTATATTCCTATGGGTGTCTCTAGTGTTAGTGCGTGCTAAAATGTTTGCGCACCTACAGCACGGCTTAGTAAACAGGGTCCTAAGTTTTTCTTTCTTTACAAACTCCATAATTCCGTACAGATGTAGAATTCGAATGTTTACTGCATTTTGCTCTTCCCAAATACTTTACCAAACGTCCAAATGCAATATTATGACTTTTTTTTAAAGACTTTCTCATTTGAAAATGAGCCCCATAATAAAATCAATATATATAAAAGGCGAGTGTCGTACTCACTCGCAAATGCGCAGTAGAGACCTTCTCTGCCCCGCCCCAATATGTGATGACGGGGGGTGGAACAGAGAGGGTCTGTACTGCGCATTTCTGAGGGAGGGACACCGCCGTCTAACGCTCCCCGCACCCGAGTCGCCGCCGCCACCCACCTTCAACTGGGTGGAAGGTGGGTGGTGACAGCTCGGGGGGGGGGGGGCGCGAATTCGGAAGGGGGAGGGGCGGCGGCGGGCCTTTCAACCCCCCCTTCCTATAATAGCCCGTTTTTACGGGCTCAAAGGCTAGTGAATAAATAAACCATTTGGGGTGGGATAGAGTTGGAATGTGGCATATGTTAAGGCAGACATGTACTTACCATATTTCTGTCAACCCCAGTCATAAATTGAGAGAAAGGGGAAGTGTGGAAGGCTGCAGTAGAAACATAGAAACATGACGGCAGACAAAGGCCATATGACCCATCCAGTCTGCCCATCCTCTGTAACCCCTAACTCTTCCTTTCCCTAAGCGATCCCACATGCTTATCCCATGCCTTTTTAAATTCTAGAATAGTCCTCGACTCCACAACCTCCACCAGGAGGCCATGCCACATGGTAAGTGTGTTCTGCCTGTGATGAGCAAGTCCTGGAGAAAATGTTAACAGCCTTGAGGATTTCTAGTTATGAAGAATGAGAGAAAAGCCAAAGGGCAATAGGAGTTCATGGCAATGCACCTGGAATGAAATGCCAGTGTAGGCAACTCCACTTTACAAGCTGAAAGTCACTTATAGGTCTGGTTTTCAGGACAGTCAACTTATACAGGCCCTTGGATCAAATATCTACAAGGGCACATGAACACTATACATTGTAGATATCTTGAAACCAAGAAGTTTAGTTATCAACATAGGCTACATTATATCTTATTTTACCAGTAACTCATGCTATTGTAGGATAGATCCCATTTTATGCAATGAGACCTAGCTACAAATAACTGGGGTTAAAATACTATGGGCCCTGTTTACTAAGGTGTGCTACTGTCTTTAGCGTGTGCTAAACGCTAGAGACACCTATATATTCCTATAGGTTTCTCTAGTGTTAGCGCATGCTAAAAACGCTAGCACGCCTATAGCACAGCTCAGTAAACAAGGCACTATATCTGAATGGTAGCCCAAGTTGTTAACTTTCCCTCCCTAATGGGCATAGTTATCAACATGGGCTACCATTAAACAGGTTATATTACCACTAATTTGTGCTATTAAACATTTTAAGCAATGAACCTAGTCACTAATATCTGGAGTTTAACAGTAAAATAACATGCCTTAATAGTAGTCCACATTGATAACTACTGTTAGCCACCCAGTTATCTTTTCCTGAGCTATACAATGGTTTTCAGTTTCTGGAATTGCTGATGATACAATTGCTGATGATACAATTGTTAGCAGATAAAAGTATATTCATAAATATGAGTTCTCATCCAGTGGTTCTGAACCTAGTTCTCAGGGCACATAGTCATGTTTTCAGGATATTTATAATGAACATATTTGTCAGAGCTGGCACCTCCCAATATTGAGCAAACGCCTTCACTTTGTCTAAGGAGGGGTAGTTGTGTGATGGGTTTAGCACCTCCAAAAAGAGTTAGCTCCTATGACAATGAACATGCATGGCAAAGATCTGCAAGCATCTCCTCTGATATGCAAATCTCTCATGCATATTCATTTTGATTAGCCTGAAAATCACACTGGCTGGGTGGGCTACAAGGACTAGATTGAGAACCACCATTATAAATAAATATGAAAAGAACCAAGACAAACAGTGAGTGAGAGACCAATTTCTTCTAAGTTAACACAAATCCCAAATATGTTTATCACTTGCCTTTTGCTTTGTCTTACAAAACTAGGCTGATACCACTGTTTAATGCACTACTATACAATGAATTCTTCTGATATCCTCAGCATCCCGAAATCCATTACAGCTACAAAAAAAAATTTAAAAAAAAACACTACAGCACTGGATTTATTCACTGCTAATTGTATAGTCTTTCACATATTAAACTATTTATTTGAACCTCTGCAAAAGATACCATCTTTTCAGCTTTGGATACAGCATACCACCACAACTGATGGTTCACTAAGGTGAAATAGGTAACTACAAAAATGGAAAAAAAGGCAGGGTGATGAGCGATAAAGCAAACAAGCCCAGGACATATTCAAAATGAATGGAAACATGTGATATGCCATATCTACCACGCTGTCAATCGCAGAATTAAAACTATATTGTGGTTTACAGGCAGGAAAGTGAAACAATATGAATCTAAGTAAATCAGGGGGCTACAGTGCTGACATTCATTGGCATCCCATGCAGAAGATTCAGTATTACAAGTCATACAAGTACACAGCGTGAAAAGTGAAGAATGTATTCGGCAAAGAAAATATTTCAAAACTGCTGGGGCTATCATAATAAGGAATGAATATTTCTTATTTGATAAATGTAAAAAAACATATAGTGAAACCAAAGACAAAAGGAGCAGGAATAAAATAGAGGGATTAAAAGGCACAAGAAACTGGCAAGCTGGGCTCCTTAAGAAGCTATCTATTCCTGTTGTTTTATAAGATAAGGGATGTCATTCCAAATTGTAAGTACAGCCACTTTACAGCTTTTGTGAGGTTTAGCCACCAAGGGGAAGCAATACCAGCTCTAACTCCCAGCTCATGAATTCTGAGTTAGGATGCTCCCCCCCCCCCCAAATTAAAACAATAGCACTAGCAGAGCAGTGGAGTGACATGTCTTCTAGCTCTTCCAGAGCTAAAAATCTGCATAGCAGGCTGTTTTTCCAGTTCCACCTGTAATCCCTGCTGATGCGGCAGCATTGCACAACATGGACCCCAAGGGAAAATACAAACTGCCTGACCTAGATTCTGTGCATGCTTTGAAGACATCATCCCAAAATCCTTCCACATGCTCTGTTCTGTATATATTCTTTCAGCTGCAGCTTCATTTTCTCCTGTGGGATTTCTTTTTCTGTGCAGCTCTACATTCCTTGTTATCCTTGGACCTCTTTCTCAGGGTAGGTGTCTTTAAATGGGTTAGCTTTGCACATACCATGATAAGAATGAACTTTACTCCTAATTGCTGGGTACAATTTCAGTCTTTAAAATTTGCTGCTAGCATTAATACTACTTACTGCTGCCAGAATTCTGCACAAAAAATGTTGAAATTCTGCAAGTTTCTTCAAACAATATTTTTGCACCCACAGCCATCCACCTTTGTTCCCAGCCTCCCTCCCTTGCACCCACACTTCATCCATCTTATAGCTCCCCCTCCCTGTAAAGATACCATCCATATTTATTTTTTCCAGCCCTCCTTCCCCTCACCCACATTTCACCCACCTTAAAGCCCCCTCCCTCCCTGTACACAGATATCAATCATACTTTTCCAGCTCCCCAACTCCCCACTCACCATTACAGTGCAGGAGGAGCTGCAGAGGTGCACATCTGGAGTACCTCTTAGGACAGGGAAGAATGCCACTTTTTCCAGAATGCTGATCTTGCCGGTACCACCGCTTCTTCAAAATGGCCACCGAGATTGCCGCTTAAAGTCTCGGCTGCCATTTTGAAGAAGCAGTGCTACTGGTAAGAGCAAGGTTCTTTCCTGCCCCCAAATAGCCCCTAGACTACCAGAGCCTGTTAAGGTAGGTCCAGGGAGGGCCCAACAAGGCTGGGGTGGCCAGGCGGCCTTTACCACAGTCACCGTTCCTGAGGTACTGTACTGCGGGAAAGGGGACCGCAGTAAAGATTCTGCACGAAGAAAGTAAATTCTGCGTGACTGGCAAATTTTGTGTTGTGCAGTCACACATAATTCTAGCAAGAGTAAAGTCTTACTCTAGTTTGAGATAGTCTGGGATGGATGAAAATGTACCTGTACCTTCTCCTCATCCCTCCTCCCATTATATGTTGTTCTCATGGGCTTTTACTATTTGCATTGAATCTTAGCCTTTCCGCTCTGACTTTACCTCCCTGGCTTTGCACTTGCAAAGAATCAAACCTTTCCTTCTAACTACTTTGCAGTAGTGAGTATGAAATCATAGAAAAGGCTAGATTGCAATGACACCCCACAGGTCCTCAGTCTCTCCTTGGTTTAAAATTAATATCCTCTTGTGCTACCTATCACTTGGATAGGTAGCACTGGATAGGTCATATGGTCTTTATCTGCCTACATTTTTCTGTTTCTATGCCCTGTATGCTCACAGTAAGAGAAGACACACAGGCATAAAATCTTCATTAGCACTGGCACAGAAGAGCGAGCCAGGGCCATAGTGAGGCCATGTATAGCTGGTATGACAACAAGGGAGCCAAAATCCTGCCCCTTCCCATTGCCTCCCCTGCTTTGCAGTGACAACAGTGAGCATAGCAGAAGTGCAAGGGGATGTGTTGCACAGGGCACTTTTCAGCCAAGGATGCTCCCAGAAAAAGCTAATCTCTTACACGTCTTAAAACTGCCACTAAATACCCCAGCAATGCACTCAGCTTGCCAGTCTTCTGCATACTTCTCTGTATCTGTGCTGAATAGCTTACATCTTTTCTAGGAGAGATTGGTAATTGGGTAGAATTCTATGGTCTGTGCCCTGAAAATGGCAAGGACAAATCAAAGTCAGGTAAGCATATAAAGTATCACATATAATGAGTTTATCTTGTTGGGGAGACTGGATGGACCATACAGGTCTTTATCTGCCATCATATACTATGTTACCATATGTTACACTGAGAACCCATAGAACTGTAGGCCAAGGTGCACAAAGTTTGTCTTTAGAGTTGGCATCTCCATATGGGTTTGCTACAAATACACTACCAAAAGAAAGGGAAAGGAGATGTGGTTACAATCATAGTGGTTTACTTATTTTGTACCTGGGGCAACAGAGGGTTAAGTGACTTGCCTAGAGTCACAAGGAGCTCTAGTGGGAATTGAACCTGGTTGCTGAGCCACTGCATTAACCATCAGGCTATTCGCTCTTTATCTAGGCAGAGTAGATAGGCATATCCAGACTGTTTCCCCATCTTTCTACTACTACTACTTATTTCTATAGCGCTACTACGTAGACATTCACAGCGCTGTACACTTGAACATGAAGAGACAGTCCCTGCTCGACAGAGTGTACTTAGTGCGGCTGCACCATGCATGTTTTCCCTAGTGTTTTTTTATCTCTACCAGAATGCAAAAGTGTGAAGCACAGCTCTGTATTCGCAGGCATGGTGATTGCGGACAGGAGAACCTAATTTTGTATTTATGAGTCTAAGCCAGACACCTGATCAGGATATGCACAAAATTGCTGTGATATTGCAATCATTTTTGTTAACCTCAGATATTCTCTCTCTCTCTCACACTACTTTATTCCGAGTGGGTAGCACCAATTAAAAGTATCACCTACCGACATCAAGGCAACCATATAGTACTATTTTCCATGAAAAATAAAATTCCTTTTGGTGTCAGGTGTGGTCTTTTATTTCAAATATTCTTCCTGTACAAGATCCAATTATTATGTTAGGTTCTGTGCTATTCCAAGATCAATTGGATGTTTCCCAACAAAAATTACTGAACATTTTAGTTGTTGCTTTACTGAAACTGGTTCTTATGCATTGGAAAGATAATTCTAATCTCAATTCTACTTTTTGGTGACATTCAATTTTACAGATTTGAAACCTCTGTTGCAGACAAAATGGGTGAGATGTTCTACTGCTAAAATTTGGTCTCATGTGGATAATTATCTGAAATCTTATAATTTTAGGTAACTCGTTTAAGATGTATTATTTTGATTTGCTGGTTTTTTTTTTTAATTCTATGTTACAGTTGATATTATTTGATGTTATTGCTTGATAAATTGTTTGTCTTTTTCTAAAACCAATAAAATTATTGGAATAGAAAAAAAAAATTCCTCTCTCTCCCACATGGTATAGAACAAATAAAAGAGTACACTACCAGCACGTGACCGGACCTCATGCACGCATTTCTTCTAAGAACATTACATAAAACTATCACCTGTCCAGCAGACAGTTCCGCATTGTCCGCAACCTACTCCACCTAGGTGCAGGCGACCGACCATATGGACACGCCGCGCTTCCCTCCAACCGCATACGCCAGGAACGCGAACCCCAACCGAGAAAAGCTCCCAAACGCCTGGTATAAGCGACCTTTCCCTCCCCCCCTAAGCAGCAGCTGTAACCGGCTCAGCTCAGGTGCAACAGAAGAACAAGGGGAGGAGAGAGAACGAAGGGGAGGAAAGGGGCGTCCTCTTACTTTCCTTTCGCTCTGCACTCCTCCTCTCGCCGCGCGAGGGACTCAGCGCTCAGCTTCAGCCTATTGAAGGGTACGGCGCGGTCACATGACCGCAACCGCGTCGGAACCCCATCCCCTCACCGGTTCCCAGCAGCACACCACCGTCCACCACCAGTCTGCAGAAGAGCGAGAGAAAGGAAAAGAGGTGCGGGGAGGACGGTACCGGCTGACAGGGTAGGACGCGCTTTCTTCTTCCGGCATAATTTACGGACGTTGGCGCATGTTTCTCTCCCCCACCCCCTTTATCCCAAGGCGCTGAATATGGATGAGAAGAGTGCACGGGTAGGGGGCGGAAAGCTGGAGTCGTGCCTCAGACGGTGATGGGTCCTGGTCAGGAGTAACGCATGTGTGAGACCGGCAGAGAGCAGCTGTGTAAATAGAACAGGGTGCGCATCTCCACACACACACACATATATATATATACACCGTATGTGTTGTTTCTGCGTTAAATTTTTCTTTTTCTTCTGCGTGTCTCGAGTGAGACCGGGCGGGGGGGGGGGTTCCTGCGCCCGGCGGTTGGTACTGAAATGGATATGGTTGAGGCGACAGTGCAGGTCACTTCTGCGACTACTTCACATTTTTGCCAACGCTGTTGATAAGGTTTCGTGTTTTTCTTTTGTTTCAATTATTTTTTTTTCTGTTACCTTTCTTTCTCGGGCGTCAGGTGTGCCTCCTCGGGTTGCGCTGGGTTCATAACCGCAAACGGATCTCCCCCGTCCGACATTACCGCCTCGGCTGCACTTGCACAGTGAAAGGGAGCTGGCAGGAAAATGAGTTGAGGGCTGAGATTTTGTTTTGACGAGTAAGACGGAGTGTGTCCTTGGCTCTCTGGCCTCGCTCTCTCTCCGGCGGTCCCTGGTCCATGTTTGTTTGTTTGGACGCGTTGCCCTTGTGCGAGATTGTGAGCCGCACTATGAATAGGGATTTGTTCTCTTGGCGCCTGCGCACTGGCTCCCGGAGCAGGTTTCCTGCCAGATGGTGTCTCTGAGAGACCACAGTGGGGCTCACATGTTGTTACTACTGGGGACTTACCTTTGGGATGCTGATCTATAGCGATGCTTGAATTATTTGGGTTTTTAAAAATGTTTATTTTGTTGATATCTTAATATAAAAAGGAGGGGTGATTGGTTACATTTTCACGCTGTTTGTAAGCAGAATCAGAAATAAATAGCTAGTGGAAATACATGATGTTGCAAAAGTCGAAGGAAATACTCATAAACACTAGCCATCTGTGTTTTCGTTTTTAATAAAATAAATGAACTACAATCGTTCATTTTCCTATTGGGGGTTATAATGTACAGTGAAATTACTATAGATGTTAGTACTATTGTTGTGTAAACAAAAATGTTTCTATTAGTGAATAATGCTCACTTTTCAAGGCGATTAACTATATACAACTAAATGAACTGATTTGTGGTGTACTGTATAAATATAAATTTCAGGAACCAATTTACATTTGAACCACCTCATTTGAAAAGTGTCATAGTAAGCTCATGATTTGTAAGTTCTAAATAATGTCCATCTAGTTTTTTTTTTTTTTTAAACGTACTGCTATTCACTTCGGTCTTTGAGAGCTGTAAATGGGCCAGTTTTTCAGTGTATTCTTAATGCATAAGTGACAGTGACATACAGTAGAGGTATTACTCATGCAACTCTCCTCTCTCTTGTATGCTCATTGGGGCTTTTTGTGGCTGTTGGGGACGGTTAGTGAATAGTACTATTTTTAGTGTAACCTTTTGTATTGTAGTTTTAATTATGAAATGCTAGTATTTGTAGCATATGGAACTGTGGAAACATAAATTGAGTGTACTGAAAAACAGGATGCCTGATGTTACATATGCCATAAAAACAAACCTCATGATCAAATATGGGCCTTATCAGGCGTCTTTATGAAGAAATTCATTTACCCGAAGTGATATACAACGGGCACAAGCTTGACATCTGATTTGTTTAATCTGTTCATATAAAGAAAATGTCATGCAGATTTTTAGTTTTAAAATGTAATGTGTTTTGGGGGGATTTTATAGATTTTCATTTGTTGCACTGACTTTGAGAAATATTAGTTAACTTTTATGAAGTTAAACTTTGAAATGTGTCACGATAAGGACCTTATCAACTTTAAACTGGCTAAGAGGAATACAGTTTGCCACTTAGACTCTGTTTTAATCTGTTTTATTTTTACTAATGCTACCTAGATTTCCCCACCCCATTCACAAAATGGAACAAAAAGGACTTTGTCCTCCCAGGTATGGAAAATGATGAAGCCTCTTGTGGCTTACTGTAACATTTGACAGCAGGACGTGTGTGTGCCAGCCTTCCGTTGAGGTTGTGTGAAAGAGCCCAAATGGATTTACAAACTAAAAATCTGTAATGATATTTAAACACTTTTTTCTCCAGAATTTATACTTAACAAGCAGTAAAGAGAAACTTGATTAGAATCAATTTTGGTGATGCAGTAAGGCCTGAATATATTCTTGTGTGGAAAACAAAACTGTATAAAAAGGTTGTAATTGTATCAGAAAATGTAGGGTAAAGGAGCAAAATGTGGTTGAATATTTTTAACGGTTAGAGACTACTATTGAGCAGAACACACGTGCCACTGTGTGGTCTACAAAGCCAAAACCTATCTCATATATATTTATTGTGGCGATCTTTAAAATGTGACTGGATAGATATGACTAGTCAAATTGGTTTGATATTCTAACATAGTTCCTTTTGGAGTTGCTTTGATGAAACAATTATTAGATCATCATTCAGCCAAATTGTTAATTATGGAAGGTAGATTCATTTATATGCAAGTGAAATCCAACTATAACACCTGCCCAGTAGTAGTTCGTAGTGCAAGGCAAGTTAGATTATGTTAAAGTGAGTATTTTTCTGTCATCAGAGACTCATTGGAAAGAAATATGTTTTGTGGTCTTCAGCTGTATAAAAGCCACAGCAGCAAAGGTGACAAAGTCCCAAAACAAGTGGTGTGGTGCAGAAGTTTATTAATTGATAACAAAGGCTCGATAGCCCAAATGTGCTGGTACACTTGCTTGGGCTGTCTGACAGCCCAACAAAGACGGCAGTAAATTTTCACGTTTAGTATTTTGCTTTGAAGAGTGTTTTACTTTGCAGCTTTTACAGAGTGTTTTTACAGAACAACCTTTGATGTTTCACCGTACATCTCAATTATAACTGAGAAAGTGTTGGTACAGATTCTTGAGGCAGGCCTTATGGCTGAAACACAACTCAAGTCGAGTCTTTGTTACCAATTAATAAACTTCTGTACCACACTGCTTGTTTTGGGGCTTTTTTGTCACCTTTGCTGTTTTGGCTTCTGTTTGTTTTGTGCAAAGGCTTGTTCTTCCCTGTACTTGTACCTTATTTACATAGGTCATAAGTTTGTAAATAAAGAGAAAAAGCAAGACCCTATAATTTGAAGAATTTTCTTGTTGTTTAAAGATAGTCACAGACAGCTGCAAATTCTGAAACACTTCAGATAGTTTTGTTAGCTCTTCTGCTGAGTCTTCAATTCTGCAATAAGTGCTTAGGATAGCATATTGTTTTAGTATCAAATGTTCATTAGTGTGGATGAATTCAGAGAGAAGGTTCTTTTTTTTTTTCCATACTGCCACAGTATTTTCTTTCCCAATTATCAGTCTTGCTTTAATGATGTCATCTAGCTGGTTAGTTCTGCTTTTGGGGGGAGGGGGCGGAGGTACCAGGCTAGAGCATTTAGGGCCTCTTTTATCAAGCAGTACTAGTGGCTCCTGGTGTGTTAGTGCCGACAAAGCCCATTTACTTTGAATGGGCTCTGTCGGCATGGCTGTATGGGAACCGCTAGCGCGGTTTGATAAGAGGCCTTTAGTATTGTCTCCTTCTCCTTCATTTAGGGCCCCTCTTTAATAAGGTGCACTAGCGTTAAATCCGCTAGCATGCCTTAGTAAAAGGGGCCCTTAGAGTAATCTTTCTGAAGCATTTCTTGCTAGAATAGATGATCTCTACTCATTCAGACCTGGTTTTATTTTGAAGTTGTATTTCCTGCACCCTAATATACAACTGTGAATATGGTACAACTCACTTATTAAAGGAGATGTTCCTAACTGGGAACTCCTCTGTTCTAGTTGTGCTGTTAATGCTACTATGTACACAGCTCACTTATGTTTAAATTCTTTTTATTAAAACAGAAAATAAGACAAAACTAGCAACCAAAGTACAAACATTTCAACATGGTGAACTTTAAAAGCCTAAACAAAAGGAACTAAAAAGAACCCCCCCCCCCCCAAATAAAAACATTACTTTGTCCAGGTGTCCCGCCAGAAACTACTTAAACAGAAAGATGAAGCACTCTACTACGAACTCTGTGGGTTAAGGTATTCCACAAATGTTCCCAGATTCTCCGAAAGCGATGACCAGCAGGTGAGTTGGTATCGTGAGTGTGTTCATTCTCTGCACCTTTAAAAGATGAATTGTTTGTTGACACCACAAAGACAAGGATGGAGGGTCAGAAGGTAACCAGAGATTAAGAATAGTCCGTTTTACCATTAAAACAGTATGGGCAAGAAATCCCAGAAGACCCGGTGAAAAAGGACGTCCCGAATCATACACTCCAAATAAGATCTCCGGGACACAGTGGAGAGGGCGCTTTCAAAGGTGGGTGATAAAATCCATAAGATGTTTCCAAAAAATGAGTGCCCAGGCATATGTCTCCAGGTTGAGAACATTTGTGGCAGGCATCCAAAGGAGTTATACCAGTTTGATAAGCATGGTGAGGTGAGATGTATATGTGCAAGAGACATTTGTAATGTTGTTCTCACAGTTGCAGGCTGGAGGGGACTCTGTGAATGCCTAGCAAGCACTCGCATTGAATGTCCTCACACAGCTCACTTATACGTGCTGTACTACTTTGCTTGGCATTACACAGAGGGTATAATCGAAAGGGACGCCCAAGTTTTGTTGAGGACATCCTCGCAAAACATCCCGATGGACGTCCATCTTTCGTTTCGATAATACGGTCGGGGACGCCCAAATCTTGAAATTTAGGTCGTCCTTAGAGATGGTCGTCCCTAGACTTGGTCGTTTCTGATTTTCGGCAATAATGGAAACCAAGGACGCCCATCTCAGAAACGACCAAATGCAAGCCCTTTGGTCGTGGGAGGAGCCAGCATTTCTAGTGCACTGGTCCTCCTGACATGCCAGGCACCCTAGGGGGCACTGCAGTGGGCTTCATAAATTGCTCCCAGAAGCATAGCTCTCTTAACTTGTGTGCTCATCCCCCCCCCCCCCCAAACCCCACTACCCACAGCTGTACACCACTACCATAGCCCTTATGGGTGAAGAGGGGGGGGTTTGTGGTGGGTTTTGGAGGGCTCGTTGTTTCCTCTACAAATGTAACAGGTAGGGGGGGGATGGGCCTGAAGTGCACCGCTCCAGGGACCTGCATACTGCTGTCACGGATCTGAGGCTGGCAAAAAATATTTTGAAGGATATTTTTTGAGGGTGGGAGGGGGTTAGTGACCATTGGGGGAGTACGAAGGGGAGGTCATCCCTTATTCTCTCTGGTGGTCATCTGATCAGTTCGGGCACCATTTTGTGGCTTGGTCATAAGAAAAACACGACCAGGTAAAGTCGTCCAAGTGCTTTTCAGGGATGCTCTTTTTTTTTCCATTATGGGTCAAGGACGTGCATGTGTTAGGCATGCCCAAGTCCCACCTCCGATACGCCCCCTTGAACTTTGGCCGTCCCTGCAACAGAAAGCAGTTGGGGACGCCCAAAATCGGCTTTCGATTATACCGATTTGGATGACCCTGTTAGAAGGACACCCATCTTGCGATTTGTGTCGAAAGATGGGCGTCCTTCTCTTTCGAAAATAAGCCTGACAGTGTATCCGAGGTGATCCGGGAAATTATCGACTGGTATGCTTGATGTCTGTTCCAGGCAAAATCATAGAAACTATAATAATAAAATAATCAAAAACACAGACGTGATTTAATGGACACAGTCAGCATGGATTCAGCCAAGGAGAATCTTGATTTGTTACTTTGAAAGAGTGGATAAATGTATGAATAAAGGTGAGCCAGTTGATTTAATGTAGCTGGACTAAACGGAAAAATTTTGACAGTGTCCCTCACGAGAGACTCCTGAGAATTTTAAAGGCCATGGGATAGGAGGCAATGTTCTGTTGATTGGGAACTGATTAAAAGATTTTTAAAAACAGGGTAGGGTTAAATGGCTATTTATCTCAATGGAGGAAGGTGAATAGTGAAGTGCCCCAGAGATCTTTACTGGGACTAGTGCTATTTAACATATTTATAAATGGTCTGGAAATGGGAACGAGTGAGGTGCTTGAATAGTTTTGCGTCATCTGCAAATTTAAAGTTGTTAAATCACATGCAGGTGTGAGAAATTGCAGGAGGACCTTAAGAGAGAGACAGGTGGAAAGTTGCTGCTTGTGCCTGGGATTGGTAGCATGGAATCTTTCTGTTCTTTGGGAGTCTGCCAGGTATCGTGACCTGGATTGACCACTGCTGGAAGCAGGATACTGAGCTAGTTGGACCAGTGGTCTGACCCAGTATGGCTATTCTTTTAGTAACCCTATATTAAAAAAAAAATGAATGATATTTTTTAAATACCTGGGTCCCTGGAGGCTCTGGGTGCTGGTGCAGTGGTCAGGGTAGTCCCAATGCAAAAGTCACAAATGCCCAGCACAATTTGTGATAGTCTGGGCTGCCTAAGAATGAAGAAGAGGGTGGAGACAAGTTTTAGGAAAGGCCCAGAATCTGTTCTGGGCCAGGCCAGAAATGTTGCTATGTGCATTTTAGTGACACTTAACGTGCTGATATCAGTTGCGGATGTGCAAAAGAGAAGAGAGGCCAGATGGCTCTGGGAGAATCCTGGAGCTTAAATAGGCCCTAAGCCAACAATTATTAATTTAAAGAGCGGGGATACTGACAAAGACCCAGGAAGGGTCTTTAGCAATGGGGCACAGTTTGGATGCAATTTGCACGGTATTTGTCATGATTGAGCACCAGAGGTTGATGGGAGCATTGGGGGTGGGGGTGGGGGTGGGGGGGTGGCTCAGACAACCCATAGAAAGCTTGAAAATGATGTGAAAAATGTATTTATTTTATTAATTTATTCTTTCTTGAATCCCATGATTATCCAGAAGAGAGTTTTGGTTCAATGTGGCTTACATTTGATAGTTAGAGATTACAGGTGTTGCATTTTGGTTACTAGGTTGTTTGGTACAGTTACTTTTATGGACGTGGTTAGTGAATTTTTGTTAGTGTACATAGGATTAACCATAACATTTCTTGTAGGTCTTTAGGTCTTTTCTGAAATGGAGGTTCCACCATTTTGAGCCCAGGTAGCTAAATCCCGCAGTGTAGATGGATTTATAGATAATGTTTTTGTAGTTGGGCAGGTGAAGTAGTAAGTATTCTAGTTTCTTGGTTTGCATTTCTCGGTGCTAGTGTGATCAGATCTTGCATGTAGTCTGGAAACATGCCATACAGTATTTTGAATATGATTGTGCTGGTTTGGAAAAGTAGCCTGGCGCTGATTGGGAGTCAGTGTAGCTTTATGAGTAGTGGGATTACTCTGTTGTATTTGGACTTTTTGAAAATTAATCTCGTTGCTTTGTTTTGGACAGTCTGCAGCAATTTTAATGTGTTTTCTTTGCACCCTACGTATTCTGAGTTGCAATAGTGTAGTTGGGACATTATCAGCTCCTGTACTATAAGACGGAAAGATTGTCTGGGGAAATAATCTCTGATCCTTCTCAGTTTCCATAGTGTTTTAAACTTTTTGTTAATGACTGCAGTGACCTGGTTTTCAAGAGAGAAATGTTTGTTGAGGATAATTTCCAGTATTCTTAGTTGTTTCAACTGGATACGTTTAGTCTGTTGTGAGGTTTTGGTAAGTAGTGGTATTGTGTGAGCTGGATAGGATCAGGAGTTTGGTTTTGTCTCGGTTTAGTCTAATTTTGGAAGTTGTGGCCCAGTTTTCCATGAGGTTCAACCCTTTTTTGAACTCATCCAAAAATTACACATGCCCAGATTGACACAGATACTGGTTAATTAAAATTTAAATATTCTACCTTAATAGCCTTGAGAAGTTTTAAAGTGCCTGTGGGGGTGCTTGAAGGTACCTAGTATGTGCTGTCCCCGGATTCTATAAAGATATTTGGGCGCAGATCCCAGATCAGCACCCAGAATAGTTAGTTGATGGGCTCCAGTGATTTAATTATTGGCGCTAACAAGCATTTAATTGCCATTAATTGATTATGATTCTGTAACAGTGGTCACCTATATTGGATAACATGCAACTTAAAGGGTGTATGGCCATGGAAGGGGTATGGGTAGGTCAGGCACCCACAAAAGATGCGTGCAGTGTTATAGAATAGCGGAGATCTGTGCTCAGTTTGTGTGCCAGGATTTATTTACACCAGGTTTCAACTGGCATAGGTTCATACACCCAAAGCTGAGTTCTGAATTCGGCATTCAGGACTATTCTATAGAGATTGCTGATCCCAAAGTGCACTTTATAGATTCGTGTTAACTGACAAATTTTATCGGAAACGTTTATAGAATCTGATTCTATGTGGTTACTGTACCTTAAATATGCTTCTAAAGCATGCTTTCCTTGTCATCAGCAGCAGATGAATCCATTACGAATGGGTTGTGTCCACCTACCAGCAAGGGGAGATAGAGAACACTGAAAACCATAGTGCCTCTAGGACGGCTAGCTCCATTTGCCTCTCAGTATTTCTCTATCTCCCAGCAGGGTAGGACGCAGCTTGTTCAGCTCCTTGAAAATTTCTGCCTGGGGAGGCTCCTGTGTTTGGCCAGTTGAGCTGGGGTGCTGTGGCTGGTGGTGCCCACTTTAAAGGCATATAGGTTCGCCCTTTCCCTGCCTTACCCATTGTGGATGCAGGCACATAGGTTCGCCCTTTCCCTGCCTTTTCCACTTCCCCCTTGTGGATGTAGGCATATAGGTTCGCCCTGTCCCTGCCTTCCCACCCTCTACTGCCTCCAGAGTACCTCTGTAGCTGTTTGCCTCCAACTTTCCTCACAGCGTAACAAAAAAACAAAACGCGCTTTTTATGTGCTGCTATTCTGAGGCTTTTATTGACGTGCAGCGTGGACTCGGTCCTTTGAGGTAAGAGCGGTACTCAGCTCCTCCAGGGAGGGCCCGCTGATGGCGTTCCGATCGGGGTGATTTTGGTGTGAAGCTGCCATTTTGTATTTTATTCTGCCGTTTTTCGGCAGTGGCTACTGAGGGAGTTAAGCGCTGTTCCTGTTGTGGCAAGCGCAGATCAGCAGCGGTGCTCTGTAAAACGTGCTGTTTAGACGGTAGAGCCAGTACAAGCATGGTGAGCGATGAGTCTTCCCGCTCAATGGAGCTGGCAGCGGGCGCCATCTTGGAAGCGCCGCATGGCTCGACCCCCGCAGTTGCGGAGGAGTCTGTGAGCAGAGGGGCGCCTCGGGCCGAGGCTACCAGAGGAGCTCCATTCCCCATAGCTCCTAATTTGGAGACAAGAGGTCAGGCTGACTTTTTCTCCCCTGAGTTTGTGCTTATTTTACATAAAGCCTTCATGCTGAAAAGAGCTCTGCTGCAGGTGTCTGACGCTGCGTTGCTACCTGGTCTCCCTCCGACTGATGATGGCCCGGGGCAGATGTCAGAAGTGGATGCCCCTGAGCGTTGGATGCATGCTAAACATAGATGGGTAAATTCCCTGTCGGAGAGTGGCGCACCTCCCTTTCCTCCCTCGTTGTCGGGCTGTGGGGAATCTGAGGGATCTGGCAGGCTTCATGGTCTGAGGAGCCAGAGGAAGGTGCCGGTTTGCCACTGGATCTGGATGATCCCACTGCGGTTCGGATTTTCCACCGCGATGAGCTGCCAGTGCTTATCTCTGATGCCTTACAGGCCCTCTCTATGGATGATCCTGTTCAAGGCAAGGCCTCCTCTGGTAATCCGAGGATGGCGAGTACTAAGAAGCCTGCTCGAGCCTTTCCTTTGCATGACTCCATCCAAGAGCTTATTTCTGCTCAATGGGCTAACCCCGAGGGGCCCTTGAAAGTGGCCAGGGCGATGGGCATCTTTACCCTCTGAGTGAGGAGCACTTGGCCCGTTTTGGGATGCCTAAAGTGGATGCCTTAGTCACGGCAGTGACAAAAAAGACCACCCTCCCAGTAGAGGGAGGGGTCGCCCTGAAGTACATTCAGGACCGGCGCCTGGAATCAGTGCTAAAATGGTCCTTTGAGATTTCGGGCCTAGCCTTAAGGGCGTCTGTTTGCAGTTGTTATGTTGTTCGAGCCTGCCTTTCTTGGTTACAACATGCAGTGGAACAGCCCATGGATGGTGCGGAGTCCCTCGCTGAGGTTGCACCGCGCATGGAGTCGGCCTTGTCATTTTTAGCTGACGCCCTCTATGATCTGGTCAGAGCTTCGGCTAAACAGATGTCTGTGGTGGTGTCCGCCCGCCGCCTTCTATGGCTACGGCATTGGGCGGCTGGCATGGTCTCTAAGCAAAGGCTGGTGAAATTGTCCTTTCGGGGACTTCTGTTATTTGGAGAGGATTGCTAAAGACCTGGGGAATGCTAAACCCCAGCGGTTAACTGAGGATAGGTCGTGGCCTTCTTCCAAGGGTCAGGTGGCTCCCTCCTCCTCTACACCTCGCTTCTGTGAAGCTAGAAGGTATCGCCTCCTTTTGCTCGGACAAGCGATCCGCAGCGGCGGGTGCTAGGCCAGGAGTTCAAGGGCGACCCTCTCAATGATGGTGCACCGGTCCACCCCTCCTTTACAGCTGTAGGAGGACGCCTTTCCCTCTTTCTAGAGGAGTGGACCAAGATTACCTCGGATCAGTGGGTCCTGGACCTGATCAGAGAAGGTTACTGATTGGAATTTGGTGCCCCGGTGAGAGGCGTGTTTTTGGATTCCCGATGCGGTACTGCCATCAAACGGGCGGCGGTAGAGGAGACCCTACAAGTCTTGTTGCACCTTGAGGCAGTGAGCCCTGTGCCTTCCGCCGAACACGGCTGCGGTTGTTACTCCATTTACTTTGTGGTGTCGCGAAAAGGCGGGTCTTTTCGGCCCATTCTCGACTTGAAGGAAGTAAACAAGTCTCTGAGAGTGCGGCATTTTCACATGGAAACCCTGCGCTCCGTCATTGCAGTGGTACAACCAGGAGAGTTCCTCACGTCTCTGGACCTAAAAGAAGCTTACTTGCACATACCTATTTGGCCCCCGCACCAACAGTTCCTCCGATTTGTGTTTCCAGTTTCGGGCCTTGCCTTCTGGCCTCGCCACAGCTCCCCGAACCTTTTCAAAGGTAATGGTGGTGGTAGCTGCCTTTCTCAGGCGAGAGGCTATCCGGGTTCACCCGTACCTAGACGACTGGCTCATCAGAGCGGACTCGGTAAAAGAGAGTCATCGTGTCACAGCCAGAGTGGTCTCAGTACTGCAGTCTCTGGGCTGGGTCGTCAATATACCGAAAAGTCACCTGACCCCCTCTCAATCTCTAGAATATTTGGGGGTCCGGTTCAACACGGCCTCGGGATTTGTTTATCTACGCGAGCAAAGGCGGTGCAAGCTTCAGAATCAGGTCCGCCTGCTCCTGAGGATGCCTCGCCCGCGAGCTTGGGATATTTTCCAGCTGTTGGGGTTGATGACGGCCACCTTAGAAGTGGTGCCATGGGCAAGAGCACATGTGAGACCTCTGCAGATTGCCCTGCTTCAACGATGGTCTCCGATGTCCCAGAACTATCAACGTAGACTCATGTGGCTCCCTGCAGCCCAACTCAGTATGGAGTGGTGGCTCTCAGACAGCATGCTGTGGTGAGGAATGCTGCTAGCGCTTCCCGATTGGTGCCTAGTGGTAACGGATGCCAGCCTGAAGGGCTGGGGAGCTCATTGCCAGGGAAGCTATGCCCAGGGTCTATGGAC